>NC_088413.1:83359496-83659496 GCF_034236695.1 Oncorhynchus nerka | reverse complement strand
TAAGGTTGGGTCTGGGGAGTGGGGTCTCTGCACATATGCACACTGAATAAGAGTATGAGGAAGAGGAAACACACACTGAATAAGGTTGGGTCTGGGGAGTGGGGTCTCTGCTATGCACATAAAGAGTACTGAGGAAGGGAAACACACACTGAATAAGGTTGGGTCTGGGGAGTGGGGTCTCTGCTATGCACATAAAGAGTAGAGGAAGAGGAAACACACACTGAGGTTGGGTCTGGGGAGTGGGGTCTCTGCTATGCACATAAAGAGTAGAGGAAGGAAACACACACTGAATAAGGTTGGGTCTGGGGAGTGGGGTCTCTAGAATGTTTTGCACATAAAGAGTAGAGGAAGAGGAAACACACACTGAATAAGGTTGGGTCTGGGGAGTGGGGTCTCTATGCACATGTAAAGACTGAATAGAGAAGAGGAAACACACACTGAATAAGGTTGGGTCTGGGGAGTGGGGTCTCTGCTATGCACATAAAGAGTAGAGGAAGAGGAAACACACACTGAATAAGGTTGGGTCTGGGGAGTGGGGTCTCTGCTATGCACATAAAGAGTAGAGGAAGAGGAAACACACACTGAATAAGGTTGGGTCTGGGGAGTGGGGTCTCTATGCACATAAAGATAGAGGAAACACACACATAAATGAGTAGAGGAAGAGGAAACACACACTGAATAAGGTTGGGTCTGGGGAGTGGGGTCTCTGCTATGCACATAAAGAGTAGAGGAAGAGGAAACACACACTGAATAAGGTTGGGTCTGGGGAGTGGGGTCTCTATGCACATATAGAGGAAGAGGAAACACACACTGAATAAGGTTGGGTCTGGGGATGGGGTCTTTATGCACATAAAGAGTAGAGGAAACACACACTGAATAAGGTTGGGTCTGGGGAGTGGGGTCTCTGCTATGCACATAAAGAGTAGAGGAAGAGGAAACACACACTGAATAAGGTTGGGTCTGGGGAGTGGGGTCTCTGCTATGCACATAAAGACTGAATAAGGTTGGGTCTGGGGAGCTATGCAAGAGGAAACACACACTGAATAAGGTTGGGTCTGGGGAGTGGGGTCTCTGCTATGCACATAAAGAGTAGAGGAAGAGGAAACACACACTGAATAAGGTTGGGTCTGGGGAGTGGGGTCTCTGCTATGCACATAAAGAGTAGAGGAAGAGGAAACACACACTGAATAAGGTTGGGTCTGGGGAGTGGGGTCTCTGCTATGCACATAAAGAGTAGAGAAGAGGAAACACACACTGAATAAGGTTGGGTCTGGGGAGTGGGGTCTCTGCTATGCACATAAAAGTAGAGGAAGAGGAAACACACACTGAATAAGGTTGGGTCTGGGGAGTGGGGTCTCTGCTATGCACATAAAGAGTAGAGGAAGAGGAAACACACACTGAATAAGGTTGGGTCTGGGGAGTGGGGTCTCTGCTATGCACATGAAAAGAGTGGGGTCTTTCTAGCACATAAAGGAAGAGGAAACACACACTGAATAAGGTTGGGTCTGGGGAGTGGGGTCTCTGCATATGCACATAAAGAGTAGAGGAAGAGGAAACACACACTGAATAAGGTTGGGTCTGGGGAGTGGGGTCTCTGCTATGCACATAAAGAGTCAGAGGAAGAGGAAACACACACTGAATAAGGTTGGGTCTGGGGAGTGGAAACAGATGGGCATTTTCAGGAATAAGGGTCTCTGCTATGCACATAAAGAGTAGAGGAAGAGGAAACACACACTGAATAAGGTTGGGTCTGGGGAGTGGGGTCTCTGCTATGCACATAAAGGTAGAGGAAACAAACTGAATAAGGTTGGGTGGGGAGTGGGGTCTCTGCTATGCACATAAAGAGTAGAGGGAAACACACACTGAATAAGGTTGGGTCTGGGGAGTGGGGTCTCTGCTATGCACATAAAGAGTAGAGGAAGAGGAAACACACACTGAATAAGGTTGGGTCTGGGGAGTGGGGTCTCTGCTATGCACATAAAGAGTAGAGGAAGAGGAAACACACACTGAATAAGGTTGGGTCTGGGGAGTGGGGTCTCTGCTATGCACATAAAGAGTAGAGGAAACACACACTGAAGTCTGGGGAAAACACACTGAATAAGGTTGGGTCTGGGGAGTGGGGTCTCTGCTATGCACATAAAGAGTAGAGGAAGAGGAAACACACACTGAATAAGGTTGGGTCTGGGGAGTGGGGTCTCTGCTATGCACATAAAGAGTAGAGGAAGAGGAAACACACACTGAATAAGGTTGGGTCTGGGGAGTGGGGTCTCTGCTATGCACATAAAGAGTAGAGGAAGAGGAAACACACACTGAATAAGGTTGGGTCTGGGGAGTGGGGTCTCTGCTATGCACATAAAGAACACACAGAATAGAGGCACATAAAGAGTAGAGGAAACACACACTGAATAAGGTTGGGTCTGGGGAGTGGGGTCTCTGCTATGCACATAAAGAGTAGAGGAAACACACACTGAATAAGGTTGGGTCTGGGGAATGCACATAAAGAGTAGAGGAAGAGGAAACACACACTGAATAAGGTTGGGTCTGGGGAGTGGGGTCTCTGCTATGCACATAAAAGTAGAGGAAGAGGAAACACACACTGAATAAGGTTGGGTCTGGGGAGTGGGGTCTCTGCTATGCACATAAAGAGTAGAGAAGAAACACACACTGAATAAGGTTGGGTCTGGGGAGTGGGGTCTCTGCTATGCACATAAAGGTTGGGTCTGGGGTCTCTAGAGAGAAGAGGAAACACACACTGAATAAGGTTGGGTCTGGGGAGTGGGGTCTCTGCTATGCACATAAAGAGTGGGAGTGGGGTCTCTGCTATGCACATGTAGAGGAAACACACACTGAATAAGGAAGAGGAAACACACACTGAATAAGGTTGGGTCTGGGGAGTGGGGTCTCTGCTATGCACATAAAGAGTAGAGGAAGAGGAAACACACACTGAATAAGGTCTCTTGGGTCTGGGGAGTGGGGTCTCTGCTATGCACATAAAGAGTAGAGGAAGAGGAAACACACACTGAATAAGGTTGGGTCTGGGGAGTGGGGTCTCTGCTATGCACATAAAGAGTCAGAGAGGAAACACACACTGAATAAGGTTGGGTCTGGGGAGTGGGGTCTCTGCTATGCACATAAAGAGTAGAGGAAGAGGAAACACACACTGAATAAGGTTGGGTCTGGGGAGTGGGGGTCTAGATGAAACACACACTGTCTATGCACATAAAGAGTAGAGAAACACACACTGAAGAGGAAACACACACTGAATAAGGTTGGGTCTGGGGAGTGGGGTCTCTGCTATGCACATAAAGAGTAGAGGAAGAGGAAACACACACTGAATAAGGTTGGGTCTGGGGAGTGGGGTCTCTGCTATGCACATAAAGAAAACACACTGAATAAGGTTGGGTCTGGGGAGTGGGGTCTGTGTTTATGCACATAAAGAGTAGAGGAAACACACACTGAATAAGGTTGGGTCTGGGGAGTGGGGTCTCTGCTATGCACATAAAGAGTAGAGGAAGAGGAAACACACACTGAATAAGGTTGGGTCTGGGGAGTGGGGTCTCTGCTATGCACATAAAGAGTAGAGGAAGAGAGAAACACACACTGAATAAGGTTGGGTCTGGGGAGTGGGGTCTCTGCTATGCACATAAAGAGTAGAGGAAACACACACTGAATAAGGTTGGGTCTGGGGAGTGGGGTCTCTGCTATGCACATGAAAAGAGTCTAGATGAAGAGGAAACACACACTGAATAAGGTTGGGTCTGGGGAGTGGGGTCTCTGCTATGCACATAAAGAGTAGAGGAAGAGGAAACACACACTGAATAAGGTTGGGTCTGGGGAGTGGGGTCTCTGCTATGCACATAAAGAGTAGAGGAGAACACACACTGAATAAGGTTGGGTCTGGGGAGTGGGGTCTCATGCTATGCACATAAAGAGTAGAGCACATAAAGAGTAGCATGAAACACACACTGAATAAGGTTGGGTCTGGGGAGTGGGGTCTCTGCTATGCACATAAAGAGTAGAGGAAGAGGAAACACACACTGAATAAGGTTGGGTCTGGGGAGTGGGGTCTGCTATGCACATAAAGAGTAGAGGAAACACACACTGAATAAGGTTGGGGGAGTGGGGTCTCTGCTATGCACATAAAGAGTAGAGGAAGAGGAAACACACACTGAATAAGGTTGGGTCTGGGGAGTGGGGTCTGCTATGCACATAAAGAGTAGAGGAAACACACACTGAATAAGGTTGGGTCTGGGGAGTGGGGTCTCTGCTATGCACATAAAGAGTAGAGGAAGAGGAAACACACACTGAATAAGGTTGGGTCTGGGGAGTGGGGTCTCTGCATAAAGATGAAACACACACTGAATAAGGTTGGGTCTGGGGAGTGGGGTCTCTGTTTATGCACATAAAGAGAAGAGGAAACACACACTGAATAAGGTTGGGTCTGGGAGTGGGGTCTCTGCTATGCACATAAAGAGTAGAGGAAGAGGAAACACACACTGAATAAGGTTGGGTCTGGGGAGTGGGGTCTCTGCTATGCACATAAAGAAAACACACTGAATAAGGTCTGTGTCTGGGGTAGCACATAAAGAGTAGATGAACACACACTGAATAAGGTTGGGTCTGGGGAGTGGGGTCTCTGCTATGCACATAAAGAGTAGAGGAAGAGGAAACACACACTGAATAAGGTTGGGTCTGGGGAGTGGGGTCTCTGCTATGCACATAAAAGAGTAGAGGAAACAAACTGAATAAGGAAGAGTGGGGAATGCACATAAAGAGTAGAGGAAGAGGAAACACACTGAATAAGGTTGGGTCTGGGGAGTGGGGTCTCTGCTATGCACATAAAGAGTAGAGGAAGAGGAAACACACACTGAATAAGGTTGGGTCTGGGGAGTGGGGTCTCTGCTATGCACATAAAGAGTAGAGGAAACACACACTGAATAAGGTTGGGTCTGGGGAGTGGGGTCTCTGCTATGCACATAAAGAGTAGAGGAAGAGGAAACACACACTGAATAAGGTTGGGTCTGGGGAGTGGGGTCTCTGCTATGCACATAAAAGAGTGGGGTCTCATGTAGAGGAAGAGGAAACACACACTGAATAAGGTTGGGTCTGGGGAGTGGGGTCTCTATGCATAAAGAGTAGATGAAACACACACTGAATAAAGTGGGGTCTCTGCTAGCACATAAAGAGTAGAGGAAGAGGAAACACACACTGAATAAAGGTTGGGTCTGGGGAGTGGGGTCTCTGCTATGCACATAAAGAGTAGAGGAAGAGGAAACACACACTGAATAAGGTTGGGTCTGGGGAGTGGGGTCTCTGCTATGCACATAAAGAGTAGAGGAAGAGGAAACACACACTGAATAAGGTTGGGTCTGGGGAGTGGGGTCTCTGCTATGCACATAAAGATAGAGGAAGAGGAAACAACACTGAATAAGGTCTGGGGAGAGCACATAAAGAGAAGAGGACACACACTGAATAAGGTTGGGTCTGGGGAGTGGGGTCTCTGCTATGCACATAAAGAGTAGAGGAAGAGGAAACACACACTGAATAAGGTTGGGTCTGGGGAGTGGGGTCTCTGCTATGCACATAAAGAGTAGAGGAAGAGGAAACACACACTGAATAAGGTTGGGTCTGGGGAGTGGGGTCTCTGCTATGCACATAAAGAGTAGAGGAAACACACACTGAATAAGGTTGGGTCTGGGGAGTGGGGTCTCTGCTATGCACATAAAGAGTAGAGGAAGAGGAAACACACACTGAATAAGGTTGGGTCTGGGGAGTGGGGGTCTAGAGGAAGAGAAACACACACTGGGTCTAGTGGGGCACATAAAGTCAGTGGGGTCTGTGTTTGCACATAAAGAGTCAGTAGAGGAAACACACACTGAATAAGGTTGGGTCTGGGGAGTGGGGTCTCTGCTATGCACATAAAGAGTAGAGGAAACACACACTGAATAAGGTTGGGTCTGGGGAGTGGGGTCTCTGCTATGCACATAAAGAGTCTAGAGGAAGCATAGAGGAAGAAACACACACTGAATAAGGTTGGGTCTGGGGAGTGGGGTCTCTGCTATGCACATAAAGTAGAGGAAGAGAAACACACACTGTAAGGTTGGGTCTGGGGAGCTATGCACATAAAGAAGAGGAAACACACACTGAATAAGGTTGGGTCTGGGGAGTGGGGTCTCTGCTATGCACATAAAGAGTAGAGGAAGAGGAAACACACACTGAATAAGGTTGGGTCTGGGGAGTGGGGTCTCTGCTATGCACATAAAGAGTAGAGGAAGAGGAAACACACACTGAATAAGGTTGGGTCTGGGGTCTCTGCTATGCACATAAAGAGTAGAGAAGAGGAAACACACACTGAATAAGGTTGCAGGTCATAATGCACATAAAGAGAGGAAGAGGAAACACACACTGAATAAGGTTGGGTCTGGGGAGTGGGGTCTCTGCTATGCACATAAAGAGTAGAGGAAGAGGAAACACACACTGAATAAGGTTGGGTCTGGGGAGTGGGGTCTCTGCTATGCACATAAAGAGTAGAGGAAGAGGAAACACACACTGAATAAGGTTGGGTCTGGGGAGTGGGGTCTCTGCTATGCACATAAAGAGTAGAGGAAGAGGAAACACACACTGAATAAGGTTGGGTCTGGGGAGTGGGGTCTCTGCTATGCACATAAAGAGTAGAGGAAGAGGAAACACACACTGAATAAGGTTGGGTCTGGGGAGTGGGGTCTCTGCTATGCACATAAAGAGTAGAGGAAGAGGAAACACACACTGAATAAGGTTGGGTCTGGGGAGTGGGGTCTCTGCTATGCACATAAAGAGTAGAGGAAACACACACTGAATAAGGTTGGGTCTGGGGAGTGGGGTCTCTGCTATGCACATAAAGAGTAGATGAAGAGGAAACACACACTGAATAAGGTTGGGTCTGGGGAGTGGGGTCTCTGCTATGCACATAAAGAGTAGAGGAAGAGGAAACACACACTGAATAAGGTTGGGTCTGGGGAGTGGGGTCTCTGCTATGCACATAAAAGAGGAAGAACACACACTGAATAAGGTTGGGTCTGGGAGTGGGGGTTTCATGCACATAAAGAGTAGAGGAAGAGGAAACACACACTGAATAAGGTTGGGTCTGGGGAGTGGGGTCTCTGCTATGCACATAAAGAGTAGAGGAAACACACACTGAATAAGGTTGGGTCTGGGGAGTGGGGTCTCTGCTATGCACATAAAGAGTAGAGGAAGAGGAAACACACACTGAATAAGGTTGGGTCTGGGGAGTGGGGTCTCTGCTATGCACATAAAGAATGGATGCATAAAGAAAATATGTTGTTATTTCATCTAGATGAACGGTATGTTCTTTCCTTTGCACGACGAGACTAAATAATATTGTAGCCTTTGTGCCGCTGTGCATAATGAAAACAGCTTATCATGATGTTGTCCCCGGGCGTTACTTCGACTTGTTCCATTTATCCGTGCTGAATTAAGGGAATGTCACCTGAACCATGTGACCAGTGGACACCGTTTCGCTCGTCTTCGGGATTGAGAACAAAAACGCTGAGAGAAAATAAAGAGTTAAATTGGGAAGCGATTAAAATGAATAGAAGCCATCTCTACATGAGAGACATGCTATTTCCTCATTTATTTAACATTCATTCAATTGAATTATCCCTCCTTTTTATCTTTAAATTGTCTGCATGTTTACTCTAAATATGCACATTTATGTTTGCTGCAAGTGTTCTATGATTTAATATTTTTTCATCAATATATGCCTACGGGTCCGTCCTGAATTATTGGCACCCTAGGTAAATATGAACAAAAAAGGCTGTTAAGAAGTAAATTAAAAATATGAAGAATTCTTGGCAGGCCAGCATTTAGTACCTTGTGCCCCCTCCCTTTAATAACAGTTCTGAGTCATCTCCTAGAATGTTTTGATGAGGTGAATTAAGGAGAACATGAGAACCCTTTAAAACAGTTCTGAGTCATCTCCTAGAATGTTTTGATGAGGTGGGAGAACACATTTATTTAACCAGGTCTCCCCCTTTAATAACAGTTCTGAGTCATCTCCTAGAATGTTTTGATGAGGTGGGAGAACACCCCTCCCCTTTAATAACAGTTCTGAGTCACTTTAAAAAGGTCTCCTAGAATGTTTTGATGAGGTGTCAGGAGAACACCCCCCCCTTTAATAACAGTTCTGAGTCGTCTCCTAGAATGTTTTGATGAGGTGGGAGAACACCCCCTCCCTTTAATAACAGTTCTGAGTCGTCTCCTAGAATGTTTTGATGAGGTGGGAGAACACCCCCTCCCCTTTAATAACAGTTCTGAGTCGTCTCCTAGAATGTTTTGATGAGGTGGGAGAACACCCCCTCCCCTTTAATAACAGTTCTGAGTCGTCTCCTAGAATGTTTTGATGAGGTGGGAGAACACCCCCTCCCCTTTAATAACAGTTCTGAGTCATCTCCTAGAATGTTTTGATGAGGTGGGAGAACACCCCCTCCCCTTTAATAACAGTTCTGAGTCGTCTCCTAGAATGTTTTGATGAGGTGGGAGAACACCCCCTCCCCTTTAATAACAGTTCTGAGTCATCTCCTAGAATGTTTTGATGATGGTGGGAGAACACCCCCTAAAACCCCTTTAATAACAGTTCTGAGTCGTCTCCTAGAATGTTTTGATGAGGTCGGAGAACACCCCCTCCCCTTTAATAACAGTTCTGAGTCATCTCCTAGAATGTTTTGATGAGGTGGGAGAACACCCCCTCCCCTTTAATAACAGTTCTGAGTCGTCTCCTAGAATGTTTTGATGCCGTGGGAGAACACCCCCTCCCCTTTAATAACAGTTCTGAGTCGTCTCCTAGAATGTTTTGATGCCGTGGGAGAACACCCCCTCCCCTTGGGGTTTAGTGTCAGGGGACTGGGATGGCCATAGCAAAAGCTTAATTCTGTGGTCAGTGAACCATTTTCGTGTGGATTTGGAGGTATGGTTTGGATCATTGTCCTGCTGGAAGATCCAACAACGACCCAGTTTTACCCTTCTGGCAGAGGCAGACAGGTTTTGGCCTAAAATCTCCTGGTTCATGGAGTCGATGAGGCCGTGTTTCCTAACAAGGTACCCAGGGCCTTTGGAAGTCAAACAGCCCCACATCATCACAGATCCACCATCATACTTCACAGTGGGTATTAGGTTATTTCCTGCATGACCATGGCTCTTTTTACACCAAACCTACTTCTGGTGTTTGTTGCCAAAAATATCTATTTTAGTCTCAATGACATTTAGCAAACTCCACTTGGTGACAGCAGAGACTTTCTTCTGGCAACCCTTCCAAATAACTTGTTGGCACGGAGGTGGCATCTTATTGTAGTTTTGGGGACTTGGTGACACCAAAATGTAACCAACTTCTGCAATTCTCCAACTGTAATCCTTGGAGATTGTTTCGCAACTTGAACCATCCATCTCACTGTGTGTTGGGGGCAAAATACACTTACGTCCTGTTCCAGGCAGGTTCATTACAGCTCCAGTTGTTTTAAATGTCTTAAGTATTGCCCTAATAGTGCAGATGGGCATTTTCAGGAATGTAGCTCTCTTTTTATAACCATTGCCTGATTTGTGAAGGTCAACAATATTTTGTCTCATTTCCTTTGTGTGTTCTCTGGCCTGTCTCATGTTGATGGATGACTAAGGGAGTTTATCCCTGTGTCACCTCATATTTATACCCCATGGAAACAGGAACTCATGGATGACCACGTAAGGGCTCCCAAAGACTCAGATGAACTTTAAAAAAGTAAAATCAGAATATACATCAATTACATTTTGTTGATAATAATTTTTAGGGGTGTGAATCATTTTGACACGTATGTTTTCAAATAAAATAATAATTTTTAGGGGTGTGAATCATTTTGACACGTATGTTTTCAAATAAAATAATAATTTCTAGATAATTTATTTTAGATTTTTTTTTATTTTTTTAAAGTTTAGATTCATATAATATTAAGACCAAGCTGATAAACAACATTCACATTTTTTCACAGCTTTTTTTGTTCATATTTACCTAGGGTGCCATAATTCAGGAGGGCACTATCTCTCTCCGCTTAGATTAGTCTTATATTTGCTAATTGTTTCTAACTTTTCTATTCATTTTTCTGCACTTTGCCCTGCTGGGCAAAGCCAGTTAGATTTCAATCAAAATATTAATTAATTGCAAAGTCAATATACCAAACTATGCCCTGATAATTGTCTGTCACTTCGCATAGCTGCGCCACTCTCTGCCTCCGGGCCAAACCACTGTGGCCTTATCTGATGCTTTTAAGAAAAAATAATGAACAATTTATCAATAGTCTTCAATGGGAAATAATAACAGGTTAAATGTAATATCCTGTTTTGTGCCTTACAAATAGAGCCCCATAGTGGATGCGTAATAATGCCCATGAAACCATTCGGTCAAACACTGAAATGGTTCCAATCATAAATTCATTTTCCCCACAGGAGATTGTAGAACCCCTTTAAAACCAGGTCTGTGTTTCATGTAGTCAGTAGCATGAGAACCCCTTTAAAACCAGGTCTGTGTTTCATGTAGTCAGTAGCATGAGAACCCCTTTAAAACGAGGTCTGTGTTTCATGTAGTCAGTAGCATGAGAACCCCTTTAAAACCAGGTCTGTGTTTCATGTAGTCAGTAGCATGAGAACCCTTTAAAACCAGGTCTGTGTTTCATGTAGTCAGTAGCATGAGAACCACTTTAAAACCAGGTCTGTGTTTCATGTAGTCAGTAGCATGAGAACCCCTTTAAAACCAGGTCTGTGTTTCATGTAGTCAGTAGCATGAGAACAGGTCTGTGTTTCATGTAGTCAGTAGCATTAAAACCAGGTCTGTGTTTCATGTAGTCAGTAGCATGAGAACCCCTTTAAAACCAGGTCTGTGTTTCATGTAGTCAGTAGCATGAGAACCCCTTTAAAACCAGGTCTGTGTTTCATGTAGTCAGTAGCATGAGAACCCCTTTAAAACCAGGTCTGTGTTTCATGTAGTCAGTAGCATGAGAACCCCTTTAAAACCAGGTCTGTGTTTCATGTAGTCAGTAGCATGAGAACCCCTTTAAAACCAGGTCTGTGTTTCATGTAGTCAGTAGCATGAGAACCCCTTTAAAACCAGGTCTGTGTTTCATGTAGTCAGTAGCATGAGAACCCCTTTAAAACCAGGTCTGTGTTTCATGTAGTCAGTAGCATGAGAACCCCTTTAAAACCAGGTCTGTGTTTCATGTAGTCAGTAGCATGAGAACCCCTTTAAAACCAGGTCTGTGTTTCATGTAGTCAGTAGCATGAGAACCCCTTTAAAACCAGGTCTGTGTTTCATGTAGTCAGTAGCATGAGAACCCCTTTAAAACCAGGTCTGTGTTTCATGTAGTCAGTAGCATGAGAACCCCTTTAAAACCAGGTCTGTGTTTCATGTAGTCAGTAGCATGAGAACCCTTTAAAACCAGGTCTGTGTTTCATGTAGTCAGTAGCATGAGAACCCTTTAAAACCAGGTCTGTGTTTCATGTAGTCAGTAGCATGAGAACCCCTTTAAAACCAGGTCTGTGTTTCATGTAGTCAGTAGCATGAGAACCCCTTTAAAACCAGGTCTGTGTTTCATGTAGTCAGTGAGCATGAGAAGTCCCCTTTAAAACCAGGTCTGTGTTTCATGTAGTCAGTAGCATGAGAACCCCTTTAAAACCAGGTCTGTGTTTCATGTAGTCAGTAGCATGAGAACCCCTTTAAAACCAGGTCTGTGTTTCATGTAGTCAGTAGCATGAGAACCCCTTTAAAACCAGGTCTGTGTTTCATGTAGTCAGTAGCATGAGAACCCCTTTAAAACCAGGTCTGTGTTTCATGTAGTCAGTAGCATGAGAACCCCTTTAAAACCAGGTCTGTGTTTCATGTAGTCAGTAGCATGAGAACCCCTTTAAAACTGTGTTTCAGGTCTGTGTTTCATGTAGTCAGTAGCATGAGAACCCTTTAAAACCAGGTCTGTGTTTCATGTAGTCAGTAGAACCCCTTTAAAACCATGAGAACCCCTTTAAAACCAGGTCTGTGTTTCATGTAGTCAGTAGCATGAGAACCCTTTAAAACCCTTTAAAACCAGGTCTGTGTTTCATGTAGTCAGTAGCATGAGAACCCCTTTAAAACCAGGTCTGTGTTTCATGTAGTCAGTAGCATGAGAATCCCTTTAAAACCAGGTCTGTGTTTCATGTAGTCAGTAGCATGAGAACCCATTTAAAACGAGGTCTGTGTTTCATGTAGTCAGTAGCATGAGAACCCATTTAAAACCAGGTCTGTGTTTCATGTAGTCAGTAGCATGAGAACCCCTTTAAAACCAGGTCTGTGTTTCATGTAGTCAGTAGCATGAGAACCCCTTTAAAACCAGGTCTGTGTTTCATGTAGTCAGTAGCATGAGAACCCCTTTAAAACCAGGTCTGTGTTTCATGTAGTCAGTAGCATGAGAACCCCTTTAAAACCAGGTCTGTGTTTCATGTAGTCAGTAGCATGAGAACCCCTTTAAAACCAGGTCTGTGTTTCATGTAGTCAGTAGCATGAGAACCCCTTTAAAACCAGGTCTGTGTTTCATGTAGTCAGTAGCATGAGAACCCCTTTAAAACCAGGTCTGTGTTTCATGTAGTCAGTAGCATGAGAACCCCTTTAAAACCAGGTCTGTGTTTCATGTAGTCAGTAGCATGAGAACCCTTTAAAACCAGGTCTGTGTTTCATGTAGTCAGTAGCATGAGAACCCCTTTAAAACCAGGTCTGTGTTTCATGTAGTCAGTAGCATGAGAACCCCTTTAAAACAAAGAAGAAGAACATCCATCTCATCAGTGCAGTTACATCATAGGGGTCATTCAGATGGGCACAGAAGACATCTTCCCTGACCTTAGTTATCTTTGTTTTCTTTATTATGTTGGTTAGGTCAGGGTCTGACAAGGGTGGTTGGTTTAGTTTTGTATTGTCTAGGTGTTTTTGTCCTGTCTAGGGTTTTTGTATATCTATGGGGTTTTAGTATGTCTAGGTATATGTAGGTCTATGGTGGCCTGAATTGGTTCCCAATCTGAGGCAGCTGTTTATCGTTGTCTCTGATTGGGGATCCTATTTAGGTTGCCATTTTCCCTTTTGGTTTTGTGGGTTATTGTCTATGTGTAGTTGCATGTCAGCACTCGTGTTTATAGCTTCACGTTTGTTTTGTTATTTTGTTAGTTTGTTTAGTGTTCTTCGTTTTAATAAAGAAGAATGTATTCATCTCACGCTGCGCCAAGGTCTCCTCGTTATGACGAACCTGACAACATCAAACAGGTTTTTAACTTTATTTTTGACAGCATGGCCAATATTTAACCTTTTCTGGCTTATGGTGTTGAATGTTTATCCTTTAAACTTGGAAAAGAGACCCTTAAACCCAGACTTGGACCACACACCCACTCCACTGAACAGCAGGCTAGTCACTGCTTTTAAACTTGGAAAAGAGACCCTTAAACCCAGACTTGGACCACACACCCACTCCACTGAACAGCAGGTTAGTCACTCCTTTTAACTTCTTGGATACAGGGGGCGCTCTTTTAATTTATGGATAAAAAAACGTTCCCGTTTAAACAAGATATTTTGTCACGAAAAGATGCTCGACTATGCATATAATTGACAGCTTTGGAAAGAAAACACTCTGACGTTTCCAAAACTGCAAAGATATTGTCTGTGAGTGCCACAGAACTAATGCTACAGGCGAAACCATGATGAAATTTCATACAGGAAGTGCCCCAGATTTTGAATGCGCTGTGTTCCAATGTCTCCTTATATGGCTGTGTATGGGTCACGAATGATCTTAGACTTTCTGTCGTTTCCCCAAGGTGTCGACAGCATTGTGACGTATTTGTAGGCAAATCATTGGAAGATTGACCTTAAGAGACTACATCTACCAGGTGGCCGCTTGGTGTCCTCCGTTGCAATTATTGCGTAATCTCCAGCTGCGTGTATTTTTCGTTTGCTTCGAGGAGAAACACAGCTGCCACGAATGATTTATCATCGAATAGATATGTGAAAAACACCTTGAGGATTGATTCTAAACAACGTTTGCCATGTTTCTGTCAATATTATGGAGTTAATTTGGTAAAAAGTTCGGCGTTGCAGAGACTGCATTTTCAGATTTTTTTCTTAGCCAAACGTGATGAACAAAACGGAGCGATTTCTCCTACACAAATAATATTTTTGGAAAAAATGAACATTTGCTATCTAACTGAGAGTCTCCTCATTGAAAACATCCAAAGTTCTTCAAAGGTAAGATTATATTTGAATGCTTTTCTTGTTTTTGTGAAAATGTTGCCTGCTGAATGCTAGGCTTAATGCTATGCTAGCTATCAATACTCTTACACAAATGCTTGTGTAGCTATGGTTGAAAAGCATATTTTGAAAATCTGAGATGACAGTGTTGTTAACAAAAGGCTAAGCTTGTGAGTGAATATATTTCCTTCATTTAATTTGCGATTTTCATGAATAGTTAACGTTGCGTTATGGTAATGAGCTTGAGGCTATAATTACGCTCCCGGATACGGGATTGCTCGAACGCTAGAGGTTAAACTTGGAAAAGAGACCCTTAAACCCAGACTTGGACCACACACCCACTCCACTGAACAGCAGGCTCGTCACTGCTTTGCTGTGCTTGCACTTATTTCTTCCAAACCACTTATTGTTGAATTTGCGATTTCCAACTTGTGTAATGTTTATGGCCGATGAGCACCGATGCAATTTATCTATCAGTTCACTTCATAAGACAAGGATTGAAAAGTATTTGCCTGCAGATTGTCGACGTGATTCATGTTGGTGACTGCTAGCTTGCTCGTTAAGGTTGTGAAAGTATGATTGATCAGTCCAATCAAAGCTACGGTAGATATAACGTGATTTGACTATTTTATCTGTGGTCAATGACCTTGAGCCTTCTTGGATGATAATTTCTAATGTAACTCTATGGCAACACCCAAGGTGCTTGAATTGTCGAGCTCTAGAACAATCCTCCTGTATTCCTGACCCTGAGATGGCTCTAGAACATTCCTCCTGTATTCCTGACCCTGAGATGGCTCTAGAACATTCCTCCTGTATTCCTGACCCTGAGATGGCTCTAGAACATTCCTCCTGTATTCCTGACCCTGAGATGGCTCTAGAACATTCCTCCTGTATTCCTGACCCTGAGATGGCTCTAGAACATTCCTCCTGTATTCCTGACCCTGAGATGGCTCTAGAACATTCCTCCTGTATTCCTGACCCTGAGATGGCTCTAGAACATTCCTCCTGTATTCCTGACCCTGAGATGGCTCTAGAACATTCCTCCTGTATTCCTGACCCTGAGATGGCTCTAGAACATTCCTCCTGTATTCCTGACCCTGAGATGGCTCTAGAACATTCCTCCTGTATTCCTGACCCTGAGATTGGCTCTAGAACATTTCTCCTGTATTCCTGACCCTGAGATGGCTCTAGAACATTCCTCCTGTATTCCTGACCCTGAATTGGCTCTAGAACATTTCTCCTGTATTCCTGACCCTGAGATGGCTCTAGAACATTCCTCCTGTATTCCTGACCCTGAGATGGCTCTAGAACATTCCTCCTGTATTCCTGACCCTGAGAGGGCTTTAGAACATTCCTCTTGTATTCCTGACCCTGAGATTGGCTCTAGAACATTTCTCCTGTATTCCTGACCCTGAGATGGCTCTAGAACATTCCTCCTGTATTCCTGACCCTGAGATTGGCTCTAGATTCCTGACCCTGAGATGGCTCTAGAACATTGGCTCTAGAACATTCCTCCTGTATTCCTGACCCTGAGATGGCTCTAGAACATTTCTCCTCCTGTATTCCTGACCCTGAGATGGCTCTAGAACATTCCTCCTGTATTCCTGACCCTGAGATGGCTCTAGAACATTCCTCCTGTATTCCTGACCCTGAGATGGCTCTAGAACATTCCTCCTGTATTCCTGACCCTGAGATGGCTCTAGAACATTCCTCCTGTATTCCTGACCCTGAGATGGCTCTAGAACATTCCTCCTGTATTCCTGACCCTGAGATGGCTCTAGAACATTCCTCCTGTATTCCTGACCCTGAGATGGCTCTAGAACATTCCTCCTATATTCCTGACCCTGAGATGGCTCTAGAACATTCATCCTGTATTCCTGACCCTGAGATGGCTCTAGAACATTCCTCTTGTATTCCTGACCCTGAGATGGCTCTAGAACATTCCTCCTGTATTCCTGACCCTGAGATAGCTATAGAACAGATTGTGAATATGACTGAATAACGAAAAGTCCTTGGAACAGAATGTGAATATGACTGAATAACGAATAGTCCTTGGAACAGATTGGGAATATGACTGAATAATGAATATCCTTGGAACAGATTGTGAATATGACTGAATAACAAATAGGCCTTGGAACAGATTGGGAATATGACTGAATAACGAATAGGCCTTGGAACAGATTGGGAATATGACTGAATAACAAATAGGCCTTGGAACAGATTGGGAATATGACTGAATAACAAATAGGCCTTGGAACAGATTGGGAATATGACTGAATAACTAATAGGCCTTGGAACAGATTGGGAATATGACTGAATAATGAACCAACCACGGATATAATGGGAACCAACCACGGATATAATGGGAACCGACCACGGATATAATGGGAACCGACCACGGATATAATGGGAACCGACCACAGATATAATGGGAATGTTATTATGCTGTTATCACAAAGAGCCTCAAAGGTTGACATGAAATGACAATAACTGCTTTTCTGTGAAAAAAAAGTAGTACTTTCTTTGAAGAGAAGTCATAGGTTAAAACCATAACGGGATACATTGATTTCACTTCAATAGCCTAACTGTCCTCAATCATTTAGGGCTCAATATGTGATATTTTGTTTCTGTCTAACGGTCGTTTCTCATTTTCTGGTTGAGACCAGATGTATGTTTCTCTCCAAATCACGAGGCTCCTTAGAAACCGCAAGCCCTTTTCACAGTTCAATGTTTCTGCCAAAGTTCAAACTTGTCATCCTACAGGACAGACATCAAATGTAATGTTAATGTTAATGAGTTAATGTTGATTTTTATAACCATAAATATGTTATTAGTGACGCAGAACCCACCAAATGGAACGAGAGGGGTAACTAACTTTCAGAGGAAGTGACACTGCATATTTACACTGTCTACTGTGCATCACACGGAAGGTTCATCTCTGAGGTGACACCTCAGACGGGGACTATCCTATCTCTATACTAATTCAGCCTTGATTTTCATTACAATGTGTGTGCATTTCTCTAAACAGCCAATGAATTAAGTTGAATTGGTCGAGGCTATTACCGGTAATTAACTAATTATAATGATCTGAAAACGTCAACGCTGTAAAATGAGCTGAGAATGAAAAAGGAAACCCAGGAAGTATTTGATGTTTGCCAGTGGATAGGCTGTTAGGTATACTATCCAGAATGATTCACAGCTCCAAAAGTACCTTTATCTGGTTGAAATGAGGTTGAAAGATAAACAGGGAAACATGAGCTGACCCACCGCCCCAAGGATTACCTCTCTCTGCTGGCCTTCAGCACAGAAGGATAAAAAAAAAGGACCATCTCTCCGTGTTACATTGTATCAGTCGGCTTTATGACCACGACAATGGCTGACCACCAAATGTCAGTGTGTCCGTTTTGGAGGTCAGTCGCCACGGTCATGACAAGGTGAAGTGGTGGACAATCCTTTGGTTCAGAGATGTCTGTGGGAGCAGGCCCCAGGAACCTGCTCTAAGGGCCCCTTTTGTTGGGGCCCTTAGAGCAGAGAGATGGGTAGCAGGCCCCGGGAACAGGGGGTCCTTTTGTTGGGGCCCTTAGAGCAGAGAGATGGGTAGCAGGCCCCAGGAACCTGCTCTAAGGGCCCCTTTTGTTGGGGCCCTTAGAGCAGAGAGATGGGTAGCAGGCCCCGGGAACAGGGGGTCCTTTTGTTGGGGCCCTTAGAGCAGAGAGATGGGTAGCAGGCCCCAGGAACCTGCTCTAAGGGCCCCTTTTGTTGGGGCCCTTAGAGCAGAGAGATGGGTAGCAGGCCCCAGGAACCTGCTCTAAGGGCCCCTTTTGTTGGGGCCCTTAGAGCAGAGAGATGGGTAGCAGGCCCCGGGAACAGGGGGTCCTTTTGTTGGGGCCCTTAGAGCAGGGAGATGGGCAGCAGGCCCCAGGAACAGGGGGTCCTTTTGTTTGGGGCCCTTAGAGCAGGGAGATGGGTAGCAGGCCCCAGGAACAGGGGGTCCTTTTGTTTGGGGCCCTTAGAGCAGGGAGATGGGTGGTTATTGGGCCTGTCATGACAAATAAATGTCCCCCAGACAAAAAGTTCCCCCCCCGTGTCACAATGGGATTCCCAAGAGTAAAAATATTGTTGTAATCCTGACCTTCACAGCAGCCATGACATGAGGAGAGTTGATCGTGGTGGCTAAGGTGAGTATACACAGGATTAACACAGGCCTTAAAATCCGGCCAAGACCACGTACATAGACTTCTGGTGGGACAGGGACAGAAGCTGGGGCTGGACAGAGGCTGGGGCCGGACAGCGGCTGGGGCCGGACAGCGGCTGGGGCCGGACAGAGGCTGGTGCTGGACAGAGGCTTGGGCTGGACAGTGGCTGCGGCCGGACAGAGGCTGGGGCTGGATAGAGGCTGGTGCTGGACTGGGGCTGGACAGAGGCTGGGGCTGGACAGAGGCTGGGGCTGGACAGAGGCTGGGGCTGGACAGAGGCTGGGGCTGGACAGAGGCTGGGGCTGGACAGAGACTGGGGCTGGACAGA
Source organism: Oncorhynchus nerka (assembly GCF_034236695.1). Taxonomy (NCBI): domain Eukaryota; kingdom Metazoa; phylum Chordata; class Actinopteri; order Salmoniformes; family Salmonidae; genus Oncorhynchus; species Oncorhynchus nerka. Next base: position 83,640,700 of record NC_088413.1, on the reverse strand, counting down.
GGCTGGGGCTGGACAGAGGCTGGGGCTGGACAGAGGCTGGGGCTGGACAGAGGCTGGACAGAGGCTGGGGCTGAACAGAGGCTGCGGCTGGACAGTGGCTGGGGCTGGACAGCGGCTGGGGCTGGACAGAGGCTGGACAGAGGCTGGGGCTGGACAGAGGCTGGGGCTGGACAGAGGCTGCGGCTGGACAGAGGCTGCGGCTGGACAGAGGCTGCGGCTGGACAGAGGCTGCGGCTGGACAGAGGCTGGGGCTGGACAGAGGCTGGACAGAGGCTGCGGCTGGACAGTGGCTGGGGCTGGACAGAGGCTGGGGCTGGACAGAGGCTGGGGCTGGACAGTGGCTGGGGCTGGACAGAGGCTGGGGCTGGACAGAGGCTGGGGCTGGACAGAGGCTGGGAATGGACAGTGGCTACGGCTGGACAGTGGCTGCGGCTGGACAGAGGCTACGGCTGGACAGAGGCTGGGGCTGGACAGTGGCTACGGCTGGACAGTGGCTGGGGCTGGACAGAGGCTGCGCACGCGACGAGTCCGGTCTGGTCAGCATGTTACCTGTTACCCCCCCAGTGACAGATTTCACCTCTTTACCCCAGTGACTGACAGATTCCTCCTCTTCCCTCCCAGTGACTGACAGATTCCTCCTCTTCCCCCCCAGTCACTGACAGATTCCTCCTCTTCCCCCCCAGTGACTGACAGATTCCACCTCTTCCCTCCCAGTGACTGACAGATTCCACCTCTTCCCTCCCAGTGACTGACAGATTCCACCTCTTCCCTCCCAGTCACTGACAGATTCCACCTCTTCCCTCCCAGTCACTGACAGATTCCACCTCTTCCCTCCCAGTCACTGACAGATTCCTCCTCTTCCCTCCCAGTGACTGACAGATTCCTCCTCTTCCCTCCCCAGTGACTGACAGATTCCATCTCTTCCCCCCCCAGTGACTGACAGATTCCACCTCTTCCCTCCAGTGACCAACAGATTCCACCTCTTCCCCCAGTGACTGACAGATTCCTCCTCTTCCCCCAGTGACTGACAGATTCCACCTCTTCCTCCCAGTGACTGACAGATTCCTCCTCTCCCCCCAGTGACCAACAGATTCCACCTCTTCCCCCCAGTGACTGACAGATTCCTCCTCTTCCCCCCAGTGACTGACAGATTCCTCCTCTTCCCCCCAGTGACAGATTCCACCTCTTCCTCCCAGTGACTGACAGATTCCTCCTCTTCCCCCAGTGACAGATTCCACCTCTTCCCCCAGTGACCGACAGATTCCATCTCTTCCCCCAGTGACCGACAGATTCCTCCTCTTCCCCCCAGTGACCAACAGATTCCTCCTCTTCCCCCCCAGTGACTGACAGATTCCTCCTCTTCCCCCCCAGTGACTGACAGATTCCCCCTCTTCCCCCAGTGACCGACAGATTCCTCCTCTTCCCCCAGTGACCAACAGATTCCATCTCTTCCCCCAGTGACCAACAGATTCCTCCTCCCCCCCAGTGACCAACAGATTCCACCTCTTCCCCCAGTGACCAACAGATTCCTCCTCTTCCCCCCAGTGACCAACAGATTCCTCCTCTTCCCCCCCAGATTGACCTCTTCCCTCCAGTGACAGATTCCACCTCTTCCCTCCCAGTGACCAACAGATTCCACCTCTTCCCCCAGTGACTGACAGATTCCACCTCTTCCCTCCAGTGACTGACAGATTCCACCTCTTCCCTCCAGTGACCAACAGATTCCTCCTCTTCCCCCAGTGACTGACAGATTCCTCCTCTTCCCCCCAGTGACTGACAGATTCCACCTCTTCCCCCAGTGACTGACAGATTCCTCCTCTTCCCCCCAGTGACTGACAGATTCCTCCTCTCCCCCCAGTGACTGACAGATTCCTCCTCTTTACCCCAGTGACTGACAGATTCCTCCTCTTCCCTCCCAGTGACTGACAGATTCCTCCTCTTCTCCCCCAGTGACTGACAGATTCCACCTCTTCCCCCAGTGACTGACAGATTCCTCCTCTCCCCCCCAGTGACTGACAGATTCCACCTCTTCCCCGCCAGTGACTGACAGATTCCACCTCTTCCCCCAGTAACTGACAGATTCCACCTCTTTACCCCAGTGACTGACAGATTCCACCTCTTTACCCCAGTGACTGACAGATTCCACCTCTTCCCTCCCAGTGACTGACAGATTCCACCTCTTCCCTCCCAGTGACTGACAGATTCCTCCTCTTCCCTCCCAGTGACTGACAGATTCCTCCTCTTCCCTCCCAGTGACTGACAGATTCCTCCTCTTCCCTCCCAGTGACTGACAGATTCCACCTCTTCCCTCCCAGTGACTGACAGATTCCACCTCTTCCCTCCCAGTGACTGACAGATTCCTCCTCTTCCCCCCCAGTGACTGACAGATTCCTCCTCTTCCCCCAGTGACCGACAGATTCCTCCTCTTCCCTCCCAGTGACTGACAGATTCCACCTCTTCCCTCCCAGTGACTGACAGATTCCTCCTGACTGACAGATTCCTCCTCTTCCCCCCCAGTGACCAACAGATTCCTCCTCTTCCCCCAGTGACCGACAGATTCCTCCTCTTCCCCCCAGTGACTGACAGATTCCACCTCTTCCCTCCCAGTGACTGACAGATTCCTCCTCTTCCTCCCCAGTGACTGACAGATTCCACCTCTTACCTCCCAGTGACTGACAGATTCCACCTCTTCCCCCCCAGTGACTGACAGATTCCACCTCTTCCCCTCCAGTGACTGACAGATTCCACCTCTTCCCCTCCAGTGACTGACAGATTCCACCTCTTCCCCTCCAGTGACTGACAGATTCCATCTCTTCCCTCCCAGTGACTGACAGATTCCTCCTCTTCCCTCCCAGTGACTGACAGATTCCTCCTCTTCCCTCCCAGTGACTGACAGATTCCTCCTCTTCCCCCCCAGTGACTGACAGATTCCTCCTCTTCCCCCAGTGACTGACAGATTCCTCCTCTTTACCCCAGTGACTCTTCCACCCTTCCCAGTCCCAGTGACTGACAGATTCCACCTCTTTACCCCAGTGACTGACAGATTCCACCTCTTCCCCCCAGTGACTGACAGATTCTACCTCTTCCTTCCCAGTGACTAAGAGATTTGGAGGTCATTCTGCCATGCGCACAGCCATGGCCCCCAACCACAGTTTAGCGGATAATAAAAATACAAACCCAACCAAGACGACTAAGTCCTCTGTTAAATGGCACAAAGGATCCCACGTCCCCGGGCTCTTAAACCAACACCAACGTTAAGTCCAGAAAGAAAAACACACCTCGTTCTGCAGCCAGCTGCTCGGGACAAGAGTTCAGTGGTGTAGACGGGTCCCAGGCCAAAAGGCAGCAGGGAGGGGAGGCAGGGAGGGGAGGCAGGGAGGGGGAGGGGAGGCAGGGAGGGGGAGGGGGAGGCAGGGAGGGGGAGGGGAGGCAGGGAGGGGGAGGGGGAGGCAGGGAGGGGAGGGGGAGGGGGGGGAGGGGAGGCAGGAGCAGGAGGGGGAGGGGAGGGCAGAGGCAGGGAGCAGAGGCAGGGAGGGGAGGCAGGGAGGGGAGGGGAGGCAGGGAGGCAGGGGAGGAGGGAGGAGGGAGGGAGGGGGAGGCAGGGAGGGGGACGGGAGAAAGGGAGGGGGAGGCAGGGAGGGGGAGGGGAGGCAGGGAGGGGAGGGGAGGGGAGGAAGGGAGGGGGAGGGGGGAGGGGAGGCAGGGAGGGAGAGGGGGAGGGGAGGCAGGGAGGCAGGGGGGGAGGAGGAGGGGAGGGGAGGCAGGAGGGGAGGACCAGGGGAGTGACCAGGGCCCGTAGTGACCAGGGCCCGTAGTGACCAGGGCTGCTAAGCAAGCTGCTAAACCATTCAGTTTACATCTTCCCTACATCTTCCCTACATTCTGCAAAAGAGCAGAAAAGTAAATAAATAAAAACAGTATGGGGATGAGGTAGGTAAAAATGGGTGGGCTATTTACCGATAGACTATGTACAGCTGCAGCAATCGGTTAGCTGCTCAGATAGCAGATGTTTGAAGTTGGTGAGGGAGATAAAAGTCTCCAACTTCAGCGATTTTTGCAATTCGTTCCAGTCACAGGCAGCAGAGAACTGGAACGAAAGGCGACCAAATGAGGTGTTGGCTTTAGGGATGATCAGTGAGATACACTTGCTGGAGCGCGTGCTACGGATGGGTGTTGCCATCGTGACCAGTGAACTGAGATAAGGCGGAGCTTTACCTAGCATGGACTTGTAGATGACCTGGAGCCAGTGGGTCTGGCGACGAATATGTAGCGAGGGCCAGCCGACTAGAGCATACAAGTCGCAGTGGTGGGTGGTATAAGGTGCTTTAGTGACAAAACGGATGGCACTGTGATAAACTGCATCCAGTTTGCTGAGTAGAGTGTTGGAAGCAATTTTGTAGATGACATCGCCGAAGTCGAGGATAGGTAGGATAGTCAGTTTTACTAGGGTAAGTTTGGCGGCGTGAGTGAAGGAGGCTTTGTTGCGGAATAGAAAGCCGACTCTTGATTTGATTTTCGATTGGAGATGTTTGATATGAGTCTGGAAGGAGAGTTTACAGTCTAGCCAGACACCTAGGTACTTATAGATGTCCACATATTCAAGGTCGGAACCATCCAGGGTGGTGATGCTGGTCAGGGGTGCGGTTGCAGTCAGCGAACGGTTGAAAAGCATGCATTTGGTTTTACTAGCGTTTAAGAGCAGTCGGAGGCCACGGAAGGAGTGTTGTATGGCATTGAAGCTCGTTTGGAGGTTAGATAGCACAGTGTCCAAGGACGGGCCGGAAGTATATAGAATGGTGTCGTCTGCGTAGAGGTGGATCAGGGAATCGCCCGCAGCAAGAGCAACATCATTGATATATACAGAGAAAAGAGTCGGCCCGAGGATTGAACCCTGTGGCACCCCCATAGAGACTGCCAGAGGACCGGACAGCATGCCCTCCGATTTGACACACTGAACTCTGTCTGCAAAGTAATTGGTGAACCAGGCAAGGCAGTCATCCGAAAAACCGAGGCTACTGAGTCTGCCGATAAGAATATGGTGATTGACAGAGTCGAAAGCCTTGGCAAGGTCGATGAAGACGGCTGCACAGTACTGTCTTTTATCGATGGCGGTTATGATATCGTTTAGTACCTTGAGCGTGGCTGAGGTGCACCCGTGACCGGCTCGGAAACCAGATTGCACAGCGGAGAAGGTACGGTGGGATTCGAGATGGACAGAGACCTGTTTGTTGACTTGGCTTTCGAAGACCTTAGATAGGCAGGGCAGGATGGATATAGGTCTGTAACAGTTTGGGTCCAGGGTGTCTCCCCCTTTGAAGAGGGGGATGACTGCGGCAGCTTTCCAATCCTTGGGGATCTCAGACGATATGAAAGAGAGGTTGAACAGGCTGGTAATAGGGGTTGCGACAATGGCGGCGGATAGTTTCAAGCCCAGCTGATTTGTACGGGTCCAGGTTTTGCAGCTCTTTCAGAACATCTGCTATCTGGATTTGGGTAAAGGAGAACCTGGAGAGGCTTGGGTGAGTTGCTGCGGGGGGGGGCGGAGCTGTTGGCCGAGGTTGGAGTAGCCAGGCGGAAGGCATGGCCGTTGAGAAATGCTTGTTGAAGTTTTCGATAATCATGGGTCTATCGGTGGTGACCGTGTTACCTAGCCTCAGTGCAGTGGGCAGCTGGGAGGAGGTGCTCTTGTACTCCATGGACTTCACAGTGTCCCAGAACTTTTTGGAGTTGGAGCTACAGAATGCAAACTTCTGCCTGAAGAAGCTGGCCTTAGCTTTCCTGACTGACTGCGTGTATTGGTTCCTGACGTCCCTGAACAGTTGCATATCGCGGGGACTATTCGATGCTATTGCAGTCCGCCACAGGATGTTTTTGTGCTGGTCGAGGGCAGTCAGGTCTGGAGTGAACCAAGGGCTATATCTGTTCTTAGTTCTGCATTTTTTTAACGGAGCATGCTTATCTAAAATGGTGAGGAAGTTACTTTTTAAGAATGACCAGGCATCCTCAACTGACGGGATGAGGTCAATGTCCTTCCAGGATACCCAGGCCAGGTCGATTAGAAAGGCCTGCTCACAGAAGTGTTTTATGGAGCGTTTGACAGTGATGAGGGGTGGTCGTTTGACTGCGGCTCCGTAGCGGATACAGGCAATGAGGCAGTGATCGCTGAGATCCTGGTTGAAGACAGCGGAGGTGTATTTGGAGGGCCAGTTGGTCAGGATGACGTCTATGAGGGTGCCCTTGTTTACAGATTTAGGGTTGTACCTGGTGGGTTCCTTGATGATTTGTGTGAGATTGAGGGCATCTAGCTTAGATTGTAGGACTGCCGGGGTGTTAAGCATATCCCAGTTTAGGTCACCTAACAGAACAAACTCTGAAGCTAGATGGGGGCGATCAATTCACAAATGGTGTCCAGGGCACAGCTGGGAGCTGAGGGGGGTCGGTAGCAGGCGGCAACAGTGAGAGACTTATTTCTGGAGAGAGTAATTTTCAAAATTAGTAGTTCGAACTGTTTGGGTATGGACCTGGAAAGTATGACATTACTTTGCAGGCTATCTCTGCAGTAGACTGCAACTCCTCCCCCTTTGGCAGTTCTATCTTGACGGAAAATGTTATAGTTGGGTATGGAAATCTCTGAATTTTTGGTGGCCTTCCTGAGCCAGGATTCAGACACGGCAAGGACATCAGGGTTAGCAGAGTGTGCTAAAGCAGTGAGTAAAACAAACTTAGGGAGTAGGCTTCTGATGTTGACATGCATGAAACCAAGGCTTTTTCAATCACAACAAATGAGGGTGCTTGGGGACATGCAGGGCCTGGGTTTACCTCCACATCACCCGCGGAACAGAGGAGGAGTAGAATGAGGGTGCGGCTAAAGGCTATCAAAACTGGTCGCCTAGAGCGTTGGGGACAGAGAATAAAAGGAGCAGATTTCTGGGCATGGTAGAATATATTCAGGGCATAATGTGCAGACAGGGGTATGGTGGGGTGCAGGTACAGCGGAGGTAAGCCCAGGCACTGGGTGATGATGAGAGAGGTTGTATCACTGGACATGCTGGTTGTAATGGGTGAGGTCACCGCATGTGTGGGAGGTGGGACAAAGGAGGTATCAGGGGTATGAAGAGTGGAACTAGGGGCTCCATTGTAAACTAAAACAATGATAACTAACCTGAACAACAGTATACAAGGCATATTGACATTTGAGAGAGACATACAGCGAGGCATACAGTAATCACAGGTGTTGAATTGGGAGAGCTAGCTAAAACAGTAGCTAAAACAGTAGGTGAGACAACAACAGCTAATCAGCTAGCACAACAACAGCAGGTAAAATGGCGTTGACTAGGCAGGGAGGGTCGGATTAACTACACACAGAGCCTGAGTGCGGCTGGGGCCGACAGATAAAACATAAACAAGCAGAATGGAGTACCGTGATTAATGGACAGTCCAGCAATGGAGAGTCCAGCATGCATCAGCTATGTAGCCAAGAGAGACCTAAGACAACAACATAGCAAGGCAGCAACACATAACACAGCATGTTAGCAACACAACATAGCAGCAGCACAGAACATGGAACAAACATTGTTGGGCAACAACAGACAACAGCACAAAGGGCAAGAAGGTAGAGACAATAATACAATACATGACGCAAAGCAGCCACAGCTGTCAGTAAGAGTGTCCATGCACAAAGCAGCCACAGCGCTCAGTAAGAGTGTCCATGCACAAAGCAGCCACAGTGGTCAGTAAGGGTGTGCATGCACAAAGCAGCCACAGTACTCAGTAAGAGTGTCCATGCACAAAGCAGCCACAGTGGTCAGTAAGAGTGTCCATGCACAAAGCAGCCACAGTGCTCAGTAAGAGTGTCCATGCACAAAGCAGCCACAGTGGTCAGTAAGGGTGTCCATGCACAAAGCAGCCACAGTGGTCAGTAAGGGTGTCCATGCACAAAGCAGCCACAGCGCTCAGTAAGAGTGTCCATGCACAAAGCAGCCACAGCGCTCAGTAAGGGTGTCCATGCACAAAGCAGCCACAGCGCTCAGTAAGAGTGTCCATGCACAAAGCAGCCACAGTGGTCAGTAAGAGTGTCCATGCACAAAGCAGCCACAGCGCTCAGTAAGAGTGTCCATGCACAAAGCAGCCACAGTGGTCAGTAAGGGTGTCCATGCACAAAGCAGCCACAGTGGTCAGTAAGGGTGTCCATGCACAAAGCAGCCACAGCGCTCAGTAAGAGTGTCCATGCACAAAGCAGCCACAGCGCTCAGTAAGGGTGTCCATGCACAAAGCAGCCACAGTACTCAGTAAGAGTGTCCATCCACAAAGCAGCCACAGCGCTCAGTAAGGGTGTCCATCCACAAAGCAGCCACAGTGCTCAGTAAGGGTGTCCATGCACAAAGCAGCCACAGTACTCAGTAAGGGTGGCCATCCACAAAGCAGCCACAGTGCTCAGTAAGGGTGGCCATCCACAAAGCAGCCACAGTGTCCATCAGCCAAGGGTGGCCATGCACAAAGCAGCCACAGTGGTCAGTAAGGGTGTCCATGCACAAAGCAGCCACAGTGGTCAGTAAGAGTGTCCATGCACAAAGCAGCCACAGTGGTCAGTAAGGGTGTCCATGCACAAAGCAGCCACAGTGGTCAGTAAGGGTGTCCATCCACAAAGCAGCCACAGTGCTCAGTAAGGGTGTCCATGCACAAAGCAGCCACAGTGCTCAGTAAGGGTGTCCATCCACAAAGCAGCCACAGTACTCAGTAAGGGTGGCCATCCACAAAGCAGCCACAGCGCTCAGTAAGGGTGTCCATCCACAAAGCAGCCACAGTACTCAGTAAGGGTGGCCATCCACAAAGCAGCCACAGTGGTCAGTAAGGGTGTCCATCCACAAAGCAGCCACAGTGCTCAGTAAGGGTGTCCATCCACAAAGCAGCCACAGTGGTCAGTAAGGGTGTCCATGCACAAAGCAGCCACAGTGGTCAGTAAGGGTGTCCATTGTGGTTGCAGATCAGTAGAGTGTCCATGCACATAGACAAATGCAGTAAGATGTCATGCATCCATGCACAAAGCAGCCACAGCGCTCAGTACAAAGCAGGTGTCCACCAAAAACAGACTACAGTGAAGGGTGGTGCACAAAGCAGCCACAGGCTCAGTAGGTGTCCATGCACAAAGCAGCCACAGGGATAAGGGTGTCCATAACAGTAAGGGTGGCCAGTCAACAGACCACACTGATCACCAATATAGTAGTGGCCATGCACAAAGCAGCCACAGATCAGAAGGAATGCACAAAGCAGCCACAGTACTCAGTAAGGGTGGCCATGCACAAAGCAGCCACAGGACTCAGTAAGGGTGGCCATGCACAGCAGCCACAAGCTCAGTAAGGGTTGCCATGCACAAAGCAGCCACAGTGTGGCCATAAGGGTGGTCAGTAAGAGTGTCCATGCACAAAGCAGCCACAGTGCTCAGAAACTGAGTGAGACACAGTAATCCAGAAAGCAGCCACAGTGCTCAGTAAGAGTGTCCATGCAAACAAAAGCCACAGTGCTTAGTTAGCAGTGCAGTAAGGGTGTCCATGCACAAAGCAGCCACAAAGAGTGTCCATCCACAAAGCAGCCAGTCAGTGTCATCATTTATAATCCACAAAGCAGCCACAGCAGTGGCCATCAGAGCACAGTGGTGTGGCCATCCTGAAGTGCAAGTCCATCCACACAGATGCACAGATTGGTGTCCAACTTATTTGACATGAGTATGGGTGTCCATCCACAAAGCAGCCACAGTGCTCAGTAAGGTGTCCATCCACAAAGCAGCCACAGTGGTCAGTAAGGGTGTCCATGCACAAAGCAGGCTCATAAGTGTCCATCCACAAAGCAGCCACAAAGGGTGTCCATCCACAAAGCAGCCACAGGGCTCAGTAAGGGTGTCCATGGGTCAGCCACAGTGTCCATCCTGCTCAGTGGCCATCCACAAAGCAGCCTTTCAGTAAGGGTGTCCATCAGTAAGGGTGGCCATCCACAAAGTCCATCAGTGCTCAGTAAAGTGTCTCTGGCACAAAGCAGCCACAGTTTCAGAACTGATTGGCCACTACACCATCCACAAAGCAGCCACAGTGGTCAGTAAGGGTGGCCATCCACAAAGCAGCCACAGTGCTCAGTAAGGGTGGCCATCCACAAAGCAGCCACAGTACTCAGTAAGGGTGGCCATCCACAAAGCAGCCACAGTGGTCAGTAAGGGTGGCCATCCACAAAGCAGCCACAGTGCTCAGTAAGGGTGTCCATCCACAAAGCAGCCACAGTGGTCAGTAAGGGTGTCCATCCACAAAGCAGCCACAGTGGTCAGTAAGGGTGTCCATCCACAAAGCAGCCACAGTGCTCAGTAAGGTGTCCATCCACAAAGCAGCCACAGTGGTCAGTAAGGGTGTCCATCCACAAAGCAGCCACAGTGGTCAGTAAGGGTGTCCATCCACAAAGCAGCCACAGTGGTCAGTAAGGGTGTCCATCCACAAAGCAGCCACAGTGGTCAGTAAGGGTGTCCATCCACAACGCAGCCACAGTGGTCAGTAAGGGTGGCCATGATTGAGTCTTTGAATGAAACTTTACAGCGGTTTGGCCACCAGGTGAGGTCATCATCAGACTGCTGTCTAATAAAGCAATGAGAGGCCCTAGACTAAGGACCAATATAAAGGGTGGCTGGCAAACATTTTAAGGGTCAATCTGGAATTTATACATACATTTGACCAACATCATCCCTCGACTGTTTATCAAAACAGTGGCTGGGTTTCCACTTGGTTTAAATCCCAGATTACCCCTTTATCGTGTGGGCTACATTGTTGAATAGCATGTGTTGCTTAGTTTGAAGATTAGGCTGAAGCAGCGAAAGGCTTGTATTTTCAGTCTATGAAAACTTCCCATTGGCTGTAAAGGGTGCACCACCACTACGGACTACAATAGTCCTGGTTGGGAGATAAAACACAAATCTGCCAAAGTGTGTCAAGAGTTCAAACGTACTACTGTTATAACAAACCACAACAACAACAACTACCCATGTTGGCCCTGCAGAAGGAGAGACAGAGAGTACCCATGTTGGCCCTGCAGAAGGAGTGACAGAGAGTACCCATGTTGGCCCTGCAGAAGGAGTGACAGAGAGTACCCATGTTGGCCCTGCAGAAGGAGTGACAGAGTACCCATGTTGGCCCTGCAGAAGGAGTGACAGAGTACCCATGTTGGCCCTGCAGAAGGAGAGACAGAGTACCCATGTTGGCCATGCAGAAGGAGTGACAGAGTACCCATGTTGGCCCTGCAGAAGGAGTGACAGAGTACCCATGTTGGCCCTGCAGAAGGAGAGACAGAGTACCCATGTTGGCCCTGCAGAAGGAGAGACAGAGTACCCATGTTGGCCCTGCAGAAGGAGAGACAGAGTACCCATGTTGGCCCTGCAGAAGGAGAGACAGAGTACCCATGTTGGCCCTGCAGAAGGAGAGACAGAGAGTACCCATGTTGGCCCTGCAGAAGGAGAGACAGAGTACCCATGTTGGCCCTGCGGAAGGAGTGACAGAGTACCCATGTTGGCCCTGCAGAAGGAGTGACAGAGTACCCATGTTGGCCCTGCAGAAGGAGTGACAGAGAGTACCCATGTTGGCCCTGCAGAAGGAGTGACAGAGTACCCATGTTGGCCCTGCGGAAGGAGAGACAGAGTACCCATGTTGGCCCTGCAGAAGGAGAGACAGAGTACCCATGTTGGCCATGCAGAAGGAGTGACAGAGTACCCATGTTGGCCCTGCTGAAGGAGTGACAGAGAGTACCCATGTTGGCCCTGCGGAAGGAGAGACAGAGTACCCATGTTGGCCCTGCTGAAGGAGTGACAGAGAGTACCCATGTTGGCCCTGCAGAAGGAGTGACAGAGTACCCATGTTGGCCCTGCAGAAGGAGAGACAGAGTACCCATGTTGGCCATGCAGAAGGAGTGACAGAGTACCCATGTTGGCCCTGCAGAAGGAGTGACAGAGTACCCATGTTGGCCCTGCAGAAGGAGAGACAGAGTACCCATGTTGGCCCTGCAGAAGGAGAGACAGAGTACCCATGTTGGCCCTGCAGAAGGAGTGACAGAGAGTACCCATGTTGGCCCTGCAGAAGGAGAGACAGAGTACCCATGTTGGCCCTGCGGAAGGAGAGACAGAGTACCCATGTTGGCCTGCAGAAGGAGTGACATGTTGGCCCTGCAGAAGGAGTGACAGAGTACCCATGTTGGCCCTGCAGAAGGAGTGACAGAGTACCCATGTTGGCCCTGCAGAAGGAGAGACAGAGCACCCATGTTGGCCCTGCAGAAGGAGAGACCATCCACATGTTGGCCCTGGCAGAAGGAGGACAGTGTCCATGGCCCTGCTGAAGGGTGACAGAGGTACCCATGTTGGCCCTGCAGAAGGAGTGACAGAGAGTACCCATGTTCCACAAAGCAGAAGGGCCCAGAGAGCAGCCCAGTTGGTGAGCCACAGAGTACCCATGTTGGTCTGCGGAAGGAAGACTTTACCCATGTTGGCCCTGCAGAAGGAGAGACAGAGTACCCATGTTGGCCATGCAGAAGGAGTGACAGAGTACCCATGTTGGCCCTGCTGAAGGAGTGACAGAGAGTACCCATTTTGGGTCAATCTGGAATTTAGAGACAGATTTACCCATGTTGGCCCTCGACTGAAGGAAAACAGAGGCATGTTGGCCCTGCAGAAGGAGTGACAGAGTACCCATGTTGGCCCTGCATTGTTGAATAGACAGAGTACCCATGTTGGCCCTGCAGAAGGAGAGACAGAGTACCCATGTTGAAAACTTCCCATTGGCAGAAGGAGTGACAGAGTACCCATGTTGGCCCTGCAGAAGGAGAGACAGAGTACCCATGTTGGCCCTGCAGAAGGAGTGACAGAGTACCCATGTTGGCCCTGCAGAAGGAGAGACAGAGTACCCATGTTGGCCCTGCAGAAGGAGTGACAGAGTACCCATGTTGGCCCTGCAGAAGGAGAGACAGAGTACCCATGTTGGCCCTGCAGAAGGAGAGACAGAGTACCCATGTTGGCCCTGCGGAAGGAGAGACAGAGTACCCATGTTGGCCCTGCAGAAGGAGAGACAGAGTACCCATGTTGGCCCTGCAGAAGGAGTGACAGAGAGTACCCATGTTGGCCCTGCAGAAGGAGAGACAGAGTACCCATGTTGGCCCTGCAGAAGGAGAGACAGAGAGTACCCATGTTGGCCCTGCAGAAGGAGTGACAGAGAGTACCCATGTTGGCCCTGCAGAAGGAGAGACAGAGTACCCATGTTGGCCCTGCAGAAGGAGAGACAGAGAGTACCCATGTTGGCCCTGCAGAAGGAGTGACAGAGTACCCATGTTGGCCCTGCAGAAGGAGTGACAGAGAGGTTGTCTTTCCTACCGATCATCTGGCGGACCCACTGGGCACAGACATCTAGAGTTGTCAACTAATGTGATTTTTTAAATTTAATTTTTTACTTTAAGTTAAAAGTTGAGTAAAAAAATTGTAAATGCCCTAACATTGATGCCTTTTTTCAAATCCAATTAGATAAATTAGACTTTAATTAATTAATTAATTAGACCAATTACACTTTGATTCAATGTCATCAACACAGAGATGTTTTACTCCAGTTGAAATGACGTGGAAACAACGTTGATTCAACCCATTTTCTGCCCAGTGGGGAGCAACAGAGCATCTGCAATGTTATGTCATCCCAGAGCTGTGTGTACTCTAGAACTGTTCTCACAGCGCAGTACCCCGGAGGGGAAGGTGGTTTCCCTACGTCCAATGGGTCTGATCTGAGAGACAGGCCGCAGTCTGGACAGGATAGTTATCACTGCAACTCTTTAAAAACAAAGGATCTTTGTAATATACGTTTCACGTTATCATATTACTAGAGATTCTGATAAACTGAGCCACGGGTATTGTGGTGGAAGCTGTTTTCTACTACCCTCTTCCTGTAGAGAGAGGATAAAGGCGTGACATTGGCACTGCCTTGGTTTCAACCATAGAGAATGATAGAGAAAACATCCTTATATAGTTCTATTATGGCGTCTGTAAGTGCATGGGAAACGCCAATGAGGCAATCTCCATTTTGAAGAAGTCCCATTTTTATTTATTTTTTACGATTGGCTGATCCCTCCTGGTGAGCCAATGAAGTTGAAATGTCCCACCCAGTTGAAATGGTGGAAGCCCTCAATGGTGCTGCGCATTTTGACGACGGCCTTTTTGCCACTAGAGACCTCTATCATTGTCTATGGTTTAAACAATTCTGACTGCAGAGAGGGGGACGCGGAGACGCGCGTCGTACAGTCAATAGCTTTATTAGCATAGCCGAGCATACGCCACGATACACATGCTGGGGCAACGAACAGTGAAGACACTACAGACAGACCGGTCAATACCGACAACTTAAAGGATACAATAATGCCGAGCCGTCCACCCCGCGACTAGGCTGGACGGCTAGCGGTGCATCTCTGAGAGACGCTGAGGGAAACGGCAGGGTATCCTCCCATTTCCACGTTTACATTTGAGCCTGTCCTCACTCTCTGTTGTGTTTCTTTGGACATGTCCTCGCTAAATATAGACTACGACGAAGACCAGAGATGGGTTCCTACACACGTCCAGGTCACCGTTCTGCGGGGCAGGGGCTTGCGGGCGAAGGGCAAACACGGTACCAGCGACGTCTACACCATTATCCAGGTGGGCAAGGAGAAATACTCCACTTGTGTTCTGGAAAAGACCACTGTTCCCGAATGGAAGGAGGAATGTTCTTTCGAGTTGTTACCGGGTGTTCTGGAGCAGGTTGGGGACGGGGGCGCATACCCCCCCGGGAGCAGCGACTTGGTCCTGACGGTGATGCACCGGGCGCTCATGGGACTGGACGTGTTTCTGGGCCAAGCCGTGATCCCTCTGGATAAGGTGTTTCAGGACAGAATATGCATGAAAAACGAGTAGGTTTCATTTTTTTGAGGTTTGAAGTCTTTTTGCTGCATATTCCAGTTGATTTCAGCGCTTCAGGGGAGACGAGAGAACACCGGCCCTGTCCTGCATGGTGGTCTGTTCTAGAAACAGTCTCGCAGTGTTTCAAAGAGAGCTTTTTTTTAAACTCCCAGAGCCTTACATTGTATGGCAACATTAGTCAACTTTACCTTTCTTTTAATGGGGTTTAGAGGGTTTATTCTAAAGTTGACTTCTATAAACACAACAACTGTCAGATCATTCTGCAGCTTCAACCCAGGGCCTCTGCACTACCAGACACGCCCTCTACATGCAGCCAGACATCACAACTAGTTTGTCAAACAGACTATGAAGAGGGGACTATGCTATTTGATAGCCATTCTAGACAGCCGTGTTATTACTTTTCAGGCTGTGTAAGGCTACATGAGGTTAGACTACAGAGCTGGGCTATGATGATGGAGGTTAGCCTACAGAGCTGGGCTATGATGAGGGAGGTTAGACTACAGAGCTGGGCTATGATGAGGGAGGTTAGCTTACAGAGCTGGGCTATGATGAGGGAGGTTAGGCTACATGAGGTTAGCCTACAGAGCTGGGATATGATGAGGGAGGTTAGCCTACAGAGCTGGGCTATGATGACGGAGGTTAGGCTACATGAGGTTAGCCTACAGAGCTGGGCTATGATGAGGGAGGTTAGCCTACAGAGCTGGGCTATGATGAGGGAGGTTAGGCTACATGAGGTTAGCCTACAGAGCTGGGCTATGATGACGGAGGTTAGGCTACATGAGGTTAGACTACAGAGCTGGGCTATGATGATGGAGGTTAGCCTACAGAGCTGGGCTATGATGAGGGAGGTTAGACTACAGAGCTGGGCTATGATGAGGGAGGTTAGCCTACAGAGCTGGGCTATGATGAGGGAGGTTAGCCTACAGAGCTGGGCTATGATGAGGGAGGTTAGCCTACAGAGCTGGGCTATGATGAGGGAGGTTAGCCTACAGAGCTGGGCTATGATGAGGGAGGTTAGCCTACAGAGCTGGGCTATGATGAGGGAGGTTAGCCTACAGAGCTGGGCTATGATGAGGGAGGTTAGCCTACAGAGCTGGGATATGATGAGAGTAATTCTAAACTCCAGAGGTGGAATATGATGAGGGATGTTAGCCTCCAGAGCTGGGCTATGATGAGGGATGTTAGCCTCCAGAGCTGGGCTATGATGAGGGATGTTAGCCTTCAGAGCTGGGCTATGATGAGGGAGGTTAGGCTACATGAGGTTAGCCTACAGAGCTGGGCTATGATGAGGGAGGTTAGCCTACAGAGCTGGGCTATGATGAGGGAGGTTAGCCTACAGAGCTGGGCTATGATGAGGGAGGTTAGCCTACAGAGCTGGCCTATGATGAGGGAGGTTAGGCTACAAGAGGTTAACCTACAGAGCTGGGCTATGATGAGGGAGGTTAGACTACAGAGCTGGGCTATGATGGAGGTTAGCCTACAGAGCTGTGCTATGATGAGGGAGGTTAGCCTACAGAGCTGGGCTATGATGAGGGAGGTTAGGCTACATGAGGTTAGCATACAGAGCTGGGCTATGATGAGGGAGGTTAGCCTACAGAGCTGGGCTATGACGAGGGAGGTTACCCTACAGAGCTGGCCTATGATGAGGGAGGTTAGGCTACAGAGCTGTGCTATGATGAGGGAGGTTAGCCTACAGTGCTGGGCTATGATGAGGGAGGTTAGCCTAAAGAGCTGGGCTATGATGAGGGAGGTTAGACTACATGAGGTTAGCCTACAGAGCTGGGCTATGATGAGGGAGGTTAGCCTACAGAGCTGGGCTATGATGAGGGAGGTTAGCCTACAGAGCTGTGCTATTATGAGGGAGGTTAGGCTACATGAGGTTAGCCTATAGAGCTGGGCTATGATGAGGGAGCTAAGCCTACAGAGCTGGGCTATGATGAGGGAGGTTAGGCTTCATGAGGTTAGCCTACAGAGCTGGACTATGATGAGGGAGGTTAGCCTACAGAGCTGGGCTATGATGAGGGAGGTTAGCCTACAGAGCTGGCCTATGATGAGGGAGTTTAGGCTACAAGAGGTTAACCTACAGAGCTGGGCTATGATGAGGGAGGTTAGCCTACAGAGCTGGGCTATGATGAGGGAGGTTAGCCTACAGAGCTGTGCTATGATGAGGGAGGTTAGGCTATAGAGCTGGGCTATGATGAGGGAGGTTAGCCTACAGAGCTGTGCTATGATGAGGGATGTTAGCCTCCAGAGCTGGGCTATGATGAGGGATGTTAGCCTCCAGAGCTGGGCTATGATGAGGGATATTAGCCTCCAGAGCTGGGCTATGATGAGGGATGTTAGCCTCCAGAGCTGGGCTATGATGAGGGATGTTAGCCTCCAGAGCTGGGCTATGATGAGGGAGGTTAGCCTCCAGAGCTGGGCTATGATGAGGGATGTTAGCCTCCAGAGCTGGGCTATAATGAGGGAGGTTAGCCTCCAGAGCTGGGCTATGATGATGGAGGTTAGCCTCCAGTGCTGGGCTATGATGAGGGATGTTAGCCTCCAGAGCTGGGCTATGATGATGGAGGTTAGCCTCCAGAGCTGGGCTATGATGATGGAGGTTAGCCTCCAGAGCTGGGCTATGATGATGGATGTTAGCCTCCAGAGCTGGGCTATGATGAGGGATGTTAGCCTCCAGAGCTGGGCTATGATGAGGGAGGTTAGCCTCCAGAGCTGGGCTATGATGAGGGATGTTAGCCTCCAGAGCTGGGCTATAATGAGGGAGGTTAGCCTCCAGAGCTGGGCTATGATGATGGAGGTTAGCCTCCAGTGCTGGGCTATGATGAGGGATGTTAGCCTCCAGAGCTGGGCTATGATGATGGAGGTTAGCCTCCAGAGCTGGGCTATGATGATGGAGGTTAGCCTCCAGAGCTGGGCTATGATGATGGATGTTAGCCTCCAGAGCTGGGCTATGATGATGGATGTTAGCCTACAGAGCTGGGCTATGATGAGGGATGTTAGCCTCCAGAGCTGGGCTATGATGAGGGATGTTAGCCTCCAGAGCTGGGCTATGATGAGGGAGGTCAGGCTACAGGAGCTGGTTCTACAGAGCTGGGCTATAATGAGGGAGGTTAGCCTCCAGAGCTGGGCTATGATGAGGGAGGTTAGGCTACAGGAGCTGGTTCTACAGACCTGGGCTATAATGAGGGAGGTTAGCCTCCAGAGCTGGGCTATGATGAGGGAGGTTAGGCTACAGGAGGTTGTTCTACAGAGCTGGGCTATAATGAGGGAGGTTAGCCTCCAGAGCTGGGCTATGATGAGGGATGTTAGCCTCCAGAGCTGGGCTATGATGAGGGATGTTAGCCTCCAGAGCTGGACTATGATGAGGGATGTTAGCCTCCAGAGCTGGGCTATGATGAGGGAGGTCAGGCTACAGGAGGTTGTTTTACAGAGCTGGGCTATAATGAGGGAGGTTAGGCTACAGGAGGTTGTTCTACAGAGCTGGGCTATAATGAGGGAGGTTAGCCTCCAGAGCTGGGCTATGATGAGGGAGGTTAGCCTCCAAAGCTGGGCTATGATGAGGGATGTTAGCCTCCAGAGCTGGGCTATGATGAGGGAGGTCAGGCTACAGGAGGTTGTTCTACAGAGCTGGGCTATAATGAGGGAGGTTAGGCTACAGGAGGTTGTTCTACAGAGCTGGGCTATAATGAGGGAGGTTAGCCTCCAGAGCTGAGCTATGATGAGGGATGTTAGCCTCCAGAGCTGGGCTATGATGAGGGATGTTAGCCTCCAGAGCTGGGCTATGATGAGGGATGTTAGCCCCCAGAGCTGGGCTATGATGAGGGATGTTAGCCTCCAGAGCTGGGCTATGATGAGGGATGTTCGCCTCCAGAGCTGGGCTATGATGAGGGATGTTAGCCTCCAGAGCTGGGCTATGATGAGGGATGTTAGCCTCCAGAGCTGGGCTATGATGAGGGATGTTCGCCTCCAGAGCTGGGCTATGATGAGGGATGTTAGCCTCCAGAGCTGGGCTATGATGAGGGATGTTAGCCTCCAGAGCTGGGCTATAATGAGGGATGTTAGCCTCCAGAGCTGGGCTATGATGAGGGAGGTTAGCCTCCAGAGCTGGGCTATGATGAGGGATGTTCGCCTCCAGAGCTGGGCTATGATGAGGGATGTTAGCCTCCAGAGCTGGGCTATGATGAGGGATGTTAGCCTCCAGAGCTGGGCTATGATGAGGGATGTTAGCCTCCAGAGCTGGGCTATAATGAGGGATGTTAGCCTCCAGAGCTGGGCTATGATGAGGGATGTTAGCCTCCAGAGCTGGGCTATGATGAGGGATGTTAGGATGACGTTAGCCTCCAGAGCTGGGCTATAATGAGGGATGTTAGCCTCCAGAGCTGGGCTATGATGAGGGATGTTAGCCATCCAGAGCTCCAGAGCTGGGCTATGATGAGGGATGTTAGCCTCCAGAGCCAGAGCCTCCAGAGCTGGGCTATGATGAGGGATGTTAGCCTCCAGAGCTGGGCTATAATGAGGGATGTTAGCCTCCAGAGCTGGGCTATGATGAGGGATGTTAGCCTCCAGAGCTGGGCTATGATGAGGGATGTTAGGCTACATGACGTTAGCCTCCAGAGCTGGGCTATAATGAGGGATTTTAGCCTCCAGAGCTGGGCTATGATGAGGGATGTTAGCCTCCAGAGCTGGGCTATGATGAGGGATGTTAGGCTACATGACGTTAGCCTCCAGAGCTGGGCTATGATGAGGGATGTTAGCCTCCAGAGCTGGGCTACATGACGTTAGCCTCCAGAGCTGGGCTATGATGAGGGATGTTAGCCTCCAGAGCTGGGCTATAATGAGGGATGTTAGCCTCCAGAGCTGGGCTATGATGAGGGATGTTAGCCTCCAGAGCTGGGCTATGATGAGGGATGTTAGGCTACATGACGTTAGCCTCCAGAGCTGGGCTATAATGAGGGATTTTAGCCTCCAGAGCTGGGCTATGATGAGGGATGTTAGCCTCCAGAGCTGGGCTATGATGAGGGATGTTAGGCTACATGACGTTAGCCTCCAGAGCTGGGCTATGATGAGGGATGTTAGCCTCCAGAGCTGGGCTACATGACGTTAGCCTCCAGAGCTGGGCTATGATGAGGGATGTTAGCCTCCAGAGGTGGAATAACATGTTATTCTCTGTAGTCAGTATTGTGGCCCCAGGCAGGAGTATGGCAGGATGTGAAATTACTGGGGATTAGAGTTTGTCCCAGTTCTCAGGATAATCCACTGGTCTCATGGCCTGAAAGCTCTGAATGGCATCCCAAATGGCACGCTATTTAGTTTATAGTGGAATACTGTTGACCAGGGCCCGTGGGGGGTGGGGCCTGACCAGGGCCCGTAGGGGGTGGAGCCTGACCAGGACCCGTGGGGGTGGGGCCTGACCAGGACCCGTGGGAGGGGGAGGATGGAGCCTGACCAGGGCCCATGGGGGGATGGAGCCTGACCAGGGACCGTGGGGGGATGGAGCCTGACCACGGCCCTGTGGGGGGATGGAGCCTGACCAGGACCCATGGGGGGGATGGAGCCTGACCAGGGCCCATGGGGGGGATGGAGCCTGACCAGGGCCCATGGGGGGGATGGAGCCTGACCATGGCCCGTGTGCATAGTTGTAGTGACGACCCGGGCCTGTCTCATACTATTAGGTGATAGATGTTGTAGTGACGACCCGGGCCTGCCTCATACTATTAGGTGATATAAAGTGGTTTAACTTATTTTTTTATATAAGTATTCAGACTCTTTGCTATGAGATTCAAAGTTGAGCTCAGGTGCATCCTGTTTCCATTGATCATCCTTGAGATGTTTCTACAACTTGATTGGAGTCCACTTGTGGTAAATTCAATTGATTGGACATGATTTGGAAGGTCGAAGGAATTGTCCGTAGAGCTCCAAGACAGGATTGTGTTGACGCACAGTTCTGGGGAAGAGTACCAAAACATTTCTGCAGCATTGAAGGTCTCATTGCCCTCCATCATTCTTAAATGGAAGAAGTTTGGAACCACCAAGACTTCCTAGAGTTGGCCGTCCGGCCAAACTGAGTAATTGGTTGAAGGGTCTTTGTCAGGGAAGTGACCCAGAACCTGATGGTCACTCTGACAGAGCTCCAGATTTCCTCTGTGGTGATGGGAGAACCTTCCAGAAGGACAATCATCATTGCAGCACTCCACCAATCAGGCCTAAATGATAGAGTGGCCAGACAGAAGCCACTCCTCAGTAAAAGGCACATGACAGCCCACTTGGAGTTGGTCAAAAGGCACCTAAAGGACTCTCAGACAATGAGAAACGAGATTCTCTGGTCTGATGTAACCAAGATTGAACTCTTTAACCTGAATGCCAAGCGTCACGTCTGGAGGAAACCTGGCACCATCCCTACAGTGAAGCATGGTAGTGGCACCATCCCTACAGTGAAGCATGGTAGTGGCACCATCCCTACAGTGAAGCATGTTGGTGGTGGAAAAATGCTGTGGGGATGTTTTTCAGCAGCAGGGACTGGGAGACTAGTCAGGATCGAGGGAAAGATGAACAGAGCAAAGTACAGAGAGATCCTTGATGGAAAAACTACCTTCCAACAGGACAACGAACCTAAGCACACAGCCAAGACAGCGCAGAATTGGCTTCAGGTCTCTGAATGTGCTTGAGTTTGCCCAACCAGAGCCCGTACTTGAACCCGATCGGACATCTCTATAGAGACCTGAAAATAGCTGTGCAGCGACGCTCCCCATCTAACCTGACAGAGCTTGAGAGAATCTGCAGAGAAGAATGGGAGAAACTCCCCAAATACAGGTGTGCCAAGCTTGTAGCATCATACCGGGGGAGGCAGGGTAGCCTAGTGGTTAGAGTGTTGGGCTAGTAACCAAAAGGTTGCAAGATCGAATCCCCGAGCTGACAAGGTACAGATCTGCCGTTCTGCCCAGCTCTAAATAAAGGTATAATACCAAAGAAGACTCGAGGATGTAATCGCTGCCAAAGGTACTTCAACAAAGTACTGAGTAAAAGTACAACGAAGTACTGGATACTAATGTGATATTTCAGTTTAATTGTATTTTGACCCTTTTTTCTCCCCAATTTAATGATATCCAATTCGTAGTTATAGTCTTATCTCATCGCAGTACGAACTCGGGAGAGGCGAAAGTCGAGAGCCAACGTGTCCCCCGAAACACGACCCAACCTAGCCGCACTGCTTCTTGACACAATGCCCACTTAACCATGAAGCCAGCCGCACCAACGTGTCGGAGGAAACACCGTGCACCTGGCGACTGTGTCAGCGTGCACTGTGTCCGGCCCACCACAGCAGTCACTAGTGCGCGATGGGACAGGGACATCCCTGCCGACCCGAACGACTCTTGGCCAATTGTGCGCCGCCCCATGTGTCTCCTGGTCGCGGCCAGCTGAGACAGAGCCTGGGCTCGAACCCAGAATCTCTAGTGGCACAGCTTTAGCTGCAAAGATTTCTAAAACAATTTTTGCTTTGTCATTATGGGGTATTGTGATGTCATTATGGGGTATTATGATGTCATTGTGGGGTATTGTGATGTCATTATAGGGTATTGTGATGTCATTATGGGGTACTGTGATGTCATTATGGGGTATTGTGATGTCATTATGGGGTATTATGATGTCATTGTGGGGTATTGTGATGTCATTATGGGGTATTGTGATGTCATTATGGGGTACTGTGATGTCATTATGGGGTATTGTGATGTCATTATGGGGTATTGTGATGTCATTATGGGGTATTGTGATGTCATTATGGGGTATTGTGATGTCATTATGGGGTATTGTGATGTCATTATGGGGTACTGTGATGTCATTATGGGGTATTGTGATGTCATTGTGGGGTATTGTGATGTCATTATAGGGTATTGTGATGTCATTGTGGGGTATTGTGATGTCATTGTGGGGTACTGTGATGTCATTATGGGGTATTGTGATGTCATTGTGGGGTATTGTGATGTCATTATAGGGTACTGTGATGTCATTATGGGGTATTGTGATGTCATTGTGGGGTATTGTGATGTCATTATAGGGTATTATGATGTCATTATGGGGTATTGTGATGTCATTATGGGGTATTGTGATGTCATTATGGGGTACTGTGATGTCATTATGGGGTATTGTGATGTCATTATGGGGTACTGTGATGTCATTATGGGGTACTGTGATGTCATTATGGGGTACTGTGATGTCATTGTGGGGTATTGTGATGTCATTGTGGGGTATTGTGATGTCATTATGGGGTACTGTGATGTCATTATGGGGTACTGTGATGTCATTGTGGGGTATTGTGATGTCATTATGGGGTATTGTGATGTCATTGTGGGGTACTGTGATGTCATTATGGGGTATTGTGATGTCATTGTGGGGTATTGTGATGTCATTATGGGGTACTGTGATGTCATTATGGGGTACTGTGATGTCATTGTGGGGTATTGTGATGTCATTATAGGGTACTGTGATGTCATTATGGGGTATTGTGATGTCATTATAGGGTATTGTGATGTCATTATGGGGTATTGTGATGTCATTATGGGGTATTGTGATGTCATTGTGGGGTATTGTGATGTCATTGTGGGGTATTGTGATGTCATTATGGGGTACTGTGATGTCATTATAGGGTATTGTGATGTCATTATGGGGTATTGTGATGTCATTGTGGGGTATTGTGATGTCATTATAGGGTACTGTGATGTCATTATGGGGTATTGTGATGTCATTATGGGGTATTGTGATGTCATTATAGGGTACTGTGATGTCATTATGGGGTATTGTGATGTCATTATGGGGTATTGTGATGTCATTATGGGGTATTGTGATGTCATTATGGGGTATTGTGTGTAGATTCATGAGGATCTTTATTTATTTAATCCATTTTAGAATAAGGCTGTAACGTAACAAACGTTGTAAAGGTCAAGGGGTCTGAATACTTTCCGAATGCGCTGTATATTCTAGATATGAGTGTGTTCCTTCATATAGATTGATGGTGCGTATTGCAGGGAATGATGACCGAGGCGTGCCTGGACCCAGCTCTGCCAAAGACCTGTCACTTAACTATTTCTGATATTTATAAAGCTCTTACATAGGAGGAGGGGCTTAGTATAGCTCAGCCTCTGTTGGGCACTGGGACATACTGTATATTCCAGTCATCCATCTCTAGTCATCCATCTCTATCGATCTCTAGTCATCCATCTCTATTAATCTCTAGTCATCCATCGCTATCGATCTCTAGTCATCCATCTCTATCGATCTCTAGTCATCCATCTCTATTAATCTCTAGTCATCCATCTCTATTAATCTCTAGTCATCCATCGCTATCGATCTCTAGTCATCCATCTCTATCGATCTCTAGTCATCCATCTCTATTAATCTCTAGTCATCCATCTCTATTAATCTCTAGTCATCCATCTCTATCCATCTCTAGTCATCCATCTCTATTAATCTCTAGTCATCCATCTCTAGTCATCCATCTCTATTAATCTCTAGTCATCCATCGCTATCGATCTCTAGTCATCCATCTCTATTAATCTCTAGTCATCCATCGCTATCCATCTCTAGTCATCCATCTCTAGTCATCCATCTCTATCCATCTCTAGTCATCCATCTCTATTAATCTCTAGTCATCCATCGCTATCCATCTCTAGTCATCCATCTCTATTAATCTCTAGTCATCCATCGCTATCCATCTCTAGTCATCCATCTCTATTAATCTCTAGTCATCCATCGCTATCCATCTCTAGTCATCCATCTCTATTAATCTCTAGTCATCCATCGCTATCGATCTCTAGTCATCCATCTCTATATTGTGAGAGTGGTGAACAGTAGTTAACTATTTGTATTTTTATAGAACCTTTATTTAACTAGGCAAGTCAGCGAAGAACAAATTCTTATTTATAATGACGGCCTACACCGGCCAAACCTGGACGACGCTGGGCCAATGGTGCGGCGCCCTACGGGACTCCCGGTTACGGCCTGGATAGTAGTGGGGGAGGGGCTCTCATCACATCCAGATGTGGAATGTGTTTCTCCTCTCATGTCCATTGTGGTTTCTGACTTTACAGCCTGTCCTGCTGAGGAGGCTGTAGTTTACAGCCTGTCCCGCTGAGGAGGCTGTAGTTTACAGCCTGTCCCGCTGAGGAGGCTGTAGTTTACAGCCTGTCCTGCTGAGGAGGCTGAGTTTACAGCTGAGGAGGCTGTAGTTTACAGCCTGTCCTGCTGAGGCTGTAGTTTACAGCCTGTCCTGCTGAGTTTACAGCCTGTCCTGCTGAGGAGGCTGTAGTTTACAGCCTGTCCTGCTGAGGAGGCTGTAGTTTACAGCCTGTCCTGCTGAGGAGGCTGTAGTTTACAGCCTGTCCTGCTGAGGAGGCTGTAGTTTACAGCCTGTCCTGCTGAGGAGGCTGTAGTTTACAGCCTGTCCTGCTGAGGAGGCTGTAGTTTACAGCCTGTCCTGCTGAGGAGTTTACAGCCTGTCCCGCTGAGGAGGCTGTAGTTTACAGCCTGTCCTGCTGAGGAGGCTGTAGTTTACAGCCTGTCCTGCTGAGGAGGCTGTAGTTTACAGCCTGTCCTGCTGAGGAGGCTGTAGTTTACAGCCTGTCCCGCTGAGGAGGCTGTAGTTTACAGCCTGTCCGCTGAGGAGGCTGTAGTTTACAGCCTGTCCCGCTGAGGAGGCTGTAGTTTACAGCTGAGGAGGCTGTAGTTTACAGCCTGTTGAGGAGGCTGTAGTTTACAGCCTGTCCCGCTGAGGAGGCTGTAGTTTACAGCCTGTCCCGCCGAGGAGGCTGTTGTCCCGCCGAGGAGGCTGTAGTTTACAGCCTGTCCCGCCGAGGAGGCTGTAGTTTACAGCCCGAGGAGGTCCAGCCCGTCCTGCTGAGGAGGCTGTAGTTTACAGCCTGTCCTGCTGAGGAGGCTGTAGTTTACAGCCTGTCCCGCTGAGGAGGCTGTAGTTTAGTTTACAGCCTGTCCCGCCGAGGAGGCTGTAGTTTACAGCCCGTCCTGCCGAGGAGGCTGAGGAGGCTGAGTTTACAGCCTGTCCCGCTGAGGAGGCTGTAGTTTACAGCCTGTCCCGCTGAGGAGGCTGTAGTCCCGCCGAGGAGGCTGTAGTTTACAGCCTGTCCCGCCGAGGAGGCTGTAGTTTACAGCCTGTCCCGCCGAGGAGGCTGTAGTTTACAGCCTGTCCCGCCGAGGAGGCTGTAGTTTACAGCCTGTCCCGCCGAGGAGGCTGTAGTTTACAGCCTGTCCCGCCGAGGAGGCTGTAGTTTACAGCCTGTCCCGCCGAGGAGGCTGTAGTTTACAGCCTGTCCTGCTGAGGAGGCTGTAGTTTACAGCCTGTCCTGCTGAGGAGGCTGTAGTTTACAGCCTGTCCCGCCGAGGAGGCTGTAGTTTACAGCCTGTCCCGCCGAGGAGGCTGTAGTTTACAGCCCGTCCCGCCGAGGAGGCTGTAGTTTACAGCCCGTCCTGCCGAGGAGGCTGTAGTTTACAGCCCGTCCCGCCGAGGAGGCTGTAGTTTACAGCCCGTCCTGCTGAGGAGGCTGTAGTTTACAGCCCGTCCTGCTGAGGAGGCTGTAGTTTACAGCCCGTCCTGCCGAGGAGGCTGTAGTTTACAGCCCGTCCTGCTGAGGAGGCTGTAGTTTACAGCCCGTCCTGCTGAGGAGGCTGTAGTTTACAGCCTGTCCTGCTGAGGAGGCTGTAGTTTACAGCCCGTCCTGCTGAGGAGGCTGTAGTTTACAGCCTGTCCTGCTGAGGAGGCTGTAGTTTACAGTAGGGCACTATACTGTAGAGGACTCTGGTCAACAGTAGGGCACTATACTGTATAGGACTCTGGTCAACAGTAGGGCACTATACTGTATAGGACTCTGGTCAACAGTAGGGCACTATACTGTATAGGACTCTGGTCAACAGTAGGGCACTATACTGTAGAGGACTCTGGTCAACAGTAGGGCACTATACTGTATAGGACTCTGGTCAACAGTAGGGCACTATACTGTATAGGACTCTGGTCAACAGTAGGGCACTATACTGTATAGGACTCTGGTCAACAGTAGGGCACTATACTGTATAGGACTCTGGTCAACAGTAGGGCACTATACTGTATAGGACTCTGGTCAACAGTAGGGCACTATACTGTATAGGACTCTGGTCAACAGTAGGGCACTATACTGTATAGGACTCTGGTCAACAGTAGGGCACTATACTGTATAGGACTGGTCAACAGTAGGGCACTATACTGTAGAGGACTCTGGTCAACAGTAGGGCACTATACTGTATAGGACTCTGGTCAACAGTAGGGCACTATACTGTAGAGGACTCTGGTCAACAGTAGGGCACTATACTAGGGCACTATACTGTAGAGGACTGGTCAACAGTAGGGCACTATACTGTATAGGAGGAATGGTCAACAGTAGGGCACTATACTGTATAGGACTCTGGTCAACAGTAGGGCACTATACTGTATAGGACTGTCAACATAGGACTACTGTAGAGGACACTGGTCAACAGTAGGGCACTATACTGTAGAGGACTCTGGTCAACAGTAGGGCACTATACTGTATAGGACTCTGGTCAACAGTGAGGAGTGAGGTGGAAGCAGTATGTCTGACTGATCCTACTGTTCTACCAACCCCTGTTATACAGAGTGAGGTGTGTAAAATTGATAGTTGAAGTTAGTTTGCTATGGGCCAGACCCAGTTGATAGTTGAAGTTAGTTTGCTATGGGCCAGACCCAGTCGATAGTTGAAATTATTTGCAGACAGGAAATGCCAATTTTTTAATTTATAGAATTTAATTTAATTTATTTTTTGCTATTTTTATCTAGTTGGCAATAGAAGTAACTTTTAGATTTGTTTAGATATAATTTAGATGAACCAGATGAGACAGGAAGATGTTATTGTAATTCAAATTAAACACTTCCTCTCAAAAGTGACAATTTTCATGCAATTCTATTCATTTTGCCATGGGGCAATGATAAATTTTTGCAGTTTTTAAAGTGAATTTCCTGCAATTTGACACATTTCTCCATGGGCGGTGAGAAATGTTTGCACTTTTAAAGCAAATCTGCAATTCTACACATTTTGTCATGACTTATGTTAACTACATCTGTGCGCGAGTGACTAACAAAATCAAAGGGGGGCCCCCTGTAGGTCAGGCATATTCCCTGCGTGACTAACCGGTATTCAGACACCATTAGTTTACATAGCTGGGTATACGAACTTACCAATCTAAAAATTGTTACTTGATTTTATTAAAAGAGGGTGTGTCTATGGAGAAATACATACAAATAATTCAACAGTGGAACATTTCCCCTTAGTTAAATGTTGCTCATTAGTGGCAGTTATATTTGCATTTGTTAAACTGTCTCTGTTAGACGGGGTGTAGCCTGAGTGTCAATGTTAAACTGTCTCTGTTAGACGGGGTGTAGCCTGAGTGTCAATGTTAAACTGTCTCTGTTAGACGGGGTGTAGCCTGAGTGTCAATGTTAAACTGTCTCTGTTAGACGGGGTGTAGCCTGAGTGTCAATGTTAAACTGTCTCTGTTAGACGGGGTGTAGCCTGAGTGTCAATGTTAAACTGTCTCTGTTAGAGCCTGAGTGTCAATGTTAAACTGTCTCTGTTAGACGGGGTGTGCCTGAGTGTCAATGTAGCCTGAGTGTCAATGTTAAACTGTCTCTGTTAGACGGGCTGTAGCCTGAGTGTCAATGTTAAACTGTCTCTGTTAGACGGGGTGTAGCCTGAGTGTCAATGTTAAACTGTCAATGTTAAACTGTCTCTGTTAGATGGGCTGTAGCCTGAGTGTCAATGTTAAACTGTCTCTGTTAGATGGGCTGTAGCCTGAGTCAATGTTAAACTGTCAATGGCACCCTTGTTAAACTCTCTGTTAGACGGGGTGTAGCCTGAAGTGTCACTATGTTAAACTGTCTCTGTTAGACGGGCTGTAGATGGTGTCAGATGTTAAACTGTCTCTGTTAGATGGGCTGTAGCCTGAGTGTCAATGTTAAACTGTTTCTGTTTTAGACGGAACAGATGTAGGGAGTGTTTTACAATCTTAAACTCCTATGAAGATGCCCAGGAGCAGGCTGCCCCATAGACGGGCTGTCCTTCAATGTTAAACTGTCCTGCTAGACGGGCTTCTGCCCCAGTGTCAGACCTGTTAAACTGTCTCTCCGGGGTGTTCCAGTTCAAAACTATTTGTTAAACAGTTCTACGGGCTGTAGCCTGATGAACTTTAGTTTTTCAAAAAGTTTTTGTAGCCTGAGTGTCAATGTTAAAAAACATTGGGAGTTTTTCAAGCATCATGATTGATGCAGCTGCAAGTCCCAATTGGCACCCTATTCCTTATGAAGTGCACGTCAGAAGTAGTGCACTATAAAGGGAAAAGTGCTATTTGGTACGCAGACAGGAGATGGTCTCAGATGGGGAGATGGGGACAGGGTGGAGTGTTGTGGTTTCCTGTTTTAGGGAGATTCCGGAACAGATGGGGAGTGTTTTACTGTCTGTACAGACTCCCAGAAATGCCCAGGAGCAGGCAGCCCCATACCCGTCCTTCTGCCCCACACCCATCCTTCTGCCCCACACGTGTGCTTCTGCCCCACTACAGACCTGTACTGTCTCTAAATGTCTGAAACACAGAAATATCCCACTACATTTACTGTCTTCAATAAATACCCCTCCAAGGACTCCTGTGTGTCTGCCCCAAACCCATGTTGGGAAACCCCTTCCTGTGTGTCTGATGTATTGTCTGCCCCACTACCATCCGGCTACAGACCTGTACTGTGTGTTTCAGATGTACTGTTCTCCTGTGTGTCTGCCCCATACCCATGTTCTGTACTGTTCCTGTGTGATGCCCCATATTGTTAATACCAGGCTGTGTTCTGCCCCATACTGTTTCAGATGTATTGTTGCCCCATACCCATCCGTCTGCCCCACTACAGACCTGTTCTCTACTGTTTTCCAAAAATTTGCCTTAACATTTTATTCAAGAGTTTTTAAAAACATATTCTGTACTGTTTCAGATGCATTGTTAATAGACCAGGCTTTTATTTCTGTACTGTTTCAAAGATGTATTTGAACAACATGGAGAACAGAAGCTGTAGACCATGTTTCCAGATGTATTGTTAATAAGGCTATGTTCTGTACGCAGCTTTTATTGATGTAATGAAACACAGAAATGTTCTGTATTTTTCAGATGTATTGTTAAACCAGGCTTACAAAAACATTCTGTACTAGTTTCAGATGTATTGTTAATACCAGGCTATGTTCTGTACTGTTTCAGATGTATTGTTAATACCAGGCTATGTTCTGTACTGTTTCAGATGTATTGTTAATACCAGGCTATGTTCTGTACTGTTTCAGATGTATTGTTAATACCAGGCTATGTTCTGTACTGTTTCAGATGTATTGTTAATACCAGGCTATGTTCTGTACTGTTTCAGATGTATTGTTAATACCAGGCTATGTTCTGTACTGTTTCAGATGTATTGTTAATACCAGGCTATGTTCTGTACTGTTTCAGATGTATTGTTAATACCAGGCTATGTTCTGTACTGTTTCAGATGTATTGTTAATACCAGGCTATGTTCTGTACTGTTTCAGATGTATTGTTAATACCAGGCTATGTTCTGTACTGTTTCAGATGTATTGTTAATACCAGGCTATGTTCTGTACTGTTTCTCCTTCCTTCCACTGTGCATTATTAAATCAACACAATTTATTATAGAGACAAAATAATCCTTCCACTGATTGCTTATTAAAACAATGCTTAGAAACATGATTACTTATAGCAACAAAACAATGCTTAGAAACATGATTTCTTATCGCAACAAAACAATGCTTAGAAACATACTGGTACTTGACTCCCCTCTGCCTGTTTCTCTGCCCCTGTATGTACCCCCCATTCCCTGTGCTTGAGCTAAAGCATGCGTACTACTACTAATAACGCTGTCAGGTGTGTTACTAAAGGGATATACAGTGCCTTGCGAAAGTATTCGGCCCCCTTGAACTTTGCAACCTTTTGCCACATTTCAGGCTTCAAACATAAAGATATAAAACTGTATATTTTTGTGAAGAATCAACAATAAGTGGGACACATCATGAAGTGGAACGACATTTATTGGATATTTCACTATTTACTTTTTTAACAAATCAAAAACCTGAAAAATTGGGCGTGCAAAATTATTCAGCCCCTTTACTTTCAGTGCAGCAAACTCTCTCCAGAAGTTCAGTGAGGATCTCTGAATGATCCAATGTTGACCTAAATGACTAATGATGATAAATACAATCCACCTGTGTGTAATCAAGTCTCTGTATAAATGCACCTGCACTGAGATAGTCTCAGAGGTCCGTTAAAAGCGCAGAGAGCATCATGAAGAACAAGGAACACACCAGGCAGGTCCGAGATACTGTTGTGAAGAAGTTTAAAGCCGGATTTGGATACAAAAAGATTTCCCAAGCTTTAAACATCCCAAGGAGCACTGTGCAAGCGATAATATTGAAATGGAAGGAGTATCAGACCACTGCAAATCTACCAAGACCTGGCCGTCTCTCTAAACTTTCAGCTCATACAAGGAGAAGACTGATCAGAGATGCAGCCAAGAGGCCCATGATCACTCTGGATGAACTGCAGAGATCTACAGCTGAGGTGGGAGACTCTGTCCATAGGACAACAATCAGTCGTATATTGCACAAATCTGGCCTTTATGGAAGTGTGGCAAGAAGAAAGCCATTTCTTAAAGATATCCATAAAAAGTGTTGTTTAAAGTTTGCCACAAGCCACCTGGGAGACACACCAAACATGTGGAAGAAGGTGCTCTGGTCAGATGAAACCAAAATTGAACTTTTTGGCAACAATGCAAAATGTTATGTTTGGCGTAAAAGCAACACAGCTCATCACCCTGAACACACCATCCCCACTGTCAAACATGGTGGTGGCAGCATCATGGTTTGGGCCTGCTTTTCTTCAGCAGGGACAGGGAAGATGGTTAAAATTGATGGGAAGATGGATGGAGCCAAATACAGGACCATTCTGGAAGAAAACCTGATGGAGTCTGCAAAAGACCTGAGACTGGGACGGAGATTTGTCTTCCAACAAGACAATGATCCAAAACATAAAGCAAAATCTACAATGGAATGGTTCAAAAATATACATATCCAGGTGTTAGAATGGCCAAGTCAAAGTCCAGACCTGAATCCAATCGAGAATCTGTGGAAAGAACTGAAAACTGCTGTTCACAAATACTCTCCATCCAACCTCACTGAGCTCGAGCTGTTTTGCAAGGAGGAATGGGAAAACATTTCAGTCTCTCGATGTGCAAAACTGATAGAGACATACCCCAAGCGACTTACAGCTGTAATCGCAGCAAAAGGTGGTGCTTCAAAGTATTAACTTAAGGGGGCTGAATCATTTTGCACGCCCAATTTTTCAGTTTTTGATTTGTTAAAAAAGTTTGAAATATCCAATAAATGTCGTTCCACTTCATGATTGTGTCCCACTTGTTGTTGATTCTTCACAAAAAAAATACAGTTTTATATCTTTATGTTTGAAGCCTGAAATGTGGCAAAAGGTCGCAAAGTTCAAGGGGGCCGAATACTTTCGCAAGGCACTGTATAACGTATCTACAGCATACAGTTGAAGTCGGAAGTTTACATACACTTAGGTTGGAGTCATTAACTCGTTTTTCAACCACTCCACAAATTTCCTGATAACAAACTGTAGTTTTCCAGAGTTGTTTAGGACATCTACTTTGTGCATGGCAAAAGTCATTTTTCCAACAATTGTTTACAGACAGATTATTTCACTTATAATTCACTGTTTCACAATTCCAGTGGGTCAGAAGTTCACATACACTGTGCCTTTAAATCAGCTTATAAAATTCCAGAAAATGATGTCATGGCTTTAGAAGCTTCTGATAGGCTAATTGACATCATTTGAGTCAATTGAAGATATATCTGTGGATGTTTCAAGGTCTACCTTCAAACTCAGTGCCCCTTTGCTTGAAACCATGGGGAAATCAAAAGAGATCAGCTAAGACCTCCACAAGTCTGGTTCATCATCAACAGGTTATGAGCAGAAACCCCATTGTGTGCATACTAACAGGTTATGAGCAGAAACCCCATTGTGTGCATACTAACAGGTTATGAGCAGAAACCCCATTATGTGCATACTAATAGGTTATGGGCAGAAACCCCATTGTGTGCATACTAACAGGTTATGAGCAGAAACCCCCATAACAGGTTATGAGCAGTGTGCATACTAATAGGTTATGGGCAGAAACCCCATTGTGTGCATACTAACAGGTTATGAGCAGAAACCCCATTGTGTGCATACTAAGAGGTTATGAGCAGAAACCCCATTGTGTGCATACTAACAGGTTATGAGCAGCAACCCCATTGTGTGCATACTAACAGGTTATGAGCAGAAACCCCATTGTGTGCATACTAACAGGTTATGAGCAGAAACCCCATTGTGTGCATACTAACAGGTTATGAGCAGAAACCCCATTGTGTGCATACTAACAGGTTATGAGCAGAAACCCCATTGTGTGCATACTAACAGGTTATGAGCAGAAACCCCATTGTGTGCATACTAACAGGTTATGAGCAGAAACCCCATTGTGTGCATACTAACAGGTTATGAGCAGATGATGATTACCTGTGGAATGCCAAAAAGCCAAACCTTGAACCCTAATGAACATATGGAGGTTTGATTCACTGTAGTTATTGAATTATGAAGCCACTGTTGCTACATGGGTTCCAGTCTGTTGAGCTGTCATTCCCTTTCCTTGTCATAGTGGAATGTCAGCACAAACGGACTGGATTTCTCCAGGCTAAACTGTTACAGCATTTCTAGATGTTTTTGCACTACCCTCCTCTTCAGAAGCGTAGAAATAGAATGGTCAGAACATACAGAGCCTTAAGAAATTATTCAATCTTCGATCTTGATTTGGTAAGTGTTGAACCCGATTACAGCTGGGAGTCTTTGAGTCTCTAAAAGCTTTTCACACCTGGATTGTTCAGCATTTTGCTCATTATCCTTTTAAAAACTCTTCAAGCTCTGTCAAGTTGGTTGTCAAGTTGGTTGTTGATCATTGCTAGACAACCATTTAAGTCTTGCCATAGATTTCCAAGCTGATTTAAGTAAAAGGTTTAACTAGGCCACTCAAGTACCCTCAATGTCGTCTTGGTAAGCAACTCTTGTAGATTTGGCCTTGTGTTTTAGGTTATTGTCCTGCTGAAAGGTGAATTCATCTCCTAGTGTCTGTTGGAAGCAGACTGAACCAGATTTTCCTCTAGGATTTTGCCTGTGTTTATGGCAAGCATACCCACAACATGATGCAGCCACCACCATGCTTGAAAATATAAAGAGTGGTACTCAGTGATGTGTGGGATTTGCCCCAAACGCTTTATATTCAGAACAAAATGTTTGTTTCTTTACCAATTTGTTTGCAGTATTACTTTAGTGCCTCATTGCAAACAGGATGCATGTTTTGAAATAGGTTCTATTCTCTACACGCTTCCTATTATTCACTCTGTCAGTTAGGTATTGTGGAGTAACCACACTTGTTGATCCATCCTCAGTTTTCTCCTATCACAATCATTAAACTCTGTAACTGTTTTAAAGTCACCATTGGCCTCATGGTGAAGTCCCTGAGTGGTTTCCTTCCTCTCTGGCAACTGAGTTAGAAAGCACGCCTGTGTTTTTGTAGTGACTGGGTGTTTTGATAGAATGACTAACTTCACCAGGGATATTCAATGTTTGCTTTAACAAATACATATCCTGCCCTTCTTTGCGAGTCATTGGAAAACCTCCCTGGTCTTTGTGGTTAAATCTGTGAAATTCACTGCTAGACTGAGGGACTTTACAGATAATTGTATGTGTGGGGTACAGAGATGAGGGACCTTCCAGATAATTGTATGTGTGGGGTACAGAGATGAGGGACCTTACAGATAATTGTATGTGTGGGGTACAGAGATGAGGGACCTTACAGTATGTGTGGGGTACAGAGATGAGGGACCTTACAGATAATTGTATGTGTGGGGTACAGAGATGAGGGACCTAACAGTATGTGTGGGGTACAGAGATGAGGGACTTTACAGATAATTGTATGTGTGGGGTACAGAGATGAGGGACTTTACAGATAATTGTATGTGTGGGGTACAGAGATGAGGGACCTTACAGTATGTGTGGGGTACAGAGATGAGGGACTTTACAGATAATTGTATGTGTGGGGTACAGAGATGAGGTAGTCATTCAACCATCATGTTAAACACTTATTGCACACAGAGTGAGTCCATGCAACGTATTATGTGACTTGTTAAGCACATTTGTACTACCTGAACTTATTTAGCTAATTGTAGACTTGCATAATAAAGGGATTGACTCACTTATTGACTCAAAATACATTTCAGCTTTTCTTTTGTAATTCATTTGTAAAAAACATTCTAAAACATGAATCTACTTTGACATTATGGAGTGTTGTGTGTGTGTAGATCAGTGACACAATCTCAATTTAATTTTTAATTCAGGCTGTAACACAACAAAATGTGAAAGATGTCGAAGGGTGTGAATACTTCCTGAAGGTGTATGATGGTATGCAATGACACGCTGCATGACTTGTTCTTCCACCACACCTTGCTTACAATGACAACACGGCTTCTATTTTTGTCTGAATACAGAAGATCTTTAGAACAATCTATTAGAGGATTTTCAGGCAGTTATTTTTCTGACTGGGCCTTTAGGGGCTTTTGTCATTGACGAGAGGGACTGGGATGAAATTTAAATTGACATGATATGTAGATGAACTTTTCAATTGACATTTGTGACGGGAATGTAATGCGCCTAGAGGAGTCAGTAGGCTAAGCTAAGCATTCATATTCATCTATTAGCTAAGCTAAGCATTCATATTCATCTATTAGCTAAGCTAAGCATTCATTGCAAAGTATTAAACTATTAGCTAAGATTTAAACCTTTTTTGTGACACTTGAATAATGCAGCAATACACAAGCAAAAAAAAATATATATATTTTTTTCAGGACCCCGTCTTTCAAAGATAATTTGTAAAAATCCAAATAACTTCACAGATCTTCATTGTAAAGGGTTTTAAACACTGTTTCCCTGCTTGTTCAATGAACAATTAATGAACATGCACCTGTAGGCAATTAAGGTCACAGTTCTGAAAACTTAGGACACTAAAGAGGCCTTTCTACTGACACCAAAAGAAAGATGCCCAGGGTCCCTGCTCATCTGCGTGAACGTGCCTTAGGCATGCTGCAAGGAGGCATGAGGACTGCAGATGTGGCCAGGGCAATAAACTGTAATGGCCGTACTGTGAGACGCCTAAGACAGCGCTACAGGGAGACAGGACGGACAGCTGATCGCCCTCGCACTGGCAGGCCACGTGTAACAACACCTGCACAGGATCGGTACATCCGAACATCACACTTGCGGGACAGGTACAGGATGGCAACAACAACTGCCCGAGTTACACCAGTAACGCACAATCCCTTCACCAGTGCTCAGACTGTCCGCAATAGGCTGAGAGAGGCTGGACTGAGGGCTTGTAGGCCTGTTGTAAGGCAGGTCCTCACCAGACATCACCGGCAACAACGTCGCCTATGGGCACAAAACCACCGTCGCTGGACCAGACAGGACTGGCAAAAAGTGCTCTTCACTGACGAGTCGCGTTTTTTTCTCACCAGGGGTGATGGGCGGATTCACGTTTATCGTCTAAGGAATGAGCGTTACACTGAGGCCTGTACTCTGGAGCAGGATCGATTTGGAGATGGAGGGTCCGTCATGGTCTGGGGCAGTGTGTCACAGTATCATCGGACTGAGCTTGTTGTCCTTCCAGGCAATCTCAACGCTGTGCGTTACAGGGAAGACATCCTCCTCCCTCATGTGGTACCCTTCCTGCAGGCTCATCCTGACATGACCCTCCAGCATGACAATGCCATCAGCCGTACTGCTCGTTCTGTGTGTGATTTCATGTACGGCAGGAATGTCAGTGTTGTCATGGCCAGCGAAGAACCCGGATCTCAATCCCATTGAGCACGCCTGGGACCTGTTAGATCGGAGGGTGAGGGCTAGGGCAATTCCCTCAAGAAATATCCGGGAACTTGCAGTTACCTTGGTGGAAGGGTGGGGTAACATCTCACAGCAAGAACTGGCAAATCTGGTGCAGTCCATGAGCAGGAGATGCACTGCAGTACTTAATTCAGCTGGTGGCCACACCAGATACTGACTGTTACTTTTGATTTTGACCCCCCCTTTGTTCAGGGACACATTATTCCATTACTTCTAGTCACATGTCTGTGGAATTTGTTCAGTTTATGTCTCAGTTGTTGAATCTTGTTATGTTCATACAAATATTTACACATGTTAAGTTTGCTGAAAATAAACGCAGTTGATAGTGAGAGGACATTTTCTTTTTTTGCTGAGTTTACAATGCTAAGGTTCCATTGTGATGTCACACCTGTCAGAGGTTTGCGACTGGGGGATCTACTTTTATCAGATGTCTCTGGGTAATAAGATGGAGGACGTCTGGTCGTAGATCTGCTATCAACGGGACTCTTGGAACTGCAATATTCTCTGCTTTTCTGAAACATGGATTCCGGACTAGATGCCCCACATCGCTATCCACCTCGATGGATTCTCCATTTCCCGAGTTGACAGAACATTGTATTTGGGGAAATCGAGAGTTGGAGGGGTATGCCTCTTCATCAACAGCCAATGGTGTGCTGACCATGGTTCACTCATCTTGGAATACCAGATGGTCAAATGCCAACCCTTCTAACCCCCCGAGAGAGTTTTCATCTGTTATGGTGACTGCTGTATATATTCCACCTCGGGACAAGAAAAACAACAAGCTGGCACTTAACAAAGGCTGTAAACAAGCAGGAAAACATTAGTGCTAAGCGATTTAGCCGACATTTTCTGTAATCATTAAGTGCTTTGAAAGGTTGGTTATGACACATCAACTTCATCATCCCAGATAGGTATTCATCTTATCTAAGTGGGTGAAGGCAGTGTGGAGAGCAATAGGCTATGTGAGAATGCTGTTCATTGATGCTCGGGGTTCAACACCATAGTCCCCTCCAAGCTCGTCACCAAGCTTGACCCTTGGACTGAACACCTCCCTCTGCAACTAGATCCTAGACTTCCTGATGGGCTGACCACAAGGGTAGCGAACATCACCTCCTCCACACTGACCTTCAACACGGGGGCCCCACAGGGATGTGTGCTTAGTCCCCTCCTGTACTCCCTGCTCACCCACAACTCCGTGGCCACGCATGACTCCAACACCATCAAATTTACCGACGACACGACGGTACAGGGAGGTTCGGTGACCTGTCAGTAAGACCAAGGAGCTGATCGTGGACTACAGGAAAGGAAGGCGAGTACGTCGGGGCTGCATTGGAGCTGGTGGAGAGCTTCAAGTTCCTTGGTGTCGAAATCACTAAGGACTTAAAATGGTCCACACACACGCAAACAGTCGTGAAAAAGGTGCACCGGCACCTCTTCCCCCCTCAGGTGGAAATGGCTCTTCATGCTGACTCTATACACACGCTAATATACCATCTTAATTTACGCTGCTGCTACTCTGTTTATCTATCCTGATGCCTAGTCACCTTACCCCTATACTTATCTAACCCTGCCACTCCATTATCCATTGGAAATATGGCACTGACTCTGGAACTGACCCTGTACATCTATGGTTTACTTTCTCGTGTTCTTTTTTCTCGTCTGTTTTTGTTCTACTTGACTTTTTTGTGTGTATTTTATTGATTGTTGGGAAAGAGTTAGCAAGAAAGGCATTTCATACTTGAAACATGAGAAGTATATTTTTAGGGAGGTTATGTGTCAGAGGTGTATTTCTGGTGGGGTAATTCTCTTTACCAGTCATAATCCTGTGTCCTGGCTGTCAGCCAGTCATATTAGAGCAGATGACACTTTCCCATGAGTCATTCTGTATGTCACTGAGTTTAACTGTATCACACCAGTTTATTAGGTATACCACCCAAATGGTTCGTGTACAGACAGTGAGTCACGTGACTTGCTACATGAAACAGCCATCCAGGTTCGATTGAACGTTAGAATGGGGCAAAACAAGTGACCTAAGCGAATTTGAGCGTGGTATGATCGTCGGTTCCTGTATCTCAGAAATATCCAACAAAAGAAAATAATTCCAGTCAGCGGCAGTCCTGTGGGCAATGAGAGGTCAGAAGAGAATGGCAAGAATTTTGCAAGCTAACATGTGGGCTACAAACAGGCAAATAACGGCATCTCGGAACGCACAACTTGTACAGATGGGCTATTGCAGCAGGTGACCACCCCGGGTTCCACTCTTATCATCTAAAAACAATAAGAATTGGCTCCAATTGAGCAGTGGATAAACCTTGCCTGGTCCAACGAATTCCGTCTCCTGTTGCATCATGCTATTGAAGGATTTGGCATAAACAGCATGAGTCCATGGCCCCATCCCGCCTGGTGTCAATGGTGACGGTGGTGTAATGGTTTGGGGAATGTTTTCCTGGCACACGTTAGATTTCTTTAAACCAATTGAACAATGAAGAATTCGGGCCATTCCGGAGACGGAGGGGTCCAACCCTGTACTAGATAGGTAATAATAAACTGCTCTTCCTCGCCTTCCATTTGACAAATCTGACCATAACTCTATCCTCCTGATTCCTGCTTATATGCAAAAACTCAATGCATACAAAGCTCTTCCTCGCCCTCCATTTGACAAATCTGACCATAACTCTATCCTCCTGATTCCTGCTTATATGCAAAAACTCAATGCATACAAAGCTCTTCCTCGCCCTCCATTTGGCAAATCTGACCATAACTCCTGATTCCTGCTTATATGCAAAAACTCAACGCATATACAAAGCTCTTCCTCGCCTTCCATTTGACAAATCTGACCATAACTCTATCCTCCTGATTCCTGCTTATATGCAAAAACTCAATGCATACAAAGCTCTTCCTCGCCCTCCATTTGGCAAATCTGACCATAACTCTATCCTCCTGATTCCTGCTTATATGCAAAAACTCAATGCATACAAAGCTCTTCCTCGCCCTCCATTTGGCAAATCTGACCATAACTCCTGATTCCTGCTTATATGCAAAAACTCAATGCATACAAAGCTCTTCCTCGCCCTCCATTTGGCAAATCTGACCATAACTCTATCCTCCTGATTCCTGCTTATATGCAAAAACTCAATGCATACAAAGCTCTTCCTCGCCCTCCATTTGGCAAATCTGACCATAACTCTATCCTCCTGATTCCTGCTTATATGCAAAAACTCAATGCATACAAAGCTCTTCCTCGCCCTCCATTTGGCAAATCTGACCATAACTCCTGATTCCTGCTTATATGCAAAAACTCAACGCATACAAAGCTCTTCCTCGCCCTCCATTTGACAAATCTGACCATAACTCTATCCTCCTGATTCCTGCTTATATGCAAAAACTCAACGCATACAAAGCTCTTCCTCGCCCTCCATTTGGCAAATCTGACCATAACTCTATCCTCCTGATTCCTGCTTATATGCAAAAACTCAATGCATACAAAGCTCTTCCTCGCCCTCCATTTGGCAAATCTGACCATAACTCTATCCTCCTGATTCCTGCTTATATGCAAAAACTCAATGCATACAAAGCTCTTCCTCGCCCTCCATTTGGCAAATCTGACCATAACTCCTGATTCCTGCTTATATGCAAAAACTCAACGCATACAAAGCTCTTCCTCGCCCTCCATTTGACAAATCTGACCATAGCAGCTTTCAAGGAGTGGGAGACTAATCCGGACGCTTATAAGAAGTCCCGTATGCTCTCAGACAAATTATTAAGACTGAATGCTAAATGCCTTCTATGCTCACTCAAGCAACACTGAACAATGCATGAGAGCACCAGCTGTTCCGGACGACTGTGATCACGCTCTCTGTAGTCGACATGAGTAAGACTTTAAACAGGTCAACGTTCACAAGGCTGTGGGGCCAGACAGATTACCAGGACGTGTACTGCGAGCATGCGCTGACCAACTGGCAAGTGTCTTCACTGACATTTTCAACCTCTCCCTGACCCAGTCTCTAATACCTACATGTTTCAAGCAGACCACCATAGTCCCTGTACACAAGAACGCCAAGGTAATCTGTCTAATTGACTATCGCCCCATACATCACATCTGCAGCCATGAAATGCTTTTGAAAGGCTGCTCACATCAACACCATCATCCTGGATCCACTCCCAACAGATGACTCAATCACAATCACACAAAAAGGAACACCTATGTGAGAATACTGTTCATTGACTACAGCTCAGCGTTCAACACCATAGTATCCTCCAAGCTCATCACCAAGCTAAGAACCCTGGGACTGAACACCTTCCTCTGCAACTGGATCCTGGACTTCCTGACGGGCCCGCCCCCAGGTGGTGAGTGCTTAGTCCCCTCCTGTGTACTCCCTGTTTACCCACGGCTGCGTGGTCGCGCACGTCTCCCAACAACATCATTACGTTTCCCAATGACACGACAGTGGTGGGCCTGATCACCGACTACGAAAAGACAGCTTATAGGGACGGCGACCTGGTGGTGCCAGAACAACAATGGAGCTAATCGCGGACAACAGGAAACAGAGGGCCGAGCACACCCCCATCTACATCGACGGGGCTGTATTGGAGCAGGTTAAGAGCTTTGTGTTCCTCGGTGTCCACATCACTAAGGATCTATCATGGTTCAGACACACCAATAATGTCGTTAAGAGTGCACAACAACACCACTTTCCCCCTCAGGAGGCTGAAAAGGTTTAGCCCTCAGATCCTCAAAAGGTTCTACAGCTGCACCGTTGAGAGCATATTGACTGTTTGCATCACCGCCTGGTACGGCAACTGCTTGGCATCCTACCGCAAGGCGCTACAGAGGGTAGTGCGTACGGCCCCAGTACAGCACTGGTGCTGAGCTCCCTGCCATCCAGGACCTCTATACCAGGCGGTGTCAAGGAAAAACCTTTAAAATGTTCTAGGACTCCTGCCAGCCAACTTCTCTCTGCAACCGCACAGCAAACAGTAGCAGTTTTGTCACACAACATAATGCCACAGATGTCTCAAGTTTTGAGGGAGCGTGCAATTGGCATGCTGACTGCAGGAATGTACACCAGAGCTGTTGCCAGAGAATATAATGTTAATTTCTTCCATAAGCCGCCTCCAAAGTCATTTTTGAGAATTTGTACGTCCATCTGGACAACCGCAGACCACGTGTAACCATGCCAACCCAGGACCTCCACATCCGGCTTCACATCCACAGACCACGTGTAACCATGCCAACCCAGGACCTCCACATCCGGCTTCACATCCACAGACCACGTGTAACCACCCAGGACCTCCACATCCGGCTTCACATCCACAGACCACGTGTAACCATGCCAACCCAGGACCTCCACATCCGGCTTCACATCCACAGACCACGTGTAACCATGCCAACCCAGGACCTCCACATCCGGCTTCTTCACCTGCGGGATAATCAGAGACCAGCCACCTGGACAGCTGATGAAACTGAGAAGTATTTCTGTCTGTAATAAAGCCCTTTTGTGGGGAAAAACTAAATCTGATTTGCTGAGCTAGCTGCCAAGTGGGTGGGCCTGGCTCCCATGGTTGCGCCCCTACCCAGTCATGTGAAATCCATATATTAGGGCCTCATTCATTTATTTCAATTGAAATGTTTGCCTATTGCGTTTATATTTTTGTTCCATATAGTTAGTTCTGGTAGCTATTAATTAAATAGTTAACCAATCTGCATTTTTGCACAAACTTTTTACCTCATCACATAAACTGCTGATACTGTTTATCTGTCACTTTATACCTAGTTATACAGTATTTACCTCAATCACCTCGTACCCCTGCACCTTGACTCTGTTACCCTGTGTATATAGCCATGTTATTACCTCGTACCCCTGCACCTTGACTCTGGTACCCTGTGTATATAGCCATGTTATTACCTCGTACTCTGGTACCCTGTGTATATAGCCATGTTATCACCTCGTACCCCTGCACATTGACTCTGGTACCCTGTGTATATAGCCATGTTATTACCTCGTACCCCTGCACATCGACTCTGGTACCCTGTGTATATAGCCATGTTATTACCTCGTACCCCTGCACATTGACTCTGGTACCCTGTGTATATAGCCATGTTATTACCTCGTACTCTGTTACCCTGTGTATATAGCCATGTTATCACCTCGTACCCCTGCACATTGACTCTGGTACCCTGTGTATATAGCCATGTTATTACCTCGTACTCTGTTACCCTGTGTATATAGCCATGTTATTACCTCGTACCCCTGCACATTGACTCTGGTACCCTGTGTATATAGCCATGTTATCACCTCGTACCCCTGCACATTGACTCTGGTACCCTGTGTATATAGCCATGTTATCACCTCGTACCCCTGCACATTGACTCAGTACTGGTACCCTGTGTATATAGCCATGTTATCACCTCGTACCCCTGCACATCGACTCAGTACTGGTACCCTGTGTGTAGAGCCATGTTATCATTGACTCAGTACTGGTACTCTGTGTATAGAGCCATGTTATCATAGACTCAGTACTAGTACTCTGTGTATAGAGCCATGTTATCATTGACTCAGTACTGGTACTCTGTGTATAGAGCCATGTT
This sequence comes from Oncorhynchus nerka, assembly GCF_034236695.1. Taxonomy (NCBI): domain Eukaryota; kingdom Metazoa; phylum Chordata; class Actinopteri; order Salmoniformes; family Salmonidae; genus Oncorhynchus; species Oncorhynchus nerka. The sequence continues at coordinate 83,597,069 of NC_088413.1, read as the reverse complement.
ATCATTGACAGTACGGGTACTTTGTGTATAGAGCCATGTTATCATTGACTCAGTACTAGTACTCTGTGTATAGAGCCATGTTATCATTGACTCAGTACTAGTACTCTGTGTATAGAGCCATGTTATCATTGACTCAGTACTGGTACTCTGTGTATAGAGCCATGTTATCATTGACTCAGTACTAGTACTCTGTGTATAGAGCCATGTTATCATTGACTCAGTACTGGTACTCTGTGTATAGAGCCATGTTATCATTGACTCAGTACTAGTACTCTGTGTATATAACCTAGTTATCGTTACTCATTGTGTATTTATTATTACATGCTTTACTTTTCTATTATTTCTCTATTTGCTTTCTCTCTACTTTTTTGGGAAGGGCCCGGGCGTAAGCATTTCACTGCTAGTCCACACCTAGCATCTAATTTAAGTGGTTGAGATCTACCTGCCAATTACTATAACACTAGCTAATAGCAGTTGGTCTGGTTTCAACAGCAGCATAACTACACAATGAATGTAAGAATTTCCCATGAGTCATTCAGTACCTGACACAGTTCAAGGCTACTATATGTTTTAGAGCTACTGCCTGTTTTAGAGCTACTGCCCCTTTTTTAAAGCTACTGCCTGTTTTAGAGCTACTGCCCGTTTTAGAGCTACTGCCCCTTTTTAAAGCTACTGCCTGTTTTAGAGCTACTGCCCCTTTTTAAAGCTACTGCCTGTTTTAGAGCTACTGCCTGTTTTAGAGCTACTGCCCCTTTTTAAAGCTACTGCCTGTTTTAGATCTACTGCCCGTTTTAGAGCTACTGCCCCTTTTAAAGCTACTGCCCGTTTTAAAGCTACTGCCTGGTTTAAAGCTACTGCCCGTTTTAGAGCTACTGCCCGTTTTAGAGCTACTGCCCGTTTTAGAGCTACTGCCCTTTTTAGAGCTACTGCCTGTTTTAGAGCTACTGCCCGTTTTAGAGCTACTGCCCGTTTTAGAGCTACTGCCCTTTTTAGAGCTACTGCCCGTTTTAGAGCTACTGCCCGTTTTAGAGCTACTGCCCGTTTTAGAGCTACTGCCCGTTTTAGAGCTACTGCCCGTTTTAGAGCTACTGCCCGTTTTAGAGCTACTGCCCGTTTTAGAGCTACTGCCCGTTTTAGAGCTACTGCCCGTTTTAGAGCTACTGCCCTTTTTAGAGCTACTGCCTGTTTTAGAGCTACTGCCTGTTTTAAAGCTACTGCCTGGTTTAAAGCTACTGCCCGTTTAGAGCTACTGCCCGTTTTAGAGCTACTGCCCGTTTTAGAGCTACTGCCCTTTTTAGAGCTACTGCCTGTTTTAGAGCTACGACCTGTAGCTGTTTTTAAAACTCTATATTTTATTAGCAGCAGTTAAGTCGTCTCCTGTTTGAAGCTACTACCTGTTTGGGGATGTTTTCAGTAGCACAGCGGCATGTCGATGACTGGCCAGCCAATGACGGTGACCATGTTATGCTGTTTTGACATGGCCATTGTATCAAGGCCAGCCAGTAGCCACTCATTGTTAGTGTTTTCCTGGTGCTTGTTTTGCCAGGGTTTAGAAGATGTGTCCCAAATGGCACCTTATTCTCTATTTAGTGCCCTTCACTACTTTTGTTTTTTACCAGAGCCCTATGTAGGGAATAGGGTGCCATTTGGGATGCACAATATGTCTGGGTGAGGAAAACAGGTCTGATAACAATAACAAGGTGCCAGAATGTATCATGGGAGATCTGAATACACACACACACACTGGAGCGTGGTCTCGGGGTGTGTGTGTAGTCCCTCCCTGGACGTGAGGCCAGATTAACCTCATTCAGATGAACAATAGGTTAATTCAGTCTCTACTCAGTCTCACCTGACACCTTTATGTTACCAGCTCAAGGAAACAGTCCATTAATCCACTCGATTGGAGTCTATTGGGGTATTTGTTTGCATAGTTATGCCATTGTTTTAAGACCCGATTGTAGAATAATAGTGAAGACGACATCAAAACTATGAAATAACACACAAGGAATCATGTAGTAGTCAAAACAGTGTTGAACAAATCAAAATATATTTTATATTTGAGATTCTTCAAAGTAGCCACCCTTTGCCATGATGACAACTTTGCAAACTCTAGGAATTCTCTCAACCAGCTTCATGAGGTATTATGAGGTGTGCCTTAATGAGGACCGTCGCAGGAAATGAAGACCCAGAGTTACCTCTGCTGCAGAGCCTCAGAAATTGCAACCCAAATTAATGCTTCACAGAGTTCAAGTAACAGACACATCTCAACATCAACTGTTCAGAGGAGACTGCGTGAATCAGGCCTTCACGGTCGAATTGCTGCAAAGAAACCACTACTAAAGGACATCAATAATAAGAGACTTGCTTGGGCCAAGAAACACGAGCAATGGACATTAGACCGGTGGAAATCTGTCCTTTTTCGTCTGATGAGAACAAATTTGAGATTTTTGGTTCCAATTGCCGTAGAGTAGGTGAACGGATGATCTCTGCATGTGTGGTTCCCACCGTGAAGCATGGAGGAGGAGGTGTGATGGGTGCTTTGCATCCCATCTGGTTTGCGCTTAGTGGGACTATCGTTTGTTTTTCAACAGGATAATCACGCAACACACCTCCAGGCTATGAAAGGGATATTTGACCAGAAGGAGAGTGATGGAGTGCTGCATCAGATGACCTTGTCTCCACAATCACCCGACCTCAACCCAATAGAGATGGTTTGGGATGACCGCAGAGTGAAGGAAAAGCAGCCAACAAGTGCTCAGCATGTGGGAACTCCTTCAAGACTGTTGGAAAAGCATTCCAGGTGAAGCTGGTTGAGAGAATGCTGAGACTGTGTAAAGCTGTCATCAAGGCAAAGGGTGGCTACTTTAAACAATCTAAAATATATTTGGATTTGTTTAATACTTTCCTGTTTCCATATGTGTTAGTTCACAGTTTTGATGTCTTCAATATTATTCTAGTAATAAATCAAGAAAAAAACCTTGAATGAGTAGGTTTGTCCAAACTTTTGACTGGTATTGTATGTTTAGAAATCCCTTTTGCCATCTCTACCTTGCTCATGAATCTATATATGATCCAGTCTGAAGTGATCTTGTTCTTGTCCCTGTCTCTGTTCCAGGTGGTACAAGCTGAACTCCAAGACTGGGAAGAAGGAGAAGGAGCGAGGGGACATTCAGGTGACGGTGCAGTTCACCAAGAACAACCTGACAGCCAGCATGTACGACCTCTCCCTGGGTAAGGACAAGCCCCGGTCCACCTTCGGCAAGATCAAGGACCGCATCAAGGGCAAGAAGAGGAGCAGCAAGGACTCTGATGAAGACTCCGCCTCCACTATTGGGGGCGGCTACGGCCCCGTTTCCCGCATGAGGAACCGGTTGCCGAGCGATGGCGGCGGGGAGGAAGACTACGAGGACGATGAAGGGGGGGAGGGGCGGAGGAGTAAGATGAGGAACTTCTTCCTGCGAGGGAAACTGAGGAAGTCGTCCGATACGAGGTCGAGCACGTCGCTAGGGTCGGAGAGTAGCGAGTCGTCGTCGAGGGGAGGGAGTCTCAGTCCCACCGCTGGGATCTCTGTTGTGGTGTCTGACCTGTCTAACTCGCCTAGCAACAGCAGCAACTTCACAGCAGACAGCCCTGGTGAGAGGAAAACATCATATATATATACCTAGTTATAGTGGAATATAATAAGGGTACATGGCCATTAAGGCCAGATGGTTCTTCAAGATGTTCAAATGTTTATAGACCAGCAGGATCAAACTATAATAATCAGTGGTTGTAGAGGAACATGGGGTAGTGGGGTGGTAGATGGGGTAGTGGGGTGGTAGATGGGGTAGTGGGGTGGTAGATGGGGTGGTAGATGGGGTAGTGGGGTGGTAGATGGGGTAGTGGGGTGGTAGATGGGGTGGTAGAGATGGGGTGGTAGATGGGGTAGTGGGGTGGTAGATGGGGGGTAGATGTGGTAGATGGGGTGGTAGATGGGGTAGTGGGGTGGTAGATGGGGTAGTGGGGTGGTAGATGGGGTAGTGGGGTGGTAGTGGGGTGGTAGATGGGGTAGTGGGGTGGTAGATGGGGTAGTGGGGTGGTAGATGGGGTAGTGGGGTGGTAGATGGGGTAGTGGGGTGGTAGATGGGGTGGTAGATGGGGTAGTGGGGTGGTAGATGGGGTAGTGGGGTGGTAGATGGGGTAGTGGGGTGGTAGATGGGGTAGTGGGGTGGTAGATGGGGTAGTGGGGTGGTAGATGGGGTAGTGGGGTGGTAGATGGGGTAGTGGGGTGGTAGATGGGGTAGTGGGGTGGTAGATGGGGTAGTGGGGTGGTAGATGGGGTAGTGGGGTGGTAGATGGTGGTAGTGGGGTGGTAGATGGGGTAGTGGGGTGGTAGATGGGGTAGTGGGGTGGTAGATGGGGTAGTGGGGTGGTAGATGGGGTAGTGGGGTGGTAGATGGGGTAGTGGGGTGGTAGATGGGGTAGTGGGGTGGTAGATGGGGTAGTGGGGTGGTAGATGGGGTAGTGGGGTGGTAGATGGGGTAGTGGGGTGGTAGATGGGGTAGATGGGGTAGTGGGGTGGTAGATGGGGTAGTGGGGTGGTAGATGGGGTAGTGGGGTGGTAGATGGGGTAGTTAGATGGGGTAGTGGGGTGGTAGATGGGGTAGTGGGGTGGTAGATAGATGGGGTAGTGGGGTGGTAGATGGGGTAGTGGGGTGGTAGATGGTGGTAGTGGGGTGGTAGATGGGGTAGTGGGGTGGTAGATGGGTGGTAGATGGGGTAGTGGGGTGGTAGATGGGGTAGTGGGGTGGTAGATGGGTGGTAGATGGGGTAGTGGGGTGGTAGATGGGGTAGTGGGGTGGTAGATGGGGTAGTGGGGTGGTAGATGGGGTAGTGGGGTGGTAGATGGGGTAGTGGGGTGGTAGATGGGGTAGTGGGGTGGTAGATGGGGTAGTGGGGTGGTAGATGGGGTAGTGGGGTGGTAGATGGGGTAGTGGGGTGGTAGATGGGGTAGTGGGGTGGTAGATGGGGTAGTGGGGTGGTAGATGGGGTAGTGGGGTGGTAGATGGGGTAGTGGGGTGGTAGATGGGGTAGTGGGGTGGTAGATGGGGTAGTGGGGTGGTAGATGGGGTAGTGGGGTGGTAGATGGGGTAGTGGGGTGGTAGATGGGGTAGTGGGGTGGTAGATGGGGTAGTGGGGTGGTAGATGGGGTAGTGGGGTGGTAGATGGGGTAGTGGGGTGGTAGATGGGGTAGTGGGGTGGTAGATGGGGTAGTGGGGTGGTAGATGGGGTAGTGGGGTGGTAGATGGGGTAGTGGGGTGGTAGATGGGGTAGTGGGGTGGTAGATGGGGTAGTGGGGTGGTAGATGGGGTAGTGGGGTGGTAGATGGGGTAGTGGGGGTGGTAGATGGGGTGGTAGATGGGGTAGTGGGGTGGTAGATGGGGTAGTGGGGTGGTAGATGGGGTAGTGGGGGGTAGTGGGGTGGTAGATGGGGTAGTGGGGTGGTAGATGGGGGGTAGATGGGGTAGTGGTAGATGGGGTAGTGGGGTGGTAGATGGGGTAGGTGGTAGATGGGGTAGTGGGGTGGTAGATGGGGTAGTGGGGTGGTAGATGGGGTAGTGGGGTGGTAGATGGGGTAGTGGGGTGGTAGATGGGGTAGTGGGGTGGTAGAGTGGGGTGGTAGATGGGGTAGTGGGGTGGTAGATGGGGTAGTGGGGTGGTAGATGGGGTAGTGGGGTGGTAGATGGGGTAGTGGGGTGGTAGATGGGGAGTGGGGTGGTAGATGGGGTAGTGGGGTGGTAGATGGGGTAGTGGGGTGGTAGATGGGGTAGTGGGGTGGTAGATGGGGTAGTGGGGTGGTAGATGGGGTAGTGGGGTGGTAGATGGGGTAGTGGGGTGGTAGATGGGGTAGTGGGGTGGTAGATGGGGTAGTGGGGTGGTAGATGGGGTAGTGGGGTGGTAGATGGGGTAGTGGGGTGGTAGATGGGGTAGTGGGGTGGTAGATGGGGTAGTGGGGTGGTAGATGGGGTAGTGGGGTGGTAGATGGGGTAGTGGGGTGGTAGATGGGGTAGTGGGGTGGTAGATGGGGTAGTGGGGTAGATGGGGTAGATGGGGGGTAGATGGGGGGGTGGTAGATGGGGTAGTGGGGTGGTAGATGGGGTAGTGGGGTGGTAGATGGTGGTAGTGGGGGTGGGGTGGGGTAGATGGGGTAGTGGGGTGGTAGATGGGGTAGTGGGGTGGTAGATGGGTGGTAGATGGGGTAGTGGGGTGGTAGATGGGGTAGTGGGGTGGTAGATGGGGTAGTGGGTGGTAGATGGGGTAGTGGGGTGGTAGATGGGGTAGTGGGGTGGTAGATGGGGTAGTGGGGTGGTAGATGGGGTAGTGGGGTGGTAGATGGGGTAGTGGGGGGTGGTAGATGGGGTAGTGGGGTGGTAGATGGGGTAGTGGGGTGGTAGATGGGGTAGTGGGGTGGTAGATGGGGTAGTGGGGTGGTAGATGGGGTAGTGGGGTGGTAGATGGGGTAGTGGGGTGGTAGATGGGGTAGTGGGGTGGTAGATGGGGTAGTGGGGTGGTAGATGGGGTAGTGGGGTGGTAGATGGGGTAGTGGGGTGGTAGATGGGGTAGTGGGGTGGTAGATGGGGTAGTGGGGTGGTAGATGGGGTAGTGGGGTGGTAGATGGGGTAGTGGGGTGGTAGATGGGGTAGTGGGGTGGTAGATGGGGTAGTGGGGTGGTAGATGGGGTAGTGGGGTGGTAGATGGGGTAGTGGGGTGGTAGATGGGGTAGTGGGGTGGTAGATGGGGTGGTAGATGGGGTAGTGGGGTGGTAGATGGGGTAGTGGGGTGGTAGATGGGTGGTAGATGGGGTAGTGGGGTGGTAGATGGGGTAGTGGGGTGGTAGATGGGGTAGTGGGGTGGTAGATGGGGTAGTGGGGTGGTAGATGGGGTAGTGGGGTGGTAGATGGGGTAGTGGGGTGGTAGATGGGGTAGTGGGGTGGTAGATGGGGTAGTGGGGTGGTAGATGGGGTAGTGGGGTGGTAGATGGGGTAGTGGGGTGGTAGATGGGGTAGTAGGGTGGTAGATGGGGTAGTGGGGTGGTAGATGGGGTAGTAGGGTGGTAGATGGGGTAGTGGGGTGGTAGATGGGGTAGTGGGGTGGTAGATGGGGTAGTGGGGTGGTAGATGGGGTAGTGGGGTGGTAGATGGGGTAGTGGGGTGGTAGATGGGGTAGTGGGGTGGTATGGGGTAGTGGGGTGGTAGATGGGGTAGTAGGGTGGTAGATGGGGTAGTGGGGTGGTAGATGGGGTAGTAGGGTGGTAGTGGGGGGTAGTGGGGTGGTAGATGGGGTAGTGGGGTGGTAGATGGGGTAGTAGGGTGGTAGATGGGGTAGTAGGGTGGTAGTGGGGGTAGTGGGGTGGTAGATGGGGTAGTGGGGTGGTAGATGGGGTAGTAGGGTGGTAGTGGGGGTAGTGGGGTGGTAGATGGGGTAGTGGGGTGGTAGATGGGGTAGTGTGGTGGTAGATGGGGTAGTGGGGTGGTAGTGGGGTGGTAGATGGGGTAGTGGGGTGGTAGATGGGGTAGTGGGGTGGTAGATGGGGTAGTAGGGTGGTAGTGGGGGTAGTGGGGTGGTAGATGGGGTAGTGGGGTGGTAGATGGGGTAGTGGGGTGGTAGATGGGGTAGTAGGGTGGTAGATGGGGTAGTAGGGTGGTAGTGGGGGGTAGTGGGGTGGTAGATGGGGTAGTGGGGTGGTAGATGGGGTAGTAGGGTGGTAGTGGGGGTAGTGGGGTGGTAGATGGGGTAGTGGGGTGGTAGATGGGGTAGTGTGGTGGTAGATGGGGTAGTGGGGTGGTAGTGGGGTGGTAGATGGGGTAGTGGGGTGGTAGATGGGGTAGTGGGGTGGTAGATGGGGTAGTAGGGTGGTAGTGGGGGTAGTGGGGTGGTATATGGGGTAGTGGGGTGGTAGATGGGGTAGTAGGGTGGTAGTGGGGGTAGTGGGGTGGTAGATGGGGTAGTGGGGTGGTAGATGGGGTAGTGTGGTGGTAGATGGGGTAGTGGGGTGGTAGTGGGGTGGTAGATGGGGTAGTGGGGTGGTAGATGGGGTAGTGGGGTGGTAGATAGGGTAGTGGGGTGGTAGTGGGGTAGTGGGGTGGTAGATGGGGTAGTGGGGTGGTAGATAGGGTAGTGGGGTGGTAGATGGGGTAGTGGGGTGGTAGTGGGGTGGTAGATGGGGTAGTGGGGTGGTAGATAGGGTAGTGGGGTGGTAGTGGGGTGGTAGATGGGGTAGTGGGGTGGTAGATAGGGTAGTGGGGTGGTAGTGGGGTGGTAGATAGGGTAGTGGGGTGGTAGTGGGGTGGTAGATGGGGTAGTGGGGTGGTAGATGGGGTAGTGGGGTGGTAGATGGGGTAGTGGGGTGGTAGATGGGGTAGTGGGGTGGTAGATGGGGTGGTAGATGGGGTAGTGGGGTGGTAGATGGGGTAGTGGGGTGGTAGATGGGGTAGTGGGGTGGTAGATGGGGTAGTGGGGTGGTAGATAGGGTAGTGGGGTGGTAGATGGGGTAGTGGGGTGGTAGATAGGGTAGTGGGGTGGTAGATGGGGTGGTAGTGGGGTGGTAGATGGGGTGGTAGATGGGGGTGGTAGATAGGGTAGTGGGGTGGTAGATGGGGTAGTGGGGTGGTAGATGTGGTAGATGGGGTGGTAGATGGGGTAGTGGGGTGGTAGATGGGGTAGTGGGGTGGTAGTGGGGTGGTAGATGGGGTGGTAGATGGGGTAGTGGGGGTGGTAGATAGGGTAGTGGGGTGGTAGATGGGGTAGTGGGGTGGTAGATAGGGTAGTGGGGTGGTAGATAGGGTAGTGGGGTGGTAGATGGGGTAGTGGGGTGGTAGATGGGGTAGTGGGGTGGTAGATGGGGTAGTGGGGTGGTAGATGGGGTAGTGGGGTGGTAGATGGGGTAGCAACAGGTCAGCACCTTAGGAGTAAATGTCCGTAGGCTTATCATAGCCGAGCATTCGCGAGGTAGAGAGAGACTCAGTCAAAAACAGCAGGTCCTGGACAAGGTAGCGTGTCCGGTGAACAGGTCAGGGTTCTATAGCCGCAGGCAGAACAGTTGAAACTAGAGCACCAGCACGACCAGGTGGACTGGAGACAGCAAGGAGTCATCAGGCCAGGTAATGCTGAGGCATGGTCCTCAGGTCCTCCGGGAGGGAGAGAGTTGTGAGAGACCGCTGTAGAGCTCATCACTCCCCCTAACTGGTAGGGGGCCAGAGGCAATTTCCCGATGCCAACACATCTTTCTAGCTAATTTACACGCTGAGGCTATGTTGTGCTTGGTGACCTCTGACTGTTTTATCCTAACATCGTTGGTGCCAACGTGGATAACAATATTCCTAAACTCTACACTCTGCAGTTTTAGCCAGCACTCTCTTCAGATTAGCCTTAACGTCGGTAGCCCTGCCCCCTGGTAAACAGATTAGCCTTAACGTCCGTAGCCCTGCCCCCTGGTAAACAGATTAGCCTTAACGTCCGTAGCCCTGCCCCCTGGTAAACAGATTAGCCTTAACGTCGGTAGCCCTGCCCCCTGGTAAACAGATTAGCCTTAACGTCGGTAGCCCTGCCCCCTGGTAAACAGATTAGCCTTAACGTCGGTAGCCCTGCCCCCTGGTAAACAGATTAGCCTTAACGTCGGTAGCCCTGCCCCTGGTAAACAGATTGGCCTTAACGTCGGTAGCCCTGCCCCTGGTAAACAGATTAGCCTTAACGTCGGTAGCCCTGCCCCCTGGTAAACAGATTAGCCTTAACGTCGGTAGCCCTGTCCCCTGGTAAACAGATTAGCCTTAACGTCGGTAGCCCTGCCCCTGGTAAACAGATTAGCCTTAACGTCGGTAGCCCTGCCCCCTGGTAAACAGATTAGCCTTAACGTCGGTAGCCCTGCCCCTGGTAAACAGATTAGCCTTAACGTCGGTAGCCCTGCCCCCTGGTAAACAGATTAGCCTTAACGTCGGTAGCCCTGCCCCCTGGTAAACAGTGTATGATCGCTGGATGATTCGCTTTAAGTCTAATACTGCGGGTAATGGAGTCGCCAATGACTAGAGTTTTCAATTTGTCAGAGCTAATGGTGGGAGGCTTCGACGTCTCAGACCCAATAACGGGAGAAAGAGAGACCTGAGAAGGCTCAGCCTCCGATTCGTTGCTTAATGGGGAGAACCGGTTGAAAGTTTGTCGCTCTTCCCCACCAGCCTCCACTGAGAGATAGATACTCTACCACCCCACTACCCCATCCCCCATCTACCACCATCTACCACTCCACCACCATCTACCACCATCTACCACTCTACCACCATCTACCACCCCACTACCACCATCTACCACCACACTACCACCATCTACCACCCCACTACCACCATCTACCACCCCATTACCACCATCTACCACCATCTACCTCCCCCTACCACTATCTACCACCCCACTACCACCATCTACCACCCCACTACCCCATCTTCCACCCCACTACCACCATCTTCCACCCCTCTACCCCATCTTCCACCCCACTACCACCATCTTCCACCCCACTACCACCATCTTCCACCCCACTACCACCATCTACCACCCCACTACCACCATCTACCACCCCATTACCCCATCTACCACCCCACTACCCCATCTACCACCCCACTACCACCATCTTCTACTCCACTACCCCATCTACCACCCCACTACCACCATCTTCCACCCCACTACCACCATCTACCACCCCACTACCACCATCTTCTACCCCATCTACCACCCCACTACCCCATCTACCACCCCACTACCACCATCTTCTACTCCACTACCCCATCTACCACCCCACTACCACCATCTTCCACCCCACTACCACCATCTTCCACCCCACTACCACCATCTACCACCCCACTACCACCATCTACCACCCCACTACCACCATCTTCCACCCACTACCCCATCTACCACCCCACTACCACCATCTACCACCCCACTACCACCATCTTCCACCCCACTACCCCATCTACCACCATCTTCCACCCCACTACCACCATCTTCCACCCCTCTACCCCATCTTCCACCCCACTACCACCATCTTCCACCCCACTACCACCATCTTCCACCCCACTACCACCATCTTCCACCCCACTACCCCATCTACCACCCCACTACCCCATCTACCACCCCACTACCACCATCTTCTACTCCACTACCCCATCTACCACCCCACTACCACCATCTTCTACTCCACTACCCCATCTACCACCCCACTACCATCATCTTCCACCCCACTACCACCATCTACCACCCCACTACCACCATCTTCTACCCCATCTACCACCCCACTACCCCATCTACCACCCCACTACCACCATCTTCTACTCCACTACCCCATCTACCACCCCACTACCACCATCTTCCACCCCACTACCACCATCTTCCACCCCACTACCACCATCTACCACCCCACTACCACCATCTACCACCCCACTACCACCATCTTCCACCCCACTACCCCATCTACCACCCCACTACCACCATCTACCACCCCACTACCACCATCTTCTACCCCATCTACCACCATCTTCCACCCCACTACCACCATCTACCACCCCACTACCACCATCTTCTACTCCACTACCCCATCTACCACTCCACTACCACCATCTTCCAACCCACTACCACCATCTTCTACCCCATCTACCACCCCACTACCACCATCTTCCACTCCACTACCCCATCTACCACCCCACTACCACCATCTACCACCCCACTACCACCATCTTCCACCCCACTACCCCGTCTACCACCCCACTACCACCATCTACCACCCCACTACCACCATCTTCCACCCCACTACCCCATCTACCACCCCACTACCACCATCTTCTACCCCATCTACCACTCCACTACCACCATCTTCCACCCCACTACCACCATCTTCTACTCCACTACCCCATCTACCACTCCACTACCACCATCTTCCACCCCACTACCACCATCTTCTACTCCACTACCCCATCTACCACCCCACTACCACCATCTTCTACTCCACTTCCACCATCTTCTACCCCATCTACCACCCCACTACCACCATCTTCTACTCCACTACCACCATCTTCTACTCCACTACCACCATCTTCCACCCCACTACCCCATCTTCCACCCCACTACCACCATCTTCTACTCCACTACCACCATCTTCCACCATCTACCACCATCTACCACCCCACTACCACCATCTTCCACCCCACTACCACCATCTTCTACTCCACTACCCCATCTACCACCCCACTACCACCATCTTCTACTCCACTACCACCATCTTCCACCATCTACCACCATCTACCACCCCACTACCACCATCTTCCACCCCACTACCACCATCTTCTACTCCACTACCCCATCTACCACCCCACTACCACCATCTACCACCCCACTACCACCATCTTCCACCCCACTACCACCATCTTCTACCCACTACCCCATCTACCACCCACTACCACCATCTTCTACTCCACTACCCCATCTTCTACTCCACTACCACCATCTTCCACCCCACTACCACCTTCTTCCACCCCACTACCACCATCTTCCACCCCACTACCCCATCTACCACCCCACTACCCCATCTACCACCCCACTACCACCATCTTCTACTCCACTACCCCATCTTCCACCCCACTACCCCATCTACCACCCCACTACCACCATCTACCACCCCACTACCACCATCTTCTACTCCACTACCACCATCTACCACCCCACTACCACCATCTTCCACCCCACTACCCCATCTACCACCCCACTACCACCATCTTCTACTCCACTACCACCATCTACCACCCCACTACCACCATCTACCACCCCACTACCACCATCTACCACCCCACTACCACCATCTTCCACCCCACTACCCCATCTACCACCCCACTACACCACCCCCATCTACCACCCCACTACCCCATCTATCACCCCACTAACCCATTCCCATCTACCACCCCACTACCCCATCTACCACCCCACTACCCCATTCCCATCTACCACCCCACTACCCCATCTACCACCCCACTACCACCCCACTACACCACCCCCATCTACCACCCCACTACCCCATCTATCACCCCACTACCCCATTCCCATCTACCACACCAATACCCCATCTACCCACCCCACTACCACCCCACTACCCCATCTACCCACCCCACTACCACCCCACTACCCTATCTACCACCCCACTACCCCATTCCCCATCTACCACCCCACTACCCTATCTACCACCCCACTACCCCATTCCCATCTACCACCCCATTACCCCATCTACCCACCCCACTACCCCATCTACCACCCCACTACCCCATCTACCCACCCCACTACCACACCAATACCCCATCTACCACCCCACTACCCCATCTACCACCCCACTACCCCATCTACCACCCCACTACCCCATCTACCACCCCACTACCCCATCTACCACCCCACTACCCCATCTACCACCCCACTACCCCATCTACCACCCCACTACCCCATCTACCACCCCACTACCCTATCTACCACCCCACTACCCTATCTACCACCCCACTACCCCATCTACCACCCCACTACCCTATCTACCACCCCACTACCCTATCTACCACCCCACTACCCCATCTACCAGCCCACTACCCCATCTACCACCCCACTACCCCATCTACCAGCCCACTACCCCATCTACCACCCCACTACCCCATCTACCAGCCCACTACCACCCCACTACCCCATCTACCCACCCCACTACCACCCCACTACCCCATCTACCCACCCCACTACCACCCCACTACCCTATCTACCACCCCACTACCCCATCCCCATCTACCACCCCACTACCACCCCACTACACCACCCCCATCTACCACCCCACTACCACCCCACTACACCACCCCCATCTACCACCCCACTACCCCATCTACCACCCCACTACCCCATTCCCATCTACCACCCCACTACCCTATCTACCACCCCACTACCCCATCCCCCATCTACCACCCCACTACCCCATCTACCACCCCACTACCCCATTCCCATCTACCACCCCACTACCCCATCCCCCATCTACCACCCCACTACCACCCCACTACCCCATCTATCACCCCACTACCCCATTCCCATCTACCACACCAATACCCCATCTACCACCCCACTACCCCATCTATCACCCCACTACCCCATTCCCATCTACCACACCAATACCCCATCTACCACCCCATCCCCCGTCTAACACCCCGGTACCCCATCTACCACCCCACTACCCCTTCTACCACCCCACTACCCTATCTACCACCATCTTCCACCCCACTACCACCATCTACCACCCCACTACCACCATCTTCCACCCCACTACCCCATCTACCACCCCACTACCCTATCTACCACCATCTACCACCCCACTACCACCATCTTCCACCCCACTACCCCATCTACCACCATCTTCCACCCCACTACCACCATCTACCACCCCACTACCACCATCTTCTACTCCACTACCCCATCTACCACTCCACTACCACCATCTTCCACCCCACTACCACCATCTTCTACTCCACTACCCCATCTACCACCCCACTACCCTATCTACCACCCCACTACCCCATCTACCACCCCACTACCCCATCTACCACCCCATTACCCTATCTACCACCCCACTACCCCATCTACCACCCCACTACCCCATCTACCACCCCACTACCACACCAATACCCCATCTACCACCCCACTACCCCATTCCCATCTACCACACCAATACCCCATCTACCACCCCACTACCCCATTCCCATCTACCACCCCATCCCCCGTCTAACACTCCACTACCACCCCACTACCCTATCTACCCACCCCACTACCACCCCACTACCCTATCTACCACCCCACTACCCCATCCCCATCTACCACCCCACTACCCCATCCCCATCTACCACCCCACTATCCCATTCCCATCTACCACCCCATCCCCGTCTAACACTCCACTACCACCCCACTACCCTATCTACCCACCCCACTACCACCCCACTACCCTATCTACCACCCCACTACCCCATCCCCCATCTACCACCCCACTACCACCCCATTACCCCATCTACCCACCCCACTACCACCCCACTACACCACCCCCCATCTACCACCCCATCTACCACCCCACTACCCTATCTACCACCCCACTACCCCATCCCCCATCTACCACCCCACTACCACCCCACTACCCCATCTACCACCCCACTACCCCATTCCCATCTACCACCCCACTACCCCATCCCCGTCTACCACCCCACTACCCCATCTATCACCCCACTACCCCATTCCCATCTACCACCCCACTACCCCATCTACCACCCCACTACCCCATTCCCATCTACCACCCCACTACCTCATCCCCCATCTACCACCCCACTACCACCCCACTACACCACCCCCATCTACCACCCCACTACCCCATCTATCACCCCACTACCCCATTCCCATCTACCACACCAATACCCCATCTACCCACCCCACTACCCTATCTACCCACCCCACTACCACCCCACTACCCTATCTACCACCCCACTACCCCATTCCCCATCTACCACCCCACTACCACCCCACTACCCTATCTACCACCCCACTACCCCATTCCCATCTACCACCCCATTACCCCATCTACCCACCCCACTACCCCATCTACCACCCACTACCCCATCTACCCACCCCACTACCACACCAATACCCCATCTACCACCCCACTACCCCATCTACCACCCCACTAACCCATCTACCACCCCACTACCCTATCTACCACCCCACTACCCCATCTACCACCCCACTACCCCATCTACCACCCCACTACCCCATCTACCACCCCACTACCCCATCTACCACCCCACTACCCCATCTACCACCCCACTACCCTATCTACCACCCCACTACCCCATCTACCACCCCACTACCCCATCTACCACCCCACTACCCCATCTACCACCCCACTACCCCATCTACCACCCCACTACCCTATCTACCACCCCACTACCCCATCTACCACCCCACTACCCCATCTACCACCCCACTACCACACCAATACCCCATCTACCACCCCACTACCCCATTCCCATCTACCACACCAATACCCCATCTACCACCCCACTACCCCATTCCCATCTACCACCCCATCCCCGTCTAACACCCACTACCACCCCACTACCCTATCTACCCACCCCACTACCACCCCACTACCCTATCTACCACCCCACTACCCCATCCCCATCTACCACCCCACTACCCCATCCCCCATCTACCACCCCACTACCACCCCATTACCCCATCTACCCACCCCACTACCCCATTCCCATCTACCACCCCACTACCCCATCTACCACCCCATCCCCCATCTACCCACCCCACTACCACCCCATTACCCCATCTACCCACCCCACTACCACCCCACTACCCTATCTACCACCCCACTACCCCATCTACCCACCCCACTACCACCCCACTACCCTATCTACCACCCCACTACCCCATCTACCCACCCCACTACCACCCCATTACCCCATCTACCCACCCCACTACCACCCCACTACCCTATCTACCACCCCACTACCCCATCCCCATCTACCACCCCACTACCCCATCCCCATCTACCACCCCACTACACCACCCCCCATCCACCTTCCCCTACCCCATCTACCACCCCACTACCCCATCTACCACCCCACTACCCCATCTACCACCCCACTACCCCATTCCCATCTACCACCCACTACCCTATCTACCACCCCACTACCCCATCCCCCATCTACCACCCCACTACCACCCCACTACCCCATCTACCACCCCACTACCACCCCACTACCCCATCTACCACCCCACTACCCCATCCCCCATCTACCACCCCACTACCACCCCACTACCCCATCTATCACCCCACTACCCCATCTACCACCCCACTACCCTATCTACCACCCCACTACCCCATCTACCACCCCACTACCCCATCTACCACCCCACTACCCCATCTACCACCCCACTACCCCATCCCCCATCTACTACCCCATCTACCACCCCACTACCCCATTCCCATCTACCACCCCACTACCCCATCCCCATCTACCACCCCACTACCACCCCACTACCCCATCTATCACCCCACTTCCCCATTCCCATCTACCACACCAATACCCCATCTACCACCCCATCCCCCGTCTATCACCCCACT
This sequence comes from Oncorhynchus nerka, assembly GCF_034236695.1. NCBI lineage: Eukaryota > Metazoa > Chordata > Actinopteri > Salmoniformes > Salmonidae > Oncorhynchus > Oncorhynchus nerka. The sequence goes on along the minus strand of NC_088413.1, from coordinate 83,579,866 downwards.
ACCCCATTCCCATCTACCACCCCACTACCCCATCCCCCATCTACCACCCCACTACCACCCCACTACCCCATCTACCACCCCACTACCACCCCACTACCCCATCTATCACCCCACTACCCCATTCCCATCTACCACACCAATACCCCATCTACCACCCCACTACCCCATCTATCACCCCACTACCCCATTCCCATCTACCACCCCACTACCCCATCCCCCATCTACCACCCCACTACCACCCCACTACCCCATCTATCACCCCACTACCACCCCACTACCCCATCTATCACCCCACTACCCCATTCCCATCTACCACACCAATACCCCACCTACCACCCCACTACCCCATCTATCACCCCACTACCACCCCACTACCCCATTCCCATCTACCACCCCACTACCCCATCCCCCATCTACCACCCCACTACCACCCCACTACCCCATCTATCACCCCACTACCACCCCACTACCCCATCTATCACCCCACTACCCCATTCCCATCTACCACACCAATACCCCACCTACCACCCCACTACCCCATCTACCACCCCACTACCACCCCACTACCCCATCTACCACCCCACTACCCCATCTACCACCCCACTACCCCATCTACCACCCCACTACCCCATCTACCACCCCACTACCCCATCTACCACCCCACTACCCCATCCCCCATCTACCACCCCACTACCCCATCTACCACCCCACTACCCCATCCCCCATCTACCACCCCACTACCACCCCACTACCCCATCTATCACCCCACTACCCCATTCCCATCTACCACCCCACTACCACCCCACTACCCCATCTATCACCCCACTACCACCCCACTACCCCATCTATCACCCCACTACCCCATTCCCATCTACCACACCAATACCCCATCTACCACCCCACTACCCCATCTATCACCCCACTACCCCATTCCCATCTACCACACCAATACCCCATCTACCACCCCATCCCCCGTCTAACACTCCACTACCCCACTACCACCCCACTACCCTATCTACCACCCCACTACCCCATCTACCAGCCCACTACCCCATCTACCCACCCCACCACCACCCCACGACCCCATCTACCCACCCCACTACCACCCCACTACCCTATCTACCACCCCACTACCCCATCCCCATCTACCACCCCACTACCCCATCCCCATCTACCACCCCACTACCACCCCACTACACCACCCCCATCTACCACCCCACTACCCCATCTACCACCCCACTACCCCCATTCCCATCTACCACCCCACTACCCTATCTACCACCCCACTACCCCATCCCCCATCTACCACCCCACTACCCCATCTACCACCCCACTACCCCATTCCCATCTACCACCCCACTACCCCATCTACCACCCCACCACCACCCCACTACCCCATCTATCACCCCACCACCACCCCACTACCCCATCTCCCATCTACCACCCCACTACCCCATCTACCACCCCACTACCCCATCCCCCATCTCCCATCTACTACCCCACTTCCACCCCACTACCCCATCTACCACCCCACTACCCCATTCCCATCTACCACACCAATACCCCATCTACCACCCCACTACCCCATTCCCATCTACCACCCCACTACCCCATCCCCCATCTACCACCCCACTACCACCCCACTACCCCATCTCCCATCTACTACCCCACTACCACCCCACTAACCCATCTATCACCCCACTACCCCATTCCCATCTACCACACCAATACCCCATCTACCACCCCACTACCCCATTCCCATCTACCACCCCACTACCCCATCCCCCATCTACCACCCCACTACCACCCCACTACCCCATCTCCCATCTACTACCCCACTACCACCCCACTAACCCATCTATCACCCCACTACCCCATTCCCATCTACCACACCAATACCCCATCTACCACCCCACTACCCCATCTATCACCCCACTACCCCATTCCCATCTACCACACCAATACCCCATCTACCACCCCACTACCCCATCTACCACCCCACTACCCCATTCCCATCTACCACCCCACTACCCCATCCCCCATCTACCACCCCACCACCACCCCACTACCCCATCTATCACCCCACCACCACCCCACTACCCCATCTCCCATCTACCACCCCACCACCACCCCACTACCCCATCTATCACCCCACCACCACCCCACTACCCCATCTCCCATCTACTACCCCACTACCACCCCACTAACCCATCTATCACCCCACTACCCCCATTCCCATCTACCACCCCACTACCCCATCTACCACCCCACTACCCCATTCCCATCTACCACCCCACTACCCCATCTACCACCCCACTACCCCATCTACCACCCCATCTCCCATCTACTACCCCACTTCCACCCCACTACCCCATCTACCACCCCACTACCCCATTCCCATCTACCACACCAATACCCCATCTACCACCCCACTACCCCATTCCCATCTACCACCCCACTACCCCATCCCCCATCTACCACCCCACTACCACCCCACTACCCCATCTCCCATCTACTACCCCACTACCACCCCACTAACCCATCTATCACCCCACTACCCCATTCCCATCTACCACCCCACTACCCCATCTACCACCCCACTACCCCATCCCCCATCTCCCATCTACTACCCCACTTCCACCCCACTACCCCATTCCCATCTACCACACCAATACCCCATCTACCACCCCACTACCCCATCTACCACCCCACTACCCCATTCCCATCTACCACCCCATCCCCCATCTAACACCCACTACCACCCCACTACCCTATCTACCCACCCCACTACCACCCCACTACCCTATCTACCACCCCACTACCCCATCCCCATCTACCACCCCACTACCCCATCCCCCATCTACCACCCCACTACCACCCCATTACCCCATCTACCACCCCACTACCCCATTCCCATCTACCACCCCACTACCCCATCTACCACCCCATCCCCCATCTACCCACCCCACTACCACCCCATTACCCCATCTACCCCCCACTACCACCCCACTACCTATCTACCACCCCACTACCCCATCTACCCACCCCACTACCACCCCACTACCACCCCACTACCACCCCACTACCCTATCTACCACCCCACTACCCCATCTACCCACCCCACTACCACCCCATTACCCCATCTACCCACCCCACTACCACCCCCACTACCCTATCTACCACCCCACTACCCCATCCCCATCTACCACCCCACTACACCACCCCCATCCACCTTCCCTCTACCCCATCTACCACCCCACTACCCCATCTACCACCCCACTACCCCATCTACCACCCCACTACCCCATTCCCATCTACCACCCACTACCCCTATCTACCACCCCACTACCCCATCCCCCATCTACCACCCCACTACCACCCCACTACCCCATCTACCACCCCACTACCACCCCACTACCCCATCTACCACCCCACTACCCCATCCCCCATCTACCACCCCACTACCACCCCACTACCCCATCTATCACCCCCACCACCCCATCTACCACCCCACTACCCTATCTACCACCCCACTACCCCATCTACCACCCCCACTACCCCATCTACCACCCCACTACCCCATCCCCCATCTACTACCCCATCTACCACCCCACTACCCCATTCCCATCTACCACCCCACTACCCCATCCCCATCTACCACCCCACTACCACCCCACTACCCCATCTATCACCCCACTTCCCCATTCCCATCTACCCACCCCCCATCTACCACCCCATCCCCCGTCTATCACCCCACTACCCCATTCCCATCTACCACCCCACTACCCCATCCCCCATCTACCACCCCACTACCACCCCACTACCCCATCTACCACCCCACTACCACCCCACTACCCCATCTATCACCCCACTACCCCATTCCCATCTACCACACCAATACCCCATCTACCACCCCACTACCCCATCTATCACCCCACTACCCCATTCCCATCTACCACCCCACTACCCCATCCCCCATCTACCACCCCACTACCACCCCACTACCCCATCTATCACCCCACTACCACCCCACTACCCCATCTATCACCCCACTACCCCATTCCCATCTACCACACCAATACCCCACCTACCACCCCACTACCCCATCTATCACCCCACTACCACCCCACTACCCCATTCCCATCTACCATCCCACTACCCCATCTTCCACCCCATCCCCCGTCTAACACTCCACTACCCCATCTATCACCCCACTACCCCATTCCCATCTACCACCCCACTACCCCATCTATCACCCCACTACCCCATTCCCATCTACCACCCCACTACCCCATCCTCCATCTACCACCCCACTACCACCCCACTACCCCATCTACCACCCCACTACCACCCCACTACCCCATCTACCACCCCACTACCCCATCTACCACCCCACTACCCCATCTACCACCCCACTACCCCATCTACCACCCCACTACCCCATCTACCACCCCACTACCCCATCCCCCATCTACCACCCCACTACCCCATCTACCACCCCACTACACCATCCCCCATCTACCACCCCACTACCACCCCACTACTCCATCTATCACCCCACTACCCCATTCCCATCTACCACCCCACTACCACCCCACTACCCCATCTATCACCCCACTACCACCCCACTACCCCATCTATCACCCCACTACCCCATTCCCATCTACCACACCAATACCCCATCTACCACCCCACTACCCCATCTATCACCCCACTACCCCATTCCCATCTACCACACCAATACCCCATCTACCACCCCATCCCCCGTCTAACACTCCACTACCCCACTACCACCCCACTACCCTATCTACCACCCCACTACCCCATCTACCAGCCCACTACCCCATCTACCCACCCCACCACCACCCCACATCCCCATCTACCCACCCCACTACCACCCCACTACCCTATCTACCACCCCACTACCCCATCCCCATCTACCACCCCACTACCCCATCCCCATCTACCACCCCCCACTACCACCCCACTACACCACCCCCATCTACCACCCCACTACCCCATCTACCACCCCACTACCCCATTCCCATCTACCACCCCACTACCCCATCTACCACCCCACTACCCCATCCCCATCTACCACCCCACTACCCCATCTACCACCCCACTACCCCATTCCCATCTACCACCCCACTACCCCCACCCCATCTACCACCCCACCACCACCCCACTACCCCATCTATCACCCCACCACCACCCCACTACCCCATCTCCCATCTACCACCCCACTACCCCATCTACCACCCCACTACCCCATCTCCCATCTACTACCCCACTTCCACCCCACTACCCCATCTACCACCCCACTACCCCATTCCCATCTACCACACCAATACCCCATCTACCACCCCACTGCCCCATTCCCATCTACCACCACTACCCCATCCCCCATCTACCACCCCACTACCACCCATCACCACCCCATCTCCCATCTACTACCCCACTACCACCCCACTAACCCATCTATCACCCCACTACCCCATTCCCATCTACCACACCAATACCCCATCTACCACCCCACTACCCCATTCCCATCTACCACCCCACTACCCCATCCCCCATCTACCACCCCACTACCACCCCACTACCCCATCTCCCATCTACTACCCCACTACCACCCCACTAACCCATCTATCACCCCACTACCCCATTCCCATCTACCACACCAATACCCCATCTACCACCCCACTACCCCATCTATCACCCCACTACCCCATTCCCATCTACCACACCAATACCCCATCTACCACCCCACTACCCCATCTACCACCCCACTACCCCATTCCCATCTACCACCCCACTACCCCATCCCCCATCTACCACCCCACCACCACCCCACTACCCCATCTATCACCCCACCACCACCCCACTACCCCATCTCCCATCTACCACCCCACCACCACCCCACTACCCCATCTATCACCCCACCACCACCCCACTACCCCATCTCCCATCTACTACCCCACTACCACCCCACTACCCCATCTACCACCCCACTACCCCATTCCCATCTACCACCCCACTACCCCATCTACCACCCCACTACCCCATCTACCACCCCATCTCCCATCTACTACCCCACTTCCACCCCACTACCCCATCTACCACCCCACTACCCCATTCCCATCTACCACACCAATACCCCATCTACCACCCCACTACCCCATTCCCATCTACCACCCCACTACCCCATCCCCCATCTACCACCCCACTACCACCCCACTACCCCATCTCCCATCTACTACCCCACTACCACCCCACTAACCCATCTATCACCCCACTACCCCATTCCCATCTACCACCCCACTACCCCATCTACCACCCCACTACCCCATCCCCCATCTCCCATCTACTACCCCACTTCCACCCCACTACCCCATTCCCATCTACCACCCCACTACCCCATCTACCACCCCACTACCCCATTCCCATCTACCACCCCACTACCCCATCCCCCATCTACCACCCCACCACCACCCCACTACCCCATCTATCACCACCCCACCACCACCCCACTACCCCATCTCCCATCTACCACCCCACCACCACCCCACTACCCCATCTATCACCCCCACCACCACCCCACTACCCCATCTCCCATCTACTACCCCACTACCACCCCACTAACCCATCTATCACCCCACTACCCCATTCCCATCTACCACCCCACTACCCCATCTACCACCCCACTACCCCATTCCCATCTACCACCCCACTACCCCATCTACCACCCCACTACCCCATCTACCACCCCATCTCCCATCTACTACCCCACTTCCACCCCACTACCCCATCTACCACCCCACTACCCCATTCCCATCTACCACACCAATACCCCATCTACCACCCCACTACCCCATCCCCCATCTCCCATCTACTACCCCACTTCCACCCCACTACCCCATTCCCATCTACCACACCAATACCCCATCTACCACCCCACTACCCCATCTACCACCCCACTACCCCATTCCCATCTACCACCCCACTACCCCATCCCCCATCTACCACTACCCCACCACCACCCCACTACCCCATCTATCACCCCACCACCACCCCACTACCCCATCTCCCATCTACCACCCCACCACCACCCCACTACCCCATCTATCACCCCACCACCACCCCACTACCCCATCTCCCATCTACTACCCCACTACCACCCCACTAACCCATCTATCACCCCCTACCCCATTCCCATCTACCACCCCACTACCCCATCTACCACCCCACTACCCCATCCCCATCTCCCATCTACTACCCCACTTCCACCCCACTACCCCATTCCCATCTACCACCCCACTACCCCATCTACCACCCCACTACCCCATTCCCATCTACCACACCAATAACCCATCTACCACCCCACTACCCCATTCCCATCTACCACCCCACTACCCCATCCCCCATCTACCACCCCACTACCACCCCACTACCCCATCTATCACCCCACTACCCCATTCCCATCTACCACACCAATACCCCATCTACCACCCCACTACCCCATTCCCATCTACCACCCCACTACCCCATCTATCACCCCACTACCCCATTCCCATCTACCACCCCACTACCCCATCTATCACCCCACTACCCCATCTACCACCCCACTACCCCATCTATCACCCCACTACCCCATCTACCACCCCACTACCCCATCCCCATCTACCACCCCACTATCCCATCTATCACCCCACTACCCCATCTACCACCCCACTACCCCATCTATCACCCCACTACCCCACTACCCCATCCCCCATCTACCACCCCACTCCCACCCCACTAACCCATCTATCACCCCATCTACCACCCCACTACCCCACTATCCCATCTCCCATCTACTACCCCACTTCCACTCCACTATCCCATCCCCATCCCCATCCCTATCTCCCATCCCCATCCCCATCCCTATCTCCCATCCCCATCCCCATCCCTATCTCCCATCCCCATCCCCATCCCCATCCCTATCTCCCATCTACTACCCCACTTCCACTCCACTATCCCATCCCCATCCCTATCTCCCATCCCCATCCCCATCCCTATCTCCCATCCCCATCCCCATCCCTATCCCCCATCCCCCTACCACTCCACTCTCCCATCCCCATCCCCATCCCTATCCCCATCCCCATCCCCATCCCCCTACCACTCCACTATCCCATCCCCATCCCCATCCCCCTACCACTCCACTATCCCATCCCCATCCCCATCCCCCTACCACTCCACTATCCCATCCCCATCCCCCTACCACTCCCACTATCCCATCCCCATCCCCATCCCCATCCCCCATCCCCATCCCCCTACCACTCCACTATCCCATCCCCATCCCCCTACCACTCCACTATCCCATCCCCATCCCCCTACCACTCCACTATCCCATCCCCATCCCCATCTCCATCCCCATCCCCTACCACCCACTATCCCATCCCCATCCCCATCTCCATCCCCATCCCTATCGCCCATCCCCATCCCCATCCCTATCTCCCATCCCCATCCCTATCTCCCATCCCCATCCCTATCTCCCATCCCCATCCCTATCTCCCATCCCCATCCCCATCCCCATCCCTATCTCCCATCCCCATCCCCATCTCCATCCCCATCCCCATCCCTATCTCCCATCCCCATCCCCATCCCCATCCCTATCTCCCATCCCCATCCCCATCTCCATCCCCATCTCCATCCCCATCCCCATCCCACTACTTTAATTGTTTTATTGCATACATTGTCGCTCTTTGCATGTCTTTTCCTGTCATGAAAAGACATGCTATTCAAGCACTAGCATCTCTCTCTCTTTCCCCTCCACAGATCATACGGCAGAGTCGTCTCCCAAGCTGGCCTCCTATACATGTGAGTTCACTGACGAGTCTGGAGAGATCAACATCCCTGTGCCTCAGCCTGTCTGCATCAATGGAAGCCATGTGTACAACACCACCTTGGACCCTTGCCCGGGGAACCCTGTAGTACCCTTAGATCCTCTAGCCCTGGTGAAGAAGAACCTGCCTCTGTCCCAATCCCTCCAGAACCTCAACCAGCGGAGAGAGGAGCTCCCTGTCCTCCTCCCTAAAGGTCCCGCTGCGGATGGCCGGCGCTGGTCCTTTGACAAGGCAGGGAAGGAGGAGAAGGTGGCCATCGCAGCGGCCCTGGAGCAGGCTGGCCAGGGGATGGGCGAGGGGGCCAGGGAGGAGTCAGACAGAGACAGCCGGAGCAGGAACTGTCTGGATGAGTCTGAACAGGCCTCGAACTCTGACTCTGGCCCGGGCGAGAAACACAAAGGATGGTTTGGATCAAAGGACAACCATAACAAACCCAGGTGAGAAAGAATGACCACTACTGGGTGTTAACAGGCTCGAACGCAGGGTGACGTAGACAGCTCAGAAAGATAAGTGGCCTCCACTGACTATATTATAGATGACAACTGGTTTGTCTCAAAGATGTCCACCACAACCCAGGATACGTTTGTGTCATGTTGCTAGAAAACCAAAGGATTTAAATCGTATGATGTGTAAGGGATGGTTAGCCTTATTAGACCGTTGACAACTGGTTGAAGTGCCAGAGGTTTCTACACAGGGCAGGTTGGAGTCAGTGAGTCATGTTGAAGTGCCAGAGGTTTCTACACAGGGCAGGTTGGAGTCATTGAGTCATGTTGAAGTGCCAGAGGTTTCTACACAGGGCAGGTTGGAGTCATTGAGTCATGTTGAAGTGCCAGAGGTTTCTACACAGGGCAGGTTGGAGTCATACAGTTTTAATGCTAGCAGTCATACCATATAAAAATAAATCATGACCGAAACAGGAAGTTTTTGGTGCAATTTTATAAATGCAGACGGATCTAAATTAATTATGCGAGAAATGGCGGTAGAAATGCCTTTATGCACAAATATTGAAGTTAACTTGGAAGTTATGTAACGTTTCAGCATGATAAGGCACAACCATGTCACAAGGATCTGTACACAATCCCTGGAAGCTGAAAATGTCCCAGTTCTTCCTTGGCCTGCATACTCACCAGACATGTCACCAATTGAGCATGTTTGGGATGCTCTGGATCGATCTGTATGACAGCGTGTTCCAGTTCCCGCCAATATCCAGCAACTTCGCACAGCCATTGAAGAGGAGTGGGACAACATTCCACAGGCCACAATCAACAACCTGATCAACTCTATGTGAAGGAGATGTGTTGCGCTGCATGAGGCAAATGCTGGTTACACCAGATACTGACTGGTTCTGATCCACGCCCCTACATTTCTTTATGTGTGATGACTGATTACAGATGTGCATCTGTAATGTGAAATCCATAGATTAGAGCCTAATGAATTTCTTTCAATTGACTGATTTCCTTCTATGAACTGTAACTTCGTAAAATATTTGAAATTGTTGCATTTTGAGCTGACGTTTTTGTTCAGTGTGAAAATCTGCTGCTGATGGAGCTCCTGTCTGAGCTGGGCCTCTCTGAGCTGGGCCTCTCTGAGCTGGGTTTGTCTGAGCTGGTCCTCTCTGAGCTGGTCCTCTCTGAGCTGGGCCTGTCTGAGCTGGGCCTGTCTGAGCTGGGTCTCTCTGAGCTGGGCCTGTCTGAGCTGGGCCTGTCTGAGCTGGGCCTCTCTGAGCTGGGCCTCTCTGAGCTGGGCCTCTCTGAGCTGGGCCTGTCTTTGTGTGTAGGTGGGAGGAAGACTAGGGTTGAGCTAGTAATAGGTCTTGGAGAAGCTACCCACTGCCAGTAACAGTCTGAAGACTAGGGTTGAGCTAGTAATAGGTCTTGGAGAAGCTACCCACCACCAGTAACAGTCTGAAGACTAGGGTTGAGCTAGTAATAGGTCTTGGAGAAGCTACCAACCACCAGTAACTGTCTGAAGACTAGGGTTGAGCTAGTAATAGGTCTTGGAGAAGCTACCCACCACCAGTAACTGTCTAAAGACTAGGGTTGAGCTAGTAATAGGTCTTGAGGAAGCTACCCACCACCAGTAACTGTCTGAAGACTAGGGTTGAGCTAGTAATAGGTCTTGGGGAAGCTACCCACCGCCAGTAACTGTCTGAAGACTAGGGTTGAAGAGCGTCTGCTAAATGACTTAAATGTAAATGTAAAATGTCTTGGAGAAGCTACCCACCGCCAGTAACTGTCTGAAGACTAGGGTTGAGCTAGTAATAGGTCTTGGGGAAGCTACCCACCACCGGTAACTGTCTGAAGACTAGGGTTGAGCTAGTAATAGGTCTTGAGGAAGCTACCCACCGCCAGTAACTGTCTGAAGACTAGGGTTGAGCTAGTAATAGGTCTTGAGGAAGCTACCCACCACCAGTAACTGTCTGAAGACTAGGGTTGAGCTAGTAATAGGTCTTGAGGTAGCTACCCACTGCCAGTAACTGTCTGAAGACTAGGGTTGAGCTAGTAATAGGTCTTGAGGTAGCTACCCACTGCCAGTAACTGTCTGAAGACTAGGGTTGAGCTAGTAATAGGTCTTGAGGAAGCTCCATTAATTGTTTTTCTCTCCTGTGTGGTTGACACTGTGATTTTGTTTTAGTCTGGTTTGATTTACTCAATTGGGGCGAGAGCAGGTTGTTGTTCGTCCATAGTTGGTTCGTCCAAACTGTTTGACTATGGCTAACATTAAGGAATTCTTCCAAGTCCCGAGGGAGGAGCTTCTGGTTTGCTATACTTAAGACCAATTGTTATGAATTGCGACACATTATAACATTATAACATGTCTTGATCCGAGGGATAGTTTTGCATATTGTGTCTGTCCCTTTACACAAACTTGTGCTCTCCACAGATCTGGTACAAGGTGACGTTATCATAGGAGTGGCGGTGATTCTAGGAAATGACCTTGCCGGTGGGCGGGTCTGGCGAGATGTATCACCACCTCTCATGGTTTCCTTGGGCCCATCTCCGAGAGGTGCCGGATGAAGGTGCTCAGAGTTTTCCCCAAATTGTTTACTGCTTGTGCCGTGACTCATACAATGAGTCCGTGTCTGAGTCAGGTGTAGGGACCAGCGAGGTGGCGGACTATTCTGTAACTTGTGTACCTGACCTTCCTTTGTCTGTGACCTGGTAGCAGAACAGCGGGCTGACCCGGCTCTGAAAGGGTTGTTTGAGCAGGTCCTCCCGGCCGATGATGTTCCAAATGTAGTACAGAGATACTACCTAAAGGATCAATTGTTGTTGAGGAAATGGCTGCCTCGTGGTGACTATTTTTTGGGTGACCTTGTCATTCAAATTGTAGTACCATATACCTTCCGTGATATGGTTTTGCAGACGTCTCATGGGGATGTTGCTGGTCACTTAGGTGTTGGGAAGACCCATGGCCATATTCATTTATTTTGGCCTAGTCTGAAAAGAGCCGTCTCAGCATTTATCAAACTTTGCCATACTTGCCAGTTGACTGGGGAAGCCTAACCAGACGTTAAAGCCAGCACCTTTGTACCCAATATCAGTAGTAAGCCAAACCTTTGAGCGTTTAACTATTGAATGTGTAGGCCCATTGCCTCATTCCAAACCGGTAGTATTTAACTATTGAATGTGTTGGCCCATTGCCTCATTCCAAACCGGTAGAATTTAACTGTTGACGGTGATGTGCCCAGAGACCCGTTATCCAGCTGCTTATCCTCTCTGTACCATAACAACCACGTCAGTTGTTAGGGCATTGACTCAGTTTATTTCTGTTTTCGGGAAATACCCAAAATTATTCAAAGTGATCAAGGTTCCATCTTCACTTCTCACATGTTTGCACAGGTGTTAACGCCAACTTCGCATCAGACACAATCTTGCGACCGCATATCATACACAGAGTCAGGGAGCCATGGAGCGGTTCCATCAGATCTTGAAGTGGTTGTTGCCTGGTTACTGGATTGAGTTGGAACGTGACTGGAAGGAGGCTCTTGGCCTGATCTGGGCTCTACAACACTTTGGGTGTAGTGCCTCTAGTTGTATATACTGATCACAACCCACGCACTTTTTTACGCTCTACGCTGTATGGGTGGTGGTGTGACCGTCCCTCCCTGCTCTGTCTACTGTGTTTTGCTGTGCTTACTTCCTGTAGCAGATTGGTGGGCGGAGTAGGAGAGGTGGGCGGAGTTGGGAGGGTGGGCAGTGCTGATGGGATACACCTGGGGATAAAGCCACTGTTTCCCCATTCAGCAAGAGATTCCTCTCTCCATGCATACAGGTACCTTTTGGTTGTTTCTAATTTACTGACCTTCATGCCTCGTCTGATTATTGTTGTGAGTGTTTACTTTATTTATGGAGAAATTAATTTAGTTATTGCTTTACTCAGTGTGTGGTTTCCCATTGGTACAATCTTGAGAGACCCCCACCACTGAAATCTCCTCATATGCTTCGTATCAATCCTCTGTAGAAAGCTGATCTGGGGTCAGGTCCCCTCCCTCTCCATATAAGGTACTGATCCCATAATATCGTCACTCTGAGACTGTGGATATGTCCCCTGGTTTCATAATGGGCTTGAAGCCTACTTCCTGTACACTGAGCATTATGGCCCCAGATCACAGAAATGGAATGTTATTCCTTTTCATGCTCTTTTCTCTCTATGGGTTTTCTGAACTTTGAACTGAAGAATAGCGTGTTTTTATGGTTGATAAACACTTTCCTAACCCTAAATAATCTACTAGATGGGAGTATTTTGGTGCTGAGACGGAGACAACTATGCACATTTGATTTATTTTGTACTTTTATTTCTCCTTTATTTAACTAGGCAAGTCAGTTAAAAACAAATTCTTATTTACAATGACGCCCTACCAAAAGGCAAAAGGCCTCCTGTGGGGACGGGGGCCTGGGATAAAAAAAATCTATCAATCAATAAATACAATAAAAATACAGGACAACAACACACATCACAACAAGAGAGACGACACAACCCTACATAAAGAGAGACCACAACCCTACATAAAGAGAGACCACAACCCTACATAAAGAGAGACCTACGACAACAACACAACCCTACATAAAGAGAGACCTAAGACAACAACACAACCCTACATAAAGAGAGACCTACGACAACACAACCCTACATAAAGAGAGACCTAAGACAACAACACAACCCTACATAAAGAGAGACCTAAGACAACAACACAACCCTACATAAAGAGAGACCTACGACAACAACACAACCCTACATAAAGAGAGACCTAAGACAACAACACAACCCTACATAAAGAGAGACCTAAGACAACAACACAACCCTACATAAAGAGAGACCTAAGACAACAACACAACCCTACATAAAGAGAGACCTAAGACAACAACACAACCCTACATAAAGAGAGACCTACGACAACACAACCCTACATAAAGAGAGACCTAAGACGACAACACAACCCTACATAAAGAGAGACCTAAGACAACACAACCCTACATAAAGAGAGACCTAAGACAACACAACCCTACATAAAGAGAGACCACAACCCTACATAAAGAGAGACCACAACCCTACATAAAGAGAGACCTAAGACAACAACACAACCCTACATAAAGAGAGACCTAAGACAACAACACAACCCTACATAAAGAGAGACCTAAGACAACAACACAACCCTACATAAAGAGAGACCTAAGACAACAACACAACCCTACATAAAGAGAGACCTAAGACAACAACACAACCCTACATAAAGAGAGACCACAACCCTACATAAAGAGAGACCACAACCCTACATAAAGAGAGACCTAAGACAACAACACAACCCTACATAAAGAGAGACCACAACCCTACATAAAGAGAGACCTAAGACAACAACACAACCCTACATAAAGAGAGACCACAACCCTACATAGAGAGACCTAAGACAACAACACAACCCTACATAAAGAGAGACCTAAGACAACAACACAACCCTACATAAAGAGAGACCTAAGACAACAACACAACCCTACATAAAGAGAGACCTAAGACAACAACACAACCCTACATAAAGAGAGACCTAAGACAACAACACAACCCTACATAAAGAGAGACCTAAGACAACAACACAACCCTACATAAAGAGAGACCTAAGACAACAACACAACCCTACATAAAGAGAGACCTAAGACAACAACACAACACTACATAAAGAGAGACCACAACCCTACATAAAGAGAGACCACAACCCTACATAAAGAGAGACCACAACCCTACATAAAGAGAGACCACAACCCTACATAAAGAGAGACCACAACCCTACATAAAGAGAGACCTAAGACAACAACACAACCCTACATAAAGAGAGACCTAAGACAACAACACAACCCTACATAAAGAGAGACCACAACCCTACATAGAGAGACCTAAGACAACAACACAACCCTACATAAAGAGAGACCTAAGACAACAACACAACCCTACATAAAGAGAGACCTAAGACAACAACACAACCCTACATAAAGAGAGACCTAAGACAACAACACAACCCTACATAAAGAGAGACCTAAGACAACAACACAACCCTACATAAAGAGAGACCTAAGACAACAACACAACCCTACATAAAGAGAGACCTAAGACAACAACACAACACTACATAAAGAGAGACCACAACCCTACATAAAGAGAGACCACAACCCTACATAAAGAGAGACCACAACCCTACATAAAGAGAGACCACAACCCTACATAAAGAGAGACCACAACCCTACATAAAGAGAGACCTAAGACAACAACACAACCCTACATAAAGAGAGACCTAAGACAACAACACAACCCTACATAAAGAGAGACCTAAGACAACAACACAACCCTACATAAAGAGAGACCACAACCCTACATAAAGAGAGACCTAAGACAACAACACAACCCTACATAAAGAGAGACCTAAGACAACAACACAACCCTACATAAAGAGAGACCTAAGACAACAACACAACCCTACATAAAGAGAGACCTAAGACAACAACACAACCCTACATAAAGAGAGACCTAAGACAACACAACACTACATAAAGAGAGACCTAAGACAACAACACAACCCTACATAAAGAGAGACCTAAGACAACAACACAACCCTACATAAAGAGAGACCTAAGACAACAACACAACCCTACATAAAGAGAGACCTAAGACAACAACACAACCCTACATAAAGAGAGACCACAACCCTACATAAAGAGAGACCTAAGACAACAACACAACCCTACATAAAGAGAGACCTAAGAAAACAACACAACCCTACATAAAGAGAGACCTAAGACAACAACACAACCCTACATAAAGAGAGACCTAAGACAACAACACAACCCTACATAAAGAGAGACCTAAGACAACAACACAACCCTACATAAAGAGAGACCTAAGACAACAACACAACCCTACATAAAGAGAGACCTAAGACAACAACACAACCCTACATAAAGAGAGACCTAAGACAACAACACAACCCTACATAAAGAGAGACCTAAGACAACAACACAACCCTACATAAAGAGAGACCACAACCCTACATAAAGAGAGACCTAAGACAACAACACAACCCTACATAAAGAGAGACCTAAGACAACAACACAACCCTACATAAAGAGAGACCTAAGACAACAACACAACCCTACATAAAGAGAGACCTAAGACAACAACACAACCCTACATAAAGAGAGACCTAAGACAACAACACAACCCTACATAAAGAGAGACCTAAGACAACAACACAACCCTACATAAAGAGAGACCTAAGACAACAACACAACCCTACATAAAGAGAGACCTAAGACGACAACATAGCAAGGCAGCAACACATGACAACACAACATAGTAGCAACACAACATGACAACAACACAACATGGTAGCAACACATGACAACAACATGGTAGCAACACAACTTCAAATCAAATCAAATTGTATTTGTCACATACACATGGTTAGCAGATGTTAATGCGAGTGTAGCGAAATGCTTGTGCTTCTAGTTCCGACAATGCAGTAATAACCAACAAGTAATCTAGCTAACAATTCCAAAACTACTACCTTATAGACACAAGTGTAAGGGGATAAGAATATGTACATAAAGATATATGAGTAAGTGATGGTACAGAGCGGCATAGGCAAGATACAGTAGATGGTATTGAGTGCAGTATATACATATGAGATGAGTATGTAACCCAAGTGGCATAGTTAAAGTGGCTAGTGATACATGTATTACATAAAGATGCAGTAGATAGAGTACAGTATATACGTATACATATGAGATGAATAATGTAGGGTATGTAAACATTATATTAGGTAGCATTGTTTAAAGTGGCTAGTGATATATTTGACATAATTTCCCATCAATTCCCATTATTAAAGTGGCTGGAGTTGAGTCAGTGTCAATGACAGTGTGTTGGCAGCAGCCACTCAATGTTAGTGGTGGCTGTTTAACAGTCTGATGGCCTTGAGATAGAAGCTGTTTTTCAGTCTCTCGGTCCCAGCTTTGATGCACCTGTACTGACCTCGCCTTCTGGATGATAGCGGGGTGAACAGGCAGTGGCTCGGGTGGTTGTTGTCCTTGATGATCTTTATGGCCTTCCTGTGACATCGGGTGGTGTAGGTGTCCTGGAGGGCAGGTAGTTTGCCCCCGGTGATGCGTTGTGCAGACCTCACTACCCTCTGGAGAGCCTTACGGTTGTGGGTGGAGCAGTTACTGTACCAGTTGCCGTGATACAGGATGCTCTCGATTGTGCGTCTGTAGAAGTTTGTGAGTGCTTTTGGTGACAAGCCGAATTTCTTCAGCCTCCTGAGGTTGAAGAGGCGCTGCTGCGCCTTCTTCACGATGCTGTCTGTGTGGGTGGACCAATTCAGTTTGTCTGTGATGTGTACGCCGAGGAACTTAAAACTTACTACTCTCTCCACTACTGTCCCATCAATGTGGATAGGGGGATAGCAACACAACATGACAACAACATGGTAGCAACACAACATGACAACAACATGGTAGCAACACAACATGGTAGCAGCACAACATGACAACAACATGGTAGCAACACAACATGACAACAACATGGTAGCAACACAACATGACAACAACATGGTAACAACACAACATGGTAACAACACAACATGACAACAACATGGTAACAACACAACATGACAACAACATGGTAACAACACAACATGGTAACAACACAACATGACAACAACATGGTAACAACACAACATGGTAACAACACAACATGACAACAACATGGTAACAACACAACATGGTAACAACACAACATGACAACAACATGGTAACAACACAACATGGTAACAACACAACATGACAACAACACAACATGACAACAACATGGTAACAACACAACATGGTAACAACACAACATGGTAACAACACAACATGACAACAACATGGTAACAACACAACATGGTAACAACACAACATGGTAACAACACAACATGACAACAACATGGTAACAACACAACATGACAACAACATGGTAACAACACAACATGACAACAACATGGTAACAACACAACATGACAACAACATGGTAACAACACAACATGACAACAACACAACATGACAACAACATGGTAACAACACAACATGGTAACAACACAACATGGCAGCAACACAAAACATGGTACAAACATTATTGGGTACATACAACAGCACAAAGGGCAAGAAGGATAGAGACAACAATACATCGAGCAAAGCAGCCACAGCGCTCAGTAAGAGTGTCCATGATTTGAGTCTTTGAATGAAGAGATGGAAATAAAACTGTCCAGTTTTAGTGTTTGTTGCAGCACATTCCAGTCGTTAGCTGCAGCGAACTGAAAAGAGGAGCGACCCAGGGATGTGTGTGCTTTGGGGACCTTTAACAGAATGTGACTGGCAGAACAGGTGTTGTATGTGAAGGATGAGGGCTGCAGTAGATATCTCAGATAGGGGGGAGTGAACAGGTGTTGTATGTGGAGGATGAGGGCTGCAGTAGATATCTCAGATAGGGGGGAGTGAACAGGTGTTGTATGTGGAGGATGAGGGCTGCAATAGATATCTCAGATAGGGGGGAGTGAAGGGGTGTTGTATGTGGAGGATGAGGGCTGCAGTAGATATCTCAAATAGGGGGAGTGAAGGGGTGTTGTATGTGGAGGATGAGGGCTGGTAGTAGGTATCTCAGATAGGGGGAGTGAAGGGGTGTTGTATGTGGAGGATGAGGGCTGCAGTAGATATCTCAGATAGGGGGAGTGAACAGGTGTTGTATGTGGAGGATGAGGGCTGCAGTAGATATCTCAGATAAGGGGAGTGAAGGGGTGTTGTATGTGGAGGATGAGGGCTGCAGTAGGTATCTCAGATAGGGGGGAGTGAACAGGTGTTGTATGTGGAGGATGAGGGCTGCAGTAGGTATCTCAGATAGGGGGGAGTGAACAGGTGTTGTATGTGGAGGATGAGGGCTGCAGTAGGTATCTAAGATAGGGGGGAGTGAACAGGTGTTGTATGTGGAGGATGAGGGCTGCAGTAGATATCTCAGATAGGGGGGAGTGAGGCCTTAGAGAGTTTTTACATGGCTTTATTTACATTGTCGACAGACTAGACTACATGGAGACAACGGGTTCTGGGATCAATAAAAACAAAATATATATATACAACAAAATTAAAAGGTACACAGTATTTAAATTGATCCCAGAACCCGTTGTCTCCATGTAGTCTAGTCTGTCGACAACATTAAAAGGTACACAGTATTTAAAGGGATGGCTTCAGATAAATATACTGAAAACCCTATTGAATAAAAACTCCATGAGAAAATCTGTTGGGCAGCAAGTGGGAGGGTTTTCCTCGGTTGAATGACGTTTCTTCAGAGCGCAAGGGAACCACGCCTACAGAGCCTGTTAGGCACCTGCAGAAGGTATGTCTGAATAGAAGGGAACCACGCTAACAGAGCCTGTTAGGCACCTGCAGAAGGTATGTCTGAATAGAAGGGAACCACGCCTACAGAGCCTGTTAGGCACCTGCAGAAGGTATGTCTGAATAGAAGGGAACCACGCCTACAGAGCCTGTTAGGCACCTGCAGAAGGTATGTCTGAATAGAAGGGAACCACGCCTACAGAGCCTGTTAGGCACCTGCAGAAGGTATCTGACAGGTCTGACAGGTCTGAATACCAACTACTGAGAAGTGCGTAGCAAAGGCGTAAATTCCTGAATCGGTTCCTAATGAGGTGTGTACTTTTTTTTTGGTAAGACCTGTTTCTAATAGAGCGAAGGTCAGATGGATGAGGGTCCTGTATGTTGAATCCATCTGGCTAGACAACACAAACCGATCTGGCACCAGGCTACAACGGGTCTACAACTACACGGACCCATATTCAGTGGTGCCACTCAGTCTGGTGCATCGTCTCTCAGGCTAAACATTACATCGTCTGTCTAGCTCAACGTGTTGTCGCAGGACTGGACTTAAAGCCTGATGTTGATTAGGGGTTGAGGTACAGGTATGAGGGACATTGGAAGCTACTCAGTTTTACTACATCAGGCCAACCACTGGATGGTTTAGTCTGTCAGGGGATAACGCCTCAGAGTTTTAGATGCTAAGAAATACCTTATTATTATTTTTAAATTCAGAATTGAAGGTATTATCCCCCAACATTTGCAGTTGTTTGGTGTTACCACTGACTATGTCCAGGAGAACTGCAGGTCTGAGGTTAGCCTTGTAAACAAGCATCACTAATCAAGAGGACTGTGTGCCTTCCTTTCACAGCCCGGTGGTGTCACCTAGCTCAGGCTCTCACCTCATCCCCCATACCCCTGGTCTCACCCCCCTTACCCCTGGTCTGCTGTCCTGGGGCCCCCCTCACCTCCCTGTAGATCCTAACTCACTGGGCACCCCACTCCATCACACTAACCCCTTCAGCCCGTCTCCTCCCCTCATGTCTCCCTCCAACCCGTTCCTCTCTCTCCTCCAGTGTAACCCTTTCTACGAGGAGGTCCTAGCTGACCAAGCTCTAAACCTTAACTCTGCCCAGCCCCATCTGCCTCCCTGTTGTTCTAGCTTTACCTCCTATATCTCAGTAGCACCCCAAACCTGGTCTACCAACCCTAACCCCGTACCCATCCTGCCCCCAACCCAAGACAGCCCAGTCACACCAGACTGCACTAACACTGGTATGAAAAGAGCCTCCCTGAAACTTCCTCCAGAAGAGAAGAGCACCAACACTAAGGATAAAGAAGAAGAAGAAGCAGTCACACCAGACTGCTCTAACGCTGGTATGAAGGAACAAAGAGCCTCCCTGAAACTTCCTCCAGAAGAGAAGAGCGCCAACACTAAGGATAAAGAAGAAGAAGAAGCAGTCACACCAGACTGCACTAACGCTGGTATGTTGGAACAAAGAGCCTCCCTGAAACTTCCTCCAGAAGAGAAGAGCGCCAACACTAAGGATAAAGAAGAAGAAGAAGCAGTCACACCAGACTGCACTAACGCTGGTATGAAGGAACAAAGAGCCTCCCTGAAACTTCCTCCAGAAGAGAAGAGCGCCAACACTAAGGATAAAGAAGAAGCAGTCAAAACGAGCCAGAGACCGCTCCAAAAGACTGAGACGGTGCCCTCTGCTAACTCTCCCCTCTGTGAGGAAGACATGTCCTATGCTAAGGCTGAGACTGCATCATTCTACTCTGCCACTGGCCCAGACAACATGTCTGCTTTAGACTTGATGGGGGAGTTCTCTGACGATCGATGCTGGGCCACTTGTGATGATGTCATCCGGTCAGACACAATAGATCGAGCCACATCCCATCTGGGAGCCACCTGTGTTGTTAAAGAGAAGACCACATCCCCTGAAGCAAGGATAGACTGGCCAATCGGCATGGACTTAGAATCATATAACTCAGCAGAACTTTCCAATGCAATTCTACACTCTGTCAGGTCTCAAGCTCACAGTTCACTAAAAACAGTTCAGTCCACTACTGGGACATCTAGTGGTGAGAAGGTCAATGACGACATTGAGGATTACAGATCAGAGGACCAATACTCAGAACACCCTCGTGTGGAGTCCGTTGTACTCCAACATTCTCTCTCAGAAGAACACCCTCTCCAACGGTCCCTCTCAGAGGGCACAAGGAGGAACAGCGTGGAGGACCTGACTCTGTCGTTCGGCAGCGACCCTGGCGTTGTAACCCTGGGGTCGTTGTCCTTTGTCCAGCAGCATGACACTCCTGACCTCCTCGTTGCCTCCTCCTTCTCCGCTCCTTCCTCTCTAACTGCTGAGCGTAACACATCTTCCTCTTCAGCTCTCTCCTCTCTCCCTGCCCCGCCCCCTGCTACTGTGAGGTCATCAGTAAGCACTGTCTCGGCCGCAACCCTTTTCTCCACTGCACAGCCAGTGATTGGTGCATCGCATGCCGGCATGCCCCAGGAGACACATCCGCCAGCCAATCAGCAGATCAGGTGAGGTCACATGTTTACTGGGAAGTGTGGGGGGGTGTCTCAACAGGGCCTCAAGTTCTTCTTCTTCTCTCAGCGACTGCCACAGTTGATGCAAAGATGAGCCCTCTACTTATCTCTATGGCGATTGACGATCCTCTCGTTGCTTCCACTGCCTCTCCTCTGCAACCCGTCTTCCTTTTCTTCTGTGCGAAAATCTTCTACTCTTATTTGTCAACACACACCATACTCCTGTGGTTCTTGTCTCTATGGTCAGTGTGATGGTTCCTGAAGTTAACCCCCCCCCGCACCCACTCCCCAATGAAATGTAGTATAGACTCCTTTATGTGTTTGCTACACGGGGGGGCGACACGCGCAAGTTGGTGGCAGAACAAGGGGGAGTTATTCTGTAGAAAGCCAGCAAAAAACGTCTGTATTTACATGATGCTTATGAGTGCATTTCACACTACTTTTGGATTATAATGGGATTTTCAGGCTCGTGTGAATGTCCTGCTTAACATAATGTTTGCGTCATCATCGCAAATCAACTGCATTATACTTCAAATACACTTCAACCAGTAAAATGGCTCTTCGGCTAGCTTTTGCTACAACCTATATCATATGAGCGTTAGCATTCTAGCTAACAAATGCTACATCCAAAATAGTTATTTTGCAAAGATCACATCCAAGTATAATCTTAGCGACTCTTCAAGCAAGAATCAAAACATCATTGTAAGCGTATGAGAACCCAAAAATGATTTTGTTTAGAAGTAATAACGTAAATCTAATGTACATCTTGAATGGGCACAGATGGCGATGGCTTTCTTACTGCAGCCAAGAGTCGTGGACATCTGTGACTGACGTCATTGTGTAGTGGAAAAGGGTCTATTCACACTCACAGACCTGCTAGGAGGGGGAGTACTGGAGGACAGGGTTCAATAACAGCTAGGAGGGAGAGTACTGGAGGACAGGGTTCAATAACAGCTAGGAGGGGGAGTACTGGAGGACAGGGTTCAATAACAGCTAGGAGGGAGAGTACTGGAGGACAGGGTTCAATAAAGCTAGGAGGGAGAGTACTGGAGGACAGGGTTCAATAACAGCTAGGAGGGGGAATACTGGAGGAGACAGGGTTCAATAACAGCTAGGAGGGAGAGTACTGGAGGACAGGGTTCAATAACAGCTAGGAGGGGGAGTACTGAAGGAGACAGGGTTCAATAACAGCTAGGAGGGGGAGGACAGGAGGAGAGGGTTCAATAACAGCTAGGATGGAGAGTACTGGAGGACAGGGTTCAATAACAGTTAGGAGGGAGAGTACTGGAGGACAGGGTTCAATAACAGCTAGGAGGGAGAGTACTGGAGGAGACAGGGTTCAATAACAGCTAGGAGGGAGAGTACTGAAGGAGAGGGTTCAATAACAGCTAGGGGGGAGAGTACTGGAGGACAGGGTTCAATAACAGTTAGGAGGGAGAGTACTGGAGGACAGGGTTCAATAACAGCTAGGAGGGAGAGTACTGGAGGACAGGGTTCAATAACAGCTAGGAGGGAGAGTACTGGAGGAGACAGGGTTCAATAACAGCTAGGAGGGAGAGTACTGGAGGACAGGGTTCAATAACAGCTAGGAGGGAGAGTACTGGAGGACAGGGTTCAATAACAGCTAGGAGGGAGAGTACTGGAGGACAGGGTTCAATAACAGCTAGGAGGGGGAGGACAGGGTTCAATAACAGCTAGGAGGGAGAGTACTGGAGGACAGGTTCCAATAACAGCTAGGAGGGAGAGTACTGGAGGACAGGGTTCAATAACAGCTAGGAGGGGGAGTACTGGAGGACAGGGTTCAATAACAGCTAGGATGGGGAGTACTGGAGGACAGGGTTCAATAACAGCTAGGAGGGAGAGTACTGGAGGACAGGGTTCAATAACAGCTAGGAGGGAGAGTACTGGAGGACAGGGTTCAATAACAGCTAGGAGGGGGAGTACTGGAGGACAGGGTTCAATAACAGCTAGGAGGGAGAGTACTGGAGGACAGAGTTCAATAACAGCTAGGAGGGAGAGTACTGGAGGACAGGGTTCAATAACAGCTAGGAGGGAGAGGACAGGGTTCAATAACAGCTTGGAGGGAGAGTACTGGAGGACAGGGTTCAATAACAGCTAGGAGGGAGAGTACTGGAGGACAGGGTTCAATAACAGCTAGGAAGGGGAGTACTGGAGGACAGTGTTCAATAACAACTAGGAGGGAGAGTACTGGAGGACAGGGTTCAATAACAGCTAGGAGGGAGAGTACTGGAGGACAGGGTTCAATAACAGCTAGGAGGGAGAGTACTGGAGGACAGGGTTCAATAACAGCTAGGAGGGGGAGGACAGGGTTCAATAACAGCTAGGAGGGAGAGTACTGGAGGAGAGGGTTCAATAACAGCTAGGAGGGAGAGTACTGGAGGACAGGGTTCAATAACAGCTAGGAGGGAGAGTACTGGAGGACAGGGTTCAATAACAGCTAGGAGGGAGAGTACTGGAGGACAGGGTTCAATAACAGCTAGGAGGGGGAGGACAGGGTTCAATAACAGCTAGGAGGGAGAGTACTGGAGGACAGGTTCCAATAACAGCTAGGAGGGAGAGTACTGGAGGACAGGGTTCAATAACAGCTAGGAGGGGGAGTACTGGAGGACAGGGTTCAATAACAGCTAGGAGGGGGAGTACTGGAGGACAGAGTTCAATAACAGCTAGGAGGGAGAGTACTGGAGGACAGGGTTCAATAACAGCTAGGAGGGGGAGGACAGGGTTCAATAACAGCTTGGAGGGAGAGTACTGGAGGACAGGGTTCAATAACAGCTAAGAGGGAGAGTACTGGAGGACAGGGTTCAATAACAGCTAGGAGGGGGAGTACTGCTGGACAGTGTTCAATAACAGCTAGGAGGGAGAGTACTGGAGGACAGGGTTCAATAACAGCTAGGAGGGAGAGTACTGGAGGACAGGGTTCAATAACAGCTAGGAGGGAGAGTACTGGAGGACAGGGTTCAATAACAGCTAGGAGGGGGAGGACAGGGTTCAATAACAGCTAGGATGGGGAGTACTGGAGGACAGGGTTCAATAACAGCTAGGAGGGAGAGTACTGGAGGACAGGGTTCAATAACAGCTAGGAGGGAGAGTACTGGAGGACAGGGTTCAATAACAGCTAGGAGGGAGAGTACTGGAGGACAGGGTTCAATAACAGCTAGGAGGGAGAGTACTGGAGGACAGAGTTCAATAACAGCTAGGAGGGAGAGTATTGGAGGACAGGGTTCAATAACAGCTAGGAGGGGGAGGACAGGGTTCAATAACAGCTTGGAGGGAGAGTACTGGAGGACAGGGTTCAATAACAGCTAAGAGGGAGAGTACTGGAGGACAGGGTTCAATAACAGCTAGGAGGGGGAGTACTGGAGGACAGTGTTCAATAACAGCTAGGAGGGAGAGTACTGGAGGACAGGGTTCAATAACAGCTAGGAGGGAGAGTACTGGAGGACAGGGTTCAATAACAGCTAGGAGGGAGAGTACTGGAGGACAGGGTTCAATAACAGCTAGGAGGGGGAGGACAGGGTTCAATAACAGCTAGGAGGAGAGTACTGGAGGAGAGGGTTCAATAACAGCTAGGAGGAGAGTACTGGAGGACAGGGTTCAATAACAGCTAGGAGGGAGAGTACTGGAGGACAGGGTTCAATAACAGCTAGGAGGGGGAGGACAGGGTTCAATAACAGCTAGGAGGGAGAGTACTGGAGGACAGGTTCCAATAACAGCTAGGAGGGAGAGTACTGGAGGACAGGGTTCAATAACAGCTAGGAGGGGGAGTACTGGAGGACAGGGTTCAATAACAGCTAGGAGGGGGAGTACTGGAGGACAGAGTTCAATAACAGCTAGGAGGGAGAGTACTGGAGGACAGGGTTCAATAACAGCTAGGAGGGGGAGGACAGGGTTCAATAACAGCTTGGAGGGAGAGTACTGGAGGACAGGGTTCAATAACAGCTAGGAGGGGGAGTACTGGAGGACAGGGTTCAATAACAGCTAGGAGGGAGAGTACTGAAGGAGAGGGTTCAATAACAGCTAGGAGGGAGAGTACTGGAGGACAGGGTTCAATAACAGCTAGGAGGGAGAGTACTGGAGGACAGGGTTCAATAACAGCTAGGAGGGGGAGGACAGGGTTCAATAACAGCTAGGAGGGAGAGTACTGGAGGAGAGGGTTCAATAACAGCTAGGAGGGAGAGTACTGGAGGACAGGGTTCAATAACAGCTAGGAGGGAGAGTACTGGAGGACAGGGTTCAATAACAGCTAGGAGGGGGAGTACTGGAGGACAGTGTTCAATAACAGCTAGGAGGGAGAGTACTGGAGGACAGGGTTCAATAACAGCTAGGAGGGAGAGTACTGGAGGACAGGGTTCAATAACAGCTAGGAGGGAGAGTACTGGAGGACAGGGTTCAATAACAGCTAGGAGGGGGAGGACAGGGTTCAATAACAGCTAGGAGGGAGAGTACTGGAGGAGAGGGTTCAATAACAGCTTTCTCTGTGAAACTATCTTCAGTATGTCGTCTCAAAATGGACAGGTTCAAGTCTGGAGACTGAAAGATGGACTTTTATTTTTGTGCCCTTTTCTATCAGTGACGCGTCTTACTGTATGTCCCTTTACAGTCCTCACCCAGTGAAGCCCCTGACCCCAGAGGAGAAGAGGCGAGCGGAACTTTCTGAGGGGCGTTCGGTGCTGGACAAACTCAAGTCCTCTATCCACCCGGGGAGGAGCAGCCAGCCCACCGAGCAGCAGCCTGAGAAGAAAAAGGTACAGCAGTGACTAGCTGGCACACACCACACAGAACTACCACACAGAACTACCACACAGAACTACCACACAGAACCACCACACAGAACTACCACACAGAACTACCACACAGAACTACCACACAGAACTACCACACAGAACTACCACACAGAACTACCACACAGAACTACCACACAGAACTACCACACAGAACTACCACACAGAACTACCACACAGAACCACCACACAGAACTACCACACAGAACTACCAGAACTACAGAACTACCACACAGAACTACCACACAGAACTACCACACAGAACTACCACACAGAACTACCACACAGAACCACCACACAGAACTACCACACAGAACTACCACACAGAACTACCACACAGAACTACCACACAGAACTACCACACAGAACTACCACACAGAACTACCACACAGAACCACCACACAGAACTACCACACAGAACTACCACACAGAACTACCACACAGAACTACCACACAGAACTACCACACAGAACTACCACACAGAACTACCACACAGAACTACACAGAACTACCACACAGAACTACCACACAGAACTACCACACAGAACTACCACACAGAACTACCACACAGAACTACCACACAGAACCACCACACAGAACTACCACACAGAACTACCACACAGAACTACCACACAGAACTACCACACAGAACTACCACACAGAACTACCACACAGAACTACCACACAGAACCACCACACAGAACTACCACACAGAACTACCACACAGAACTACCACACAGAACCACCACACAGAACTACCACACAGAACTACCACACAGAAAGCACAAACTGAAGCAATTGGCAGTTTCTCTGTTTAACTTAATCCCCCTCTCTCGTTGTCTTTACCTCGCCTTTCTCCCCCTCTCTCTCTCGTTGTCTTTACCTCGCCTTTCTCCCCCTCTCTCTCTCGTTGTCTTTACCTCGCCTTTCTCCCTCTCTCTCGTTGTCTTTACCTTGCCTTTCTCCCCCTCTCTCTCTTGTTGTCTTTACCTTGCCTTTCTCCCCCTCTCTCGTTGTCTTTACCTCTCCTTTCTCCCCCTCTCTCGTTGTCTTTACCTCGCCTTTCTCCCCCTCTCTCTCTCGTTGTCTTTACCTCACCTTTCTCCCCCTCTCTCTCTCGTTGTCTTTACCTCTTCTTTCTCCCCCTCTCTCGTTGTCTTTACCTCTCCTTTCTCCCCCTCTCTCGTTGTCTTTACCTCTCCTTTCTCCCCCTCTCTCGTTGTCTTTACCTCTCCTTTCTCCCCCCTCTCTCTCTCGTTGTCTTTACCTCTCCTTTCTCCCCCTCTCTCGTTGTCTTTACCTCGCCTTTCTCCCCCTCTCTCTCTCGTTGTCTTTACCTTGCCTTTCTCCCCCTCTCTCTCTCGTTGTCTTTACCTCGCCTTTCTCCCCCTCTCTCTCTCGTTGTCTTTACCTTGCCTTTCTCCCCTCTCTCTCTCGTTGTCTTTACCTCACCTTTCTCCCCCTCTCTCTCTCGTTGTCTTTACCTCTTCTTTCTCCCCCTCTCTCTCTCGTTGTCTTTACCTCTCCTTTCTCCCCCTCTCTCGTTGTCTTTACCTCTCCTTTCTCCCCCTCTCTCTCTCATTGTCTTTACCTTGCCTTTCTCCCCCTCTCTCTCTCGTTGTCTTTACCTCGCCTTTCTCCCCCTCTCTCTCTCTCGTTGTCTTTACCTTGCCTTTCTCCCCTCTCTCTCTCTCTCGTTGTCTTTACCTCGCCTTTCTCCCCCTCTCTCTCTCGTTGTCTTTACCTCACCTTTCTCCCCTCTCTCTCTCGTTGTCTTTACTTTGCCTTTCTCCCCCTCTCTCTCTCGTTGTCTTTACCTCGCCTTTCTCCCCTCTCTCTCTCGTTGTCTTTACCTCGCCTTTCTCCCCCTCTCTCTCTCTCATTGTCTTTACCTCTCCTTTCTCCCCCTCTCTCGTTGTCTTTACCTCTCCTTTCTCCCCCTCTCTCTCTCATTGTCTTTACCTCTCCTTTCTCCCCCTCTCTCGTTGTCTTTACCTCTCCTTTCTCCCCCTCTCTCTCTCGTTGTCTTTACCTCTTCTTTCTCCCCCTCTCTCTCTCGTTGTCTTTACCTCTCCTTTCTCCCCTCTCTCGTTGTCTTTACCTCGCCTTTCTCCCCTCTCTCTCTCTCTCATTGTCTTTACCTCTCCTTTCTCCCCCTCTCTCGTTGTATTACCTTGCCTTTCTCCCCCTCTCTCTCTCGTTGTCTTTACCTCGCCTTTCTCCCCCTCTCTCGTTGTCTTTACCTCGCCTTTCTCCCCCTCTCTCGTTGTCTTTACCTCGCCTTTCTCCCCCTCTCTCGTTGTCTTTACCTCTCCTTTCTTCCCCTCTCTCGTTGTCTTTACCTCTCCTTTCTCTCCCCCTCTCGTTGTCTTTACCTCACCTTTCTCCCCCTCATTCTTTCTCTCCAAGTCTCTGACGGAGGGAGCTGGGCCTTACTACCACCTGACCCACAGTGAGCTGGTCGCCCTCCTCCTCCAACGGGAGGCAGACCTACACCGGCAGAGGGTGGAGTTTGACCACCAGAGGGCGTTGCTAGCGAAGCGGGAGGCGGAGTTGAAGAAGATGAAGCCTCAGGTTAGGGATCTAGAGGACTACATAGACACGCTGCTGGTTCGCATTATGGAGCAGACTCCCACCATCCTGCAGGTCGGCACCAAGCTCAAGTGACCGAGAGAGGGACTGATGGAATGTGGGTAACTAGCACCTAGGGTTGTGACATTCCCAGGTTTTGTAGAAATCCTGGTTGGAAGATTCCCGGAATCCGGAGGGAATAAGCAGGGGATCCAGGAATACTCTAACTGGGATTTCTGGGAAAACCTGAGAATTTTGTTTGCCGCAATTTTGCAACCCTGCTTGCACCTCGTTACTCTGACCCCCCCCCCCATAACAACCTCTACTCTGACCCCCCCATAACAACCTCTACTCTGACCGCCCCCATAACAACACAACAACAATAGCTGTCTTCTTTATTAGTCTGTTCACTGCTGTGCTTCTGACATAATACTGTAGCTAGAAAACACAGCACTGACAAAGTGGATGGTTTGGAATTGACTTCACTTGTATTGGAAGGTGCCCTACCTGGTTTTGAAGGGGTTTGGGTTGCGGTGGTGGGTTGTGGTTCGTAAGGTTATGGTTTGGTAGAGGTCGTGGGGTTAAACAAGAGGGTCCTCAGGTTGTTTCAGGTATACCCAGTTGGTATTGAGCTAAGAGATCAAACCCAGATCACTCCGATACTGAATGACTTCCTCTTCATCACCTAGGCTACATCCAAAATGGCACCCTAGATTCTGTGTAGTGCACTACTTTTGATCAGGGCCCAAAGGGAAACCCATATAGGGCTCTGGTCAATAGTAGTGCACTATATAGGGAATAGGGTGCCATTTGGAATGCAGACCCAGTCACTTCACAACCTAGACATTTTGCCCTGCAGACAAGTGCACCTACCACAGTTGTCAAGCTACAAACCAAATGAGAGATAGGAACTATCACTCATGTGTTATGGGCTGTGTCCCTAAAGTAGTGCACTATGTAGGGAATAGGCTGCCATTTAGGATGTAAAAATGATGTGCAAATGAATGGAATGGGAAGTGGTTTTAGGTTCAAAAGTGTTCTTACAAAAACAAACAGAATAAGTTTAAATAGTTTGATCTTTGATGCGAAGTTCAGCTTGATTAGCTTTTTCTTTCATTTCTTACAATATGCTGCTTTTAACGTGGTGTATTGCAGGCAGGCAGGCAGACAGACAGACAGACAGGCAGGCAGGCAGACAGACAGACAGGCAGGCAGGCAGGCAGGCAGGCAGGCAGGCAGGCAGGCAGGCAGGCAGGCAGGCAGGCAGACAGACAGACAGACAGACAGACAGACAGACAGACAGACAGACAGACACAGACAGACAGACAGACAGACAGACAGACAGACAGACAGACAGACAGACACACACACACACACACACACACACACACACACCATTAAGATAAGTACTGTAGGTCTCAATGTTAGGCCTATTACCCAGCTAGATAATGTACTGTTTCAGATGATACTACCAGGCTAAGAAATTGAGTGTTGTGTAGTGCAGTGCAGATAGACGTGCACAGAATGTATTGATACGATCAGGTTAAGTATTGTACCTTTTCAGATGTTCTGATCGGGTTTTCCAGAAATACAGGTTGGATAATTCCGGGATTCGGAATAAGTCGGAAATCCAGAATCCTCCAACAAGGACTTCTGGAAAATAAAAAACATGTCGGGAAACCCTTCAGATGTATTGTTAATACCAGGCTAAGAACTGTCTGGGTGACACTGCTTCTCCAACACGCTTCTCCTTCCTTCCACTGTGCATTATTAAATCAACACAATTTATTATAGAGACAAAATAATGCTTAGAAACATGATTTCTTATAGCAACAAAACAATGCTTAGAAACATACTGGTACTTGACTCCCCTCTGCCTGTCTCTCTGCCCCTGTATGTACCCCCCCATTCCCTGTGCTTGAGCTAAAGCATGCGTACTACTACTAATAACGCTGTCAGGTGTGTTACTAAAGGGATATATAACGTATCTACAGCTGTATATGCCATATTGAAATGCCAAATGCTGCCTTATTGTTTTTCCTTAATGCTCCAGTTCACAGTTTGGTTCCAGAAGAGCACTTCATTTCACCTAAAGGAGATTGGGACACATGAAGAAAAAGACAAGCCATTGTCCCGTTATTCTGTCACAGGACACAACGCTTTGCTTTGTTGCAGTGTTATTTAACAGGTTATGAGCAGAAACCCCATTGTGTTCATACTAACAGGTTATGAGCAGAACCCCCATTGTGTGCATACTAACAGGTTATGAGCAGAAACCCCATTGTGTGCATACCAACAGGTTATGAGCAGAACCCCCATTGTGTGCATACTAACAGGTTATGAGCAGAACCCCCATTGTGTGCATACTAACAGGTTATGAGCAGAACCCCCATTGTGTGCATACCAACAGGTTATGAGCAGAAACCCCATTGTGTGCATACTAACAGGTTATGAGCAGAAACGCCATTGTGTGCATACTAACAGGTTATGAGCAGAACCCCCATTGTGTGCATACTAACAAGTTATGAGCAGAAACCCCATTGTGTGCATACTAACAGGTTATGAGAAGAAACCCCATTGTGTGCATACCAACAGGTTATGAGCAGAAACCCCATTGTGTGCATACTAACAGGTTACGCGCAGAAACCCCATTGTGTGCATACTAACAGGTTATGAGAAGAAACCCCATTGTGTGCATACCAACAGGTTATGAGCAGAAACCCCATTGTGTGCATACTAACAGGTTATGAGCAGAAACCTCATTGTGTGCATACTAACAGGTTATGAGCAGAACCCCCATTGTGTGCATACTAACAGGTTATGAGCAGAAACCCCATTGTGTGCATACCAACAGGTTATGAGCAGAACCCCCATTGTGTGCATACTAACAGGTTATGAGCAGAACCCCCATTGTGTGCATACTAACAGGTTATGAGCAGAACCCCCATTGTGTGCATACTAACAGGTTATGAGCAGAACCCCCATTGTGTGCATACTAACAGGTTATGAGCAGAAACCCCATTGTGTGCATACGAACAGGTTATGAGCAGAAACCCCATTGTGTTCATACTAACAGGTTATGGGCAAAAACGCCATTGTGTGCATACCAACAGGTTATGAGCAGAAACCCCATTGTGTGCATACTAACAGGTTATGAGCAGAAACCCCATTGTGTGCATACTAACAGGTTATGAGCAGAAACCCCATTGTGTGCATACCAACAGGTTATGAGCAGAAACCCCATTGTGTGCATACCAACAGGTTATGAGCAGAAACCCCATTGTGTGCATACTAACAGGTTACGCGCAGAAACCCCATTGTGTGCATACTAACAGGTTACGCGCAGAAACCCCATTGTGTGCATACCAACAGGTTATGAGCAGAAACCCCATTGTGTGCATACCAACAGGTTATGAGCAGAAACCCCATTGTGTGCATACTAACAGGTTATGAGCAGAAACCCCATTGTGTGCATACTAACAGGTTACGCGCAGAAACCCCATTGTGTGCATACTAACAGGTTACGCGCAGAAACCCCATTGTGTGCATACTAACAGGTTATGAGAAGAAACCCCATTGTGTGCATACTAACAGGTTACGCGCAGAAACCCCATTGTGTGCATACTAACAGGTTATGGGCAGAAACCCCATTGTGTGCATACTAACAGGTTATGAGCAGAAACCCCATTGTGTGCATACTAACAGGTTATGAGCAGAAACCCCATTGTGTGCATACTAAGAGGTTATGAGCAGAAACCCCATTGTGTGCATACTAACAGGTTATGAGCAGAAACCCCATTGTGTGCATACTAACAGGTTATGAGCAGAAACCCCATTGTGTGCATACTAAGAGGTTATGAGCAGAAACCCCATTGTGTTCATACTAACAGGTTATGAGCAGAAACCCCATTGTGTGCATACTAACAGGTTATGAGCAGAAACCCCATTGTGTGCATACTAACAGGTTACGAGCAGAAACCCCATTGTGTGCATACTAAGAGGTTATGAGCAGATGATGATTACCTGTGGAATGCCAAAAAGCCAAACCTTGAACCCTAATGAACATATGGAGGTTTGATTCACTGTAGTTATTGAATTATGAAGCCACTGTTGCTACATGGGTTCCAGTCTGTTGAGCTGTCATTCCCTTTCCTTGTCATAGTGGAATGTCAGCACAAACGGACTGGATTTCTCCAGGCTAAACTGTTACAGCATTTCTAGATGTTTTTGCACTACCCTCCTCTTCAGAAGCGTAGAAATAGAATGGTCAGAACATACAGAGCCTTAAGAACGTATTCAACCTTCGATCTTGATTTGGTAAGTGTTGAACCCCCCGAGTCAATACATGTTAGAATCACCTTTGGCATTACAGCTGGGAGTCTTTGAGTCTCTAAAAGCTTTTCACACCTGGATTGCCATAGATTTCCAAGCTGATTTAAGTAAAAGGTTTAACTAGGCCACTCAGGAACCTTCAGTGTCGTCTTGGTAAGCAACTCTTGTAGATTTGGCCTTGTGTTTTAGGTTATTGTCCTGCTGAAAGGTGAATTAATCCCCCAGTGTCTGTTGGAAAGCAGACTGAACCAGGTTTTCCTCTAAGATTTTGCCTGTTTTAGCTCTATTCTGTACATTTTTATCATGAAAAACTCCCCAGTCCTTATCGATGACAAGCATACCCATAACATGATGCGGACACCACCATGCTTGAAAATATAAAGAGTGGTACTCAGTGATGTGTGGGATTTGCCCCAAACACTTTATATTCAGAACAAAATGTTTGTTTCTTTACCAATTTGTTTGCAGTATTACTTTAGTGCCTCATTGCAAACAGGATGCATGTTTTGAAATATGTTCTATTCTCTACACGCTTCCTATTATTCACTCTGTCAGTTAGGTATTGTGGAGTAACCACACTTGTTGATCCATCCTCAGTTTTCTCCTATCACAATCATTAAACTCTTTTAAAATCACATTGGCCACATGGTGAAATCACTGAGCGGTTTCCTGAATAGGAAAACCTCCCTGGTCTTTGTGGTTGGAAAACCTCCCTGGTCTTTGTGGTTGTATCTGTGTTTGAAATTCACTTCATTTAACTTTATTTAACTAGGCAAGTCAGTTAATTAAGAACAGATTCTTATTTACAATGACGGCCTAGGAACAGTGGGTTAACTGCCTTGTTCAAGGGCAGAATAACAGATTTTTACCTTGTCAGCTCGGGGATTTGATCTTGCAACCTTTCGGTTACCAGTCCAACGCTCTAACCACGAGGCCTCCTGCCGCCCCTACCTTACAGGTAATTGTATGTGTGGAGTACAGAGATGAGGTAGTCATTCAACCATCATGTTAAAAACATACTGCACACG
Organism: Oncorhynchus nerka; assembly: GCF_034236695.1. Taxonomy (NCBI): domain Eukaryota; kingdom Metazoa; phylum Chordata; class Actinopteri; order Salmoniformes; family Salmonidae; genus Oncorhynchus; species Oncorhynchus nerka. The sequence continues at coordinate 83,544,802 of NC_088413.1, read as the reverse complement.
GAGTCCATGCAACTTATAATGTGACTTGTTAAAAGCACATTTTTACTTCTGAGCTTATTTAGGCTTGCCTTAACAAAGGGGTTGAATACTTATTGACTCAAGACATTTCAGCTTTAAATGTGATGTTAAATTGTTTAACAAAAATCTACAAACAGAATTCCACTTGGACTTAACGGGGTATTGTGTGTGTAGATCAGTGACACAAACATCTCAATTCATCCATTTTAAATTCAGACTGTAACAACGAAATTTGAAAAATGTCAAGGGGGTTGAATACTTTCTGAAGGCCCTGTATTAATGGGTCGTCTTCCTTCCCTCTGCCTCACTGGGCTTCTTCTTCTTGACACCTCAAGAAGTTGTTTAGCCAAAAAAAAAGGTTTTATCCGGTTTAAAGCACATTGATTCTGAAATAGTATAATAATGCCTCATCTCAAGTTCTGCTTTATGAATGCAGGGTCTACACTATTCCCTAGTGCACTACTTTTGGCCTGAGCCCTGTAGGCCCTGGCCAAAAGTAGTGCACTATATTTTAGGGTGCCATTTTAGCTGCAGACATCTAAACTGCTAATGTTTCGTCTTCCTCCTTGTCTTCCGTTTTAAAGTCAATTTCAGTTCAACTGATTGTGTCTGTTTTAGCTGGTGGAATGTGCATAAGTTAGTCAAAGATTGGAAAAGTTTACAATTCGTGGTACAATTGTTTCACAAATTTTATATATTTAATAAAATGATTTTGTGTTTCTTGCTCACTATATGTTTGGCTGTTCAACTTTATTTTAACACACACACACACAGACAGAAAAATATGGATAGTGGAAAATTTAAGAGCTGGTTTTGCTCTGTAGTAACCACTACAGTGTCAGGTTAGACTGGTAGTAACCACTACAGTGTCAGGTTAGGAGGTTTAGACTGGTAGTAACCACTACAGTGTCAGGTTAGACTGGTAGTAACCACTACAGGGTCAGGTTAGGAGGTTTAGACTGGTAGTAACCACTACAGGGTCAGGTTAGGAGGTTTAGACTGGTAGTAACCACTACAGTGTCAGGTTAGACTGGTAGTGACCACTACAGTGTCAGGTTAGGAGGTTTAGACTGGTAGTAACCACTACAGGGTCAGGTTAGGAGGTTTAGACTGGTAGTAACCACTACAGTGTCAGGTTAGACTGGTAGTAACCACTACAGTGTCAGGTTAGGAGGTTTAGACTGGTAGTAACCACTACAGTGTCAGGTTAGACTGGTAGTAACCACTACAGGGTCAGGTTAGACTGGTAGTAACCACTACAGTGTCAGGTTAGACTGGTAGTAACCACTACAGTGTCAGGTTAGACTGGTAGTGACCACTACAGTGTCAGGTTAGGAGGTTTAGACTGGTAGTAACCACTACAGTGTCAGGTTAGACTGGTAGTAACCACTACAGTGTCAGGTTAGGAGGTTTAGACTGGTAGTGACCACTACAGTGTCAGGTTAGGAGGTTTAGACTGGTAGTGACCACTACAGTGTCAGGTTAGACTGGTAGTAACCACTACAGGGTCAGGTTAGACTGGTAGTAACCACTACAGTGTCAGGTTAGGAGGTTTCGACTGGTAGTAACCACTACAGTGTCAGGTTAGGAGGTTTAGACTGGTAGTGACCACTACAGTGTCAGGTTAGGAGGTTTAGACTGGTAGTGACCACTACAGTGTCAGGTTAGACTGGTAGTAACCACTACAGGGTCAGGTTAGACTGGTAGTAACCACTACAGTGTCAGGTTAGGAGGTTTCGACTGGTAGTGACCACTACAGTGTCAGGTTAGACTGGTAGTAACCACTACAGGGTCAGGTTAGACTGGTAGTAACCACTACAGTGTCAGGTTAGGAGGTTTCGACTGGTAGTAACCACTACAGTGTCAGGTTAGACTGGTAGTGACCACTACAGTGTCAGGTTAGGAGGTTTAGACTGGTAGTGACCACTACAGTGTCAGGTTAGACTGGTAGTAACCACTACAGTGTCAGGTTAGGAGGTTTAGACTGGTAGTGACCACTACAGTGTCAGGTTAGGAGGTAACCACTACAGTGACTGGTAGTGACCACTACAGTGTCAGGTTAGGACTGTTAGACTGGTAGTAACCACTACAGTGTCAGGTTAGACTGGTAGTAACCACTACAGTGTCAGGTTAGGAGGTTTTGACTGGTTTAGAGTAACCACTACAGTGTCAGGTTTAGACTGGTAGTAACCACTACAGTGTCAGGTTTGACTGGTAGTAACCACTACAGGGTCAGGTTAGGAGGTTTAGACTGGTAGTAACCACTACAGTGTCAGGTTAGACTGGTAGTAACCACTACAGTGTCAGGTTAGACTGGTAGTAACCACTACCGTGTCAGGTTAGACTGGTAGTAACCACTAGGACAGTGGTCAGTTGTCAGGTTAGACTGGTAGTAACCACTACAGGGTCAGGTTAGACTGGTAGTAACCACTACAGTGTCAGGTTAGGAGGTTTAGACTGGTAGTAACCACTACAGTGTCAGGTTAGACTGGTAGTAACCACTACAGTGTCCGGTTAGACTGGTAGTAACCACTACAGTGTCAGGTTAGACTGGTAGTAACCACTACAGTGTCAGGTTAGACTGGTAGTAACCACTACAGTGTCAGGTTAGACTGGTAGTAACCACTACAGTGTCAGGTTAGACTGGTAGACTGGTAGTAACCACTACAGTGTCAGGTTAGACTGGTAGTAACCACTACAGTGTCAGGTTAGACTGGTAGTAACCACTACAGTGTCAGGTTAGGAGGTTTCGACTGGTAGTAACCACTACAGTGTCAGGTTAGACTGGTAGTAACCACTACAGTGTCAGGTTAGGAGGTTTAGACTGGTAGTAACCACTACAGTGTCAGGTTAGACTGGTAGTAACCACTACAGTGTCAGGTTAGACTGGTAGTAACCACTACAGGGTCAGGTTAGACTGGTAGTAACCACTACAGTGTCAGGTTAGACTGGTAGTAACCACTACAGTGTCAGGTTTGGTAGAGGTTTAGACTGGTAGTAACCACTACAGTGTCAGGTTAGACTGGTAGTAACCACTACAGTGTCAGGTTAGGAGGTTTAGACTGGTAGTAACCACTACAGTGTCAGGTTAGACTGGTAGTAACCACTACAGTGTCAGGTTAGACTGGTAGTAACCACTACAGTAACCACTACAGTGTCAGGTTAGACTGGTAGTAACCACTACAGTGTCAGGTTTAGACTGGTAGTAACAGTGTCAGGTTAGACTGGTCAGTAACCACTACAGTGAGGGTTAGACTGGTAGTAACCACTACAGTGTCAGGTTTAGACTGGTAGTAGTAACCACTACAGTGTCAGGTTAGACTGGTAGTAACCACTACAGTGTCAGGTTAGACTGGTAGTAACCACTACAGTGTCAGGTTAGACTGGTAGTAACCACTACAGTGTCAGGTTAGACTGGTAGTAACCACTACAGTGTCAGGTTAGACTGGTAGTAACCACTACAGGGTCAGGTTAGACTGGTAGTAACCACTACAGTGTCAGGTTAGACTGGTAGTAACCACTACAGGGTCAGGTTAGACTGGTAGTAACCACTACAGTGTCAGGTTAGACTGGTAGTAACCACTACAGTGTCAGGTTAGACTGGTAGTGACCACTACAGTGTCAGGTTAGGAGGTTTAGACTGGTAGTAACCACTACAGTGTCAGGTTACTGGGAGGTTTAGACTGGTAGTAACCACTACAGTGTCAGGTTAGACTGGTAGTAACCACTACAGTGTCAGGTTAGACTGGTAGTAACCACTACAGTGTCAGGTTTTAGTAACCACTACAGGTCAGGAGGTTTAGACTGGTAGTGACCACTACAGTGTCAGGTTAGACTGGTAGTGACCACTACAGTGTCAGGTTAGACTGGTAGTGACCACTACAGTGTCAGGTTAGACTGGTAGTAACCACTACAGTGTCAGGTTAGGAGGTTTAGACTGGTAGTAACCACTACAGTGTCAGGTTAGACTGGTAGTGTAACCACTACAGTGTCAGGTTAGACTGGTAGTAACCACTACATTGTCAGGTTAGACTGGTAGTAACCACTACAGTGTCAGGTTAGACTGGTTAACCACTACAGACAGGTTAGAGTGTAACCACTACAGTGTCAGGTTAGACTGGTAGTAACCACTACAGTGTCAGGTTAGGAGGTTTAGACTGGTAGTAACCACTACAGTGTCAGGTTAGACTGGTAGTAACCACTACAGTGTCAGGTTAGGAGGTTTAGACTGGTAGTGACCACTACAGTGTCAGGTTAGGAGGTTAAATAAAATGAATAAAATCACAGGGTTTGTGCAGGGTAGGCTGCTATCAGGGCAGTGGTGTAAGTACTGGTACTGGTTAACGACAGGTTAGGATTTTAAGCACAACAAATTTAACCACTAATTGTCATATCATAACACTAAATGGATGACTGGCAGTACTCAAGGTTTTGATGAGGTTAGTCAGGTTACACCAAAAATGTAGACCACTTTTGGCACAGGAGCACCACTTTTAAAACTACTGAATTATACAAATGTTTGAGAGTGCATCTTTACGTAAAATACTTTAAAGTCGTGTTGGGGGTTATCTGTACTTTACTACTTTTACACCACTACAGTTTTAAATACAATAACGTACTTTTTACTAAAGACATTTACCGTGACACCCAAAAGTTCTCATTACATTTTGAATGCGTAGCAAGACAAAACATTTGTCCAATTTACAAACTTGTCAAGAGAACATCCCTGGTCGTCTCTACTGCCTCTGATCTGGAGGACTCACTAAACAGAGAACATCCCTGGTCCTCCCTACTGTCTCTGATCTGGAGGACTCACTAAACAGAGAACATCCCTGGTCATCCCTACTGCCTCTGATCTGGAGGACTCACTAAACAGAGAACATCCCTGGTCATCCCTACTGTCTGATCTAGGACTCACTTAAACAGAGAACATCCCTGGTCATCCCTACTGCCTCTGATCTGGCAGACTCACTAAACAGAGAACATCCTCTGGTCATCCCTGGTCATCCCTACTGCCTCTGATCTGGAGGACTCACTAAACAGAGAACATCCCTGGTCATCCCCCTCTGATCTGGAGGACTCACTAAACAGAGAACATCCCTGGTCATCCCTACTGCCTCTGATCTGGAGGACTCACTAAACAGAGAACATCCCTGGTCATCTCTACTGCCTCTGATCTGGAGGACTCACTAAACAGAGAACATCCCTGGTCATTCCTACTGCCTCTGATCTGGTGGACTCACTAAACAGAGAACATCCCTGGTCATCCCTACTGCCTCTGATCTGGTGGACTCACTAAACAGAGAACATCCCTGGTCATCCCTACTGCCTCTGATCTGGTGGACTCACTAAACAGAGAACATCCCTGGTCATCTCTACTGCCTCTGATCTGAAGGACTCAAACACAAATGCTGTGTTACAAGTAGTAATTATTTATGAAGATATGTACTCTGTGATGGACTTTAAAAAAATATTTTTTCACCTTTATTTAACCAGGTAGGCTAGTTGAGAACAAGTTCTCATTTGCAACTGCGACCTGGCCAAGATAAAGCATAGCAGTGTGAACAGACAACACAGAGTTACACATGGAGTAAACAATTAACAAGTCAATAACACAGTAGAAAAAAAAGAGAGTCTATATACATTGTGTGCAAAAGGCATGAGGAGGTAGGCGAATAATTACAATTTTGCAGATTAACACTGGAGTGATAAATGATCAGATGGTCATGTACAGGTAGAGATATTGGTGTGCAAAAGAGCAGAAAAGTAAATAAATATAAACAGTATGGGGATGAGGTAGGTAAAATTGGGTGGGCTATTTACCGATAGACTATGTACAGCTGCAGCGATCGGTTAGCTGCTCAGATAGCTGATGTTTGAAGTTGGTGAGTGAGATAAAAGTCTCCAACTTCAGCGATTTTTGCAATTCGTTCCAGTCACAGGCAGCAGAGAACTGGAACGAAAGGCGGCCAAATGAGGTGTTGGCTTTAGGGATGATCAGTGAGATACACCTGCTGGAGCGCGTGCTACGGGTGGATGTTGCCATCATGACCAGTGAACTGAGATAAGGCGGAGCTTTACCTAGCATGGACTTGTAGATGACCTGGGGCCAGTGGGTCTGGCGACGAATATGTAGCGAGGGCCAGCCGACTAGAGCATACAGGTCGCAGTGGTGGGTGGTATAAGGTGCATTAGTAACAGTAACTGTGATAAACTGCATCCAGTTTGCTGAGTAGAGTGTTGGAAGCTATTTTGTAGATGACATCGCCGAAGTCGAGGATCGGTAGGATAGTCAGTTTTACCAGGGTAAGTTTGGCGGCGTGAGTGAAGGAGGCTTTGTTGCGGAATAGAAAGCCGACTCTAGATTTGATTTTAGATTGGAGATGTTTGATATGAGTCTGGAAGGACAGTTTACAGTCTAGCCAGACACATAGGTACTTATAGATGTCCACATATTCTAGGTCGGAACCATCCAGGGTGGTGATGCTAGTCGGGCGTGCGGGTGCTGGCAGCGAACGGTTGAAAAGCATGCATTTGGTTTTACTAGCGTTTAAGAGCAGTCGGAGGCCACGGAAGGAGTGTTGTATGGCATTGAAGCTCGTTTGGAGGTTAGATAGCACAGTGTCCAAGGACGGGACGGAAGTATACAGAATGGTGTCGTCTGCGTAGAGGTGGATCAGGGAATCGCCCGCAGCAAGAGCAACATCATTGATATATACAGAGAAAAGAGTCGGCCCGAGAATTGAACCCTGTGGCACCCCCATAGAGACTGAGGTGGATCAGGGAATCGACTTGTGTGTTTATTCTCCCACCTGTGCTTCCAGGTTGTCAAGATGGGTAATGTTGTGTATAAATATATTTTTGTATTTTTTATTGAAACTTTATTTAACTATGCAAGTCAGTTAATAACAAATTCTTATTTAACAATGACGGCCTACCAAAAGGCCAAAGGCCTCCTGTGGGGACGGGGGCTGGGTTTAAAAAATATATATAGGCCAAAACACACATCACAACAAGAGAGACACCACGACACTACATAAAGAGAGACCTAAGACAACAACACAACATGGTAGCACCACATAACACAGCATGGTAGCAACACAACATGACAACAACATGGTAGCAACACAACATGACAACAACATGGTAGCAACACAACATGACAACAACATGGTAGCAACACAACATGACAACAACATGGTAGCAACACAACATGACAACAACATGGTAGCAACACAACATGACAACAACATGGTAGCAACACAACATGACAACAACATGGTAGCAACACAACATGACAACAACATGGTAGCAACACAACATGACAACAACATGGTAGCAACACAACATTGCAGCAGCACAGAACATGGTATAAACATTGTTGGGCAACAACAGACAACAGCACAAAGGGCAAGAAGATATAGACAACAATACATCATGCAAAGCAGCCACAACTGTCAGTAAGAGTGTCCATGATTGAGTCTTTGAATGAAGAGATTGAAATAAAACTGTCCAGTTGAGTGTTTTGTTGTAGCTCGTTCCAGTCGTTAGCTGCAGCGAACTGAAAAGAGGAGCGACCCAGTCACATCCTGACCTTAATTCCTTTTTTATGTCTCTATTTTGGTTTGGTCAGGGCGTGAGTTGGGGTGGGCATTCTATGTTTTTCATTCTATGTTTTGTTCTGTGTGTTGTATTTCTATGTGTTTGGCCTGGTATGGTTCCCAATCAGAGGCAGCTGTCAATCGTTGTCTCTGATTGAGAACCATACTTAGGCAGCCTGTTCCCACCTGTGTTTGTGGGTAGTTGTTTTCTGTTTTGTGTGTCTTCACCTTACAGAACTGTTTCGTTTCGTTCACTCTCTCACTCTTAGTTGTTTTTTTTTTGCTTATTGCAGTTTTCAGTTTATTTATTAAAATGAACATGGACACTTCCCACGCTGCGTTTTGGTCTGATCCTTCCTATTCCTCATCAGATGAAGAGGAGATTCGTTAGAATAACTTACCCACCACCAAAGGACCAAGCAGCGTGGAAGAATGGACTCCTGGACATGGGAGGAAGTCGTGGATGGCAAGGGACCATGGGCCCAGCCGGGAGAGTATCGGCGTCCTAAAGAAGAGCTGGAGGCTCCAAAGCGGAGTGGCGACGCTACGATGAGAAACGAGAGGAAGCCCCAGAATTTTTGGAGGTGGGGAACATGGGGAGATTGGCGGAGCCAGGTAGGAGACCTGAGCCAACTCCCCGTGCTTACCGGGTGGAGCGTCCTACTAGTCAGGCACTGTGTTATGCAGTGCGTCCTGTGCCTGGGCTCCGCACGTGCAGGGCCAAAGTCACCATTACAACCAGGACGGGTTGTGCAGGCTCTTTGCTCGAGACCTCCAGTGCGCCTCCACGGCCCAGTGTATCCGGTGCCTCGGCCAAGGGCAAGGCCTCCTGCATGTCTCCCCAGCCTGGTGAGTCCTGTGCCTGCTCCCAGAACCGACCCGCCCTCCTGTCCGGAGCTGCCAGAGTCTCCCGCCAGTCCGGAGCTGCCGTCTACAGTATGATGTCTGAATCCTCCCTGTCTACAGTATGCTGTCTGATTCCTCCCTGTCTACAGTATGCTGTCTGAATCCTCCCTGTCTACAGTATGCTGTCTGATTCCTCCCTGTCTACAGTATGCTGTCTGAATCCTCCCTGTCTACAGTATGCTGTCTGAGTCCTCCCTGTCTACAGTATGCTGTCTGAATCCTCCCTGTCTACAGTATGCTGTCTGAATCCTCCCTGTCTACAGTATGCTGTCTGATTCCTCCCTGTCTACAGTATGCTGTCTGATTCCTCCCTGTCTACAGTATGCTGTCTGAATCCTCCCTGTCTACAGTATGCTGTGCTCTGTCTGAATCATCCCTGTCTACAGTATGCTGTCTGATTCCTCCCTGTCTACAGTATGCTGTCTGATTCCTACCTGTCTACAGTATGCTGTCTGATTCCTCCCTGTCTACAGTATGCTGTCTGAATCCTCCCTGTCTACAGTATGCTGTCTGATTCCTCCCTGTCTACAGTATGCTGTCTGAATCCTCCCTGTCTACAGTATGCTGTCTGAATCCTCCCTGTCTACAGTATGCTGTCTGAATCCTCCCTGTCTACAGTATGCTGTCTGAATCCTCCCTGTCTACAGTATGCTGTCTGAATCCTCCCTGTCTACAGTATGCTGTCTGAATCCTCCCTGTCTACAGTATGCTGTCTGATTCCTCCCTGTCTTCAGTATGCTGTCTGATTCCTCCCTGTCTACAGTATGCTGTCTGAATCCTCCCTGTCTTCAGTATGCTGTCTGATTCCTCCCTGTCTACAGTATGCTGTCTGAATCCTCCCTGTCTACAGTATGCTGTGCTCTGTCTGATTCCTCCCTGTCTACAATATGCTGTCTGAATCCTCCCTGTCTTCAGTATGCTGTCTGATTATTCCCTGTCTACAGTATGCTGTCTGATTCCTCCCTGTCTACAGTATGCTGTCTGATTCCTCCCTGTCTACAGTATGCTGTCTGATTCCTCCCTGTCTACAGTATGCTGTCTGATTCCTCCCTGTCTACAGTATGCTGTCTGAATCCTCCCTGTCTACAGTATGCTGTCTGATTCCTCCCTGTCTACAGTATGCTGTCTGATTCCTCCTGTCTACAGTATGCTGTCTGATTCCTCCCTGTCTACAGTATGCTGTCTGTCTGATTCCTCCTGTCTACAGTATGCTGTCTGATTCCTCCCTGTCTACAGTATGCTGTCTGAATCCTCCCTGTCTACAGTATGCTGTCTGAATCCTCCCTGTCTACAGTATGCTGTCTGAATCCTCCCTGTCTACAGTATGCTGTCTGAATCCTCCCTGTCTACAGTATGCTGTCTGATTCCTCCCTGTCTACAGTATGCTGTCTGAATCCTCCCTGTCTACAGTATGCTGTCTGATTCCTCCCTGTCTACAGTATGCTGTCTGATTCCTCCCTGTCTACAGTATGCTGTCTGAATCCTCCCTGTCTACAGTATGCTGTCTGAATCCTCCCTGTCTACAGTATGCTGTCTGATTCCTCCCTGTCTACAGTATGCTGTCTGAATCCTCCCTGTCTACAGTATGCTGTCTGAATCCTCCCTGTCTACAGTATGCTGTCTGATTCCTCCCTGTCTACAGTATGCTGTCTGATTCCTCCCTGTCTACAGTATGCTGTCTGAATCCTCCCTGTCTACAGTATGCTGTCTGAATCCTCCCTGTCTACAGTATGCTGTCTGATTCCTCCCTGTCTTCAGTATGCTGTCTGATTCCTCCCTGTCTACAGTATGCTGTCTGATTCCTCCCTGTCTTCAGTATGCTGTCTGATTCCTCCCTGTCTACAGTATGCTGTCTGAATCCTCCCTGTCTACAGTATGCTGTGCTCTGTCTGATTCCTCCCTGTCTACAATATGCTGTCTGAATCCTCCCTGTCTTCAGTATGCTGTCTGATTATTCCCTGTCTACAGTATGCTGTCTGATTCCTCCCTGTCTACAGTATGCTGTCTGATTCCTCCCTGTCTACAGTATGCTGTCTGATTCCTCCCTGTCTACAGTATGCTGTCTGAATCCTCCCTGTCTACAGTATGCTGTCTGATTCTTCCCTGTCTACAGTATGCTGTGCTCTGTCTGATTCCTCCCTGTCTACAATATGCTGTCTGAATCCTCCCTGTCTTCAGTATGCTGTCTGATTATTCCCTGTCTACAGTATGCTGTCTGATTCCTCCCTGTCTACAGTATGCTGTCTGATTCCTCCCTGTCTACAGTATGCTGTCTGATTCCTCCCTGTCTACAGTATGCTGTCTGAATCCTCCCTGTCTACAGTATGCTGTCTGATTCCTCCCTGTCTACAGTATGCTGTCTGAATCCTCCCTGTCTACAGTATGCTGTCTGAATCCTCCCTGTCTACAGTATGCTGTCTGATTCCTCCCTGTCTACAGTATGCTGTCTGAATCCTCCCTGTCTACAGTATGCTGTCTGATTCCTCCCTGTCTACAGTATGCTGTCTGAATCCTCCCTGTCTACAGTATGCTGTCTGATTATTCCCTGTCTACAGTATGCTGTCTGATTCCTCCCTGTCTACAGTATGCTGTGCTCTGTCTGATTCCTCCCTGTCTACAGTATGCTGTCTGATTCCTCCCTGTCTACAGTATGCTGTCTGATTATTCCCTGTCTACAGTATGCTGTCTGATTCCTCCCTGTCTACAGTATGCTGTCTGAATCCTCCCTGTCTACAGTATGCTGTCTGATTCCTCCCTGTCTACAGTATGCTGTCAATTAAAGCCTGTGAGACATAAGTCAGCAGTGTTGATGAGCTACCACATTACCCTGTACAGCTCCTCATTAGAAGAGGAGGGTATATCTGGGTTCCTTGCTGAGTGCGCTAGGAACATGGTATTAGAGTAGAGAGAGAGAGAGCTCTTACCAAAAGGGAGACTTGAACAACATTGCTGGAGCATATTTACCATCTCTCTCTCTCCATCCATCTATCTCCATCCATCTATCTCCATTCATTTCTCTTTTTCTCTTTCCTCTGCCAACTGTACATAGAGTCAACCAACACATGCTTTAAAAATGTTTACTATTTAATTACTTCTATAAACAGACAGCCATATGACTCAAACCTTCAGACACGTGCAGCAAAACGGTCTCCCTCCCTCCCTCCAGTGTATAGCTGGTACTGCTCTCTGGTTCCTTTTACACTTTCATAAGTACAGATAACAGACGCAGACCTCCCATAATGCAACATCTAGCCCTCCCTCTTCCTGCACACCCCACCTGCTCAACATCTGTCCCACTCTTTCACAGCTACCACGATGTCTAATTCAAATTCTCCTGTTTATCAGTTACAATATTAATCACTGGAGTTCACAATCAATTCTACAAACCTGTTTTAGCTTTGATTATGGGATATTGTGTGTAGATTGATGAGGAAAAAGAACAACATTTTAGAATAAGGCAGTAACGTAACAAAATGTGGAAAAAGTCATGGGGTCTGAATGGTTTCCCAAAGCACTGTACGGTCCTCCAGAGCTTGACATGGACTGAAATAGGTTCTGGGACTCATCATGTTGGGTGCCTTTACTGTTTATATTTAGGAACTGGAGCTCCACAATACATCTGATCTAATATTCTATAAGAAGAACAGGAGCTCCACAATACATTTGATCTAATATTCTATGACAGGAACAGGAGCTCCACAATACATCTGATCTAATATTCTATGACAGGAACAGGAGCTCCACAATACATCTAATATTCTACGACAGGAACAGGAGCTCCACAATACATCTGATCTAATATTCTATAAGAGGAACAGGAGCTCCACAATACATCTGATCTAATATTCTATGACAGGAACAGGAGCTCCACAATACATCTGATCTAATATTCTATAAGAGGAACAGGAGCTCCACAATACATCTGATCTAATATTCTATGACAGGAACAGGAGCTCCACAATACATCTGATCTAATATTCTATGGCAGGAACAGGAGCTCCACAATACATACCATATATGGTTGTCTAACTTTGTTTGATTCTATAAGAAGAGTGATCAGGAGCTCCACAATACATCTGATCTAATATTCTATGACAGGAACAGGAGCTCCACAATACATCTGATCTAATATTCTATAAGAGGAACAGGAGCTCCACAATATAACATGAGGTGTCGGTACTGAGCTCCTGCCCAAGTCCAGCACTGCATTAGCTAGCCTCTTCATAGCCATCAACTATGTGTCTGTGTTCTCTCCTCTCTGCACAGACCATAACTGACTTTGTTTGATCTACTGAATCAATAAGGGAATCTGAGTGATCTACTGAATCAATAAGGGCCTCTGGGTGATCTACTGAATCAATAAGGGCCTCTGGGTGATCTACTGAATCAATAAGGGCCTCTGGGTGATCTACTGAATCAATAAGGGCCTCTGAGTGATCTACTGAATCAATAAGGGCATCTGGGTGATCTACTGAATCAATAAGGGCCTCTGGGTGATCTACTGAATCAATAAGGGCCTCTGGGTGATCTACTGAATCAATAAGGGCCTCTGAGTGATCTACTGAATCAATAAGGGCATCTGAGTGATCTACTGAGTCAATAAGGGCATCTGAGTGATCTACTGAATCAATAAGAGCCTCTGAGTGATCTACTGAGTCAATAAGGACCTCTGAGTGATCTACTGAAATTGAGGGATCTGAATTGCCTGATCTACAAGTGTTCTACTGATGGATCTACTGCCTAAGTGATCCATTCACTCTGTGAAATATATTAAATAATGGCTGCTAGGTGACTGCTGTTTACCTGCTCAGAACAGCTACTATACTGAAACATTAAATAATGGCTGCTAGGTGACTGCTGTTTACCTGCTCAGAACAGCTACTATACTGAAACATTAAATAATGGCTGCTAGGTGACTGCTGTTTACCTGCTCAGAACAGCTACTATACTGAAACATTAAATAATGGCTGCTAGTGCTCACCACTGGTGACTGCTGTTTACCCTCACTTGGCTCATCATAAACAACTGCTGTTTAGACTGAACCTTAAGCTCTACTGGTTCCTCTGCCATCATAACTGTGAGACCTTGGGCTATATTTTACAACATCCATGTAGAAGCAGCAATAACAAGAGACTGGTATATTTTGAAGCAGCAATAACGTGTTGTAGAAGTCGATTTCTCCATCCTAAAATAAAGTTGGAAATCCAATGTTGTAATTGAGTTGTGAACTGGATAATCAAAGACCACTTGTGAATACTATGAAAGGAGAACATGACTGAAGTGCTGTTCTCCTCAAGTCCACATTACAGGTTGAAGTTCTGTTCTCCTCAAGTCCACATTGCAGGTTGAAGTTCTGTTCTCCTCAAGTCCACATTACAGGTTGAAGTTCTGTTCTCCTCAAGTCCACATTACAGGATGAAGTTCTGTTCTCCTCAAGTCCACATTACAGGTTGAAGTTCTGTTCTCCTCAAGTCCACATTACAGGTTGAAGTTCTGTTCTCCTCAAGTCCATTAGAAGCAGCAGGTTCTGATTTCTCCATCCTAAAATAAAGTTCTGTTCTCCTGGATAATCAAAGTCCACATTACTATGAAAGGTTGAAGTTCTGTTCTCCTCAAGTCCACATTACAGGTTGAAGTTCTGTTCTCCTCAAGTCCACATTACAGGTTGAAGTGCTGTTCTCCTCAAGTCCACATTACAGGTTGAAGTTCTGAAGTCCACATTGTTCTCCTCAAGTCCACATTACAGGTTGAAGTTCTGTTCTCCTCAAGTCCACATTACAGGTTGAAGTTCTGTTCTCCTCAAGTCCACATTACAGGTTGAAGTTCTGTTCTCCTCAAGTCCACATTACAGGTTGAAGTTCTGTTCTCCTCAAGTCCACATTACAGGATGAAGTTCTGTTCTCCTCAAGTCCACATTACAGGTTGAAGTTCTGTTCTCCTCAAGTCCACATTACAGGTATCATTGACTCAGGGGGTTTTGTCCAACATGTCTCCAGACCTATCTACTGACACAGTCATGCTCTGGACCTAGTTTTGTCCCGTGGAATAAATATTGTGGATCTTAATGTTTATCCTCTTAATCCTGGCCTATCCGACCACCATTTTATTACGTTTGCAATTGCAACAAATAATCTGCTCAGACCCCAACCAAGGATCATCGGCCCCCGTGCTATAAATTCTCAGACAACCCAAAGATTCCTAGATGCCCTTCCATACTCCCTCCATCTACCCAAGGACGGCAGAGTACAACAATTAGTTAACCACCTAACTGAGGAACTTAATTTAAACTTGCGTAGTAGATGCCGTCGCACAAAAACTAAAAACATTTGTCATAAGAAACTAGCTTCCTGGTACACAAATACCTCTGAAGCTTCCAGGAAATTGGAATGGAAATGGGACTAAACCAAACTGGAAGTCTTCTGACTAGCTTGGAAAGACATTACCGTTCAGTACCGAAGAGCCTTCACTGCTGCTCCACCAAACTGGAAGTCTTCCGACTAGCTTGGAGAGACATTACCGTTCAGTACCGAAGAGCCTTCACTGCTGCTCCGCCAAACTGGAAGTCTTCCGACTAGCTTGGAAAGACAGTACAGTGCAGTATCAAAGAGCCCTCACTGCTGCTCCACCAAACTGGAAGTCTTCTGACT
This sequence comes from Oncorhynchus nerka, assembly GCF_034236695.1. Classification (NCBI taxonomy): domain Eukaryota; kingdom Metazoa; phylum Chordata; class Actinopteri; order Salmoniformes; family Salmonidae; genus Oncorhynchus; species Oncorhynchus nerka. Next base: position 83,529,630 of record NC_088413.1, on the reverse strand, counting down.
AGCTTGGAAAGACAGTACCGTGCAGTATCGAAGAGCCCTCACTGCTGCTACACCAAACTGGAAGTCTTTCGACTAGCTTGGAGAGACATTACCGTGCAGTACCGAAGAGCCCTCACTGCTGCTCCACCAAACTGGAAGTCTTCCGACTAGCTTGGAGAGACATTACCGTGCAGTACCGAAGAGCCCTCACTGCTGCTCCACCAAACTGGAAGTCTTCCGACTAGCTTGGAAAGACAGTACCGTTCAGTATCGAAGAGCCCTCACTGCTGCTACACCAAACTGGAAGTCTTCTGACTAGCTTGGAAAGACAGTACCGTTCAGTATCGAAGAGCCCTCACTGCTGCTCGATCGTCCTATTTTTCCAACTTAATTGAGGATAATAAACATGCTCACGAGTTGGTCCCTGAAGCGTATCGACAGCGTTTAAGAACATTGAGGAAAGGTGAAAAACAGTCCCATGTTGAGTTTTCACAGGATTTGTTAACTGAATTCAATCGTTGGTGTACTGCGTCTGCAGTCACTAGTTTTGAAGATTTGTGCAACCTGGATGTCCTCGAACTATTTAAAGAATCTGTCCCTGATCATCTTGCTATAAATGACCAGAAAGTACGGACTGCATCTGAAGCTGTTGTTTTGGCAGATGTGTACGTACTGACCCAAAAAGGCAGTTTTGGAGGGTCCCGTATGAGAGACTGGGGGCAGAGGAACAGTTTAAGTGGATTTTGTTCAGCTAATTCCTTTGGTTCTGGTAATGACACATTTCCATCTAGAGCCGAACATGGTTCATGTGGACAGAATGATGTAAGTAAAATCTGTAATTATTGTCAAGGTAAAGGCCACTGGAAGAATGAATGTCCTGTTCTTGGTCAGCAGATTGGCCAGCACAAATGTAAAACCTGTTGCGTTAGCTGGGCCTGTCCCTCATGTTAATCCTGTTGCGCACGCTCAAGAATTGTCCAAACCTTTTAGTACTAATTATTTGCCATTTGTCACAAAGGGTTGTTTCACTATTGGGAAGTGATGTGCCAGTAAAGATTCTGTGAGACACTGTTGCCTCTGAATAGTTTATTTTGGACTCTGTTCTGCCTTTTTCTCTAGAGACAGATACAGGAACCAGTGTCCTGATTTCAAGGGACAGGTTTTAATACATTGTCTGTACTCTTGCACAAAGTCAAAAGGATATCTGACCAAGTGCAAGGTGAGGTTTCCCTTGGGGTGCGTCCTTTTCTGCCCGTTGACGGTGTTCATGTGATTTTGATAACAATTTAGCCGGTAGTCATGTCTGGCGTGATGTATCTCCTCTGGTGGTTTCTCATACCCCATTCCATGTAGGGATCGTCAATGAAAACGTATAGAGTTTCCCAGAGGTATTCTTTGCATGTGCGGTGACTCGTGCTATGAGCCGTGCAGACATTACGGTCAAAACTGAACTGACACAACACATAGCTGAACAATTTGATAATCCATTAAATGATTTACCTTTGCCAATATCCTGTCGTGATCTTGTGATGGAACAGTCCACTGATCCTACCTTAATAAAAGGTTTATTTGATCAAGTACTTCCATCTGAGGAGGTAAGGAGTGCTGTCCAGGGTTACTACATTCAAGATCAGTTGTTGGTGAGGAAATGGACACCTCACAGCAAAAGTTGTGGGTGATGCTATTATTCAGATTGCAGTGTCGTGTCTTTACTATGGATTAAATGAAATGACATGCTATTTTATAAAATCAATTCTCTGTAATTAATATCACCTGATTAAAGTAATCATGTAAATGTAATTATATCAATAGCAGTCGATTATTAATCGTCACCTTATTCAGTCTCATCTGAACGTCGTAAAATTCTTGGGTATCTTCAGGAACCCTGGCTAACAAGTTGAATCCACAATACAACATTTGGTTAAATTATTTATTTACTAAATACCTAAATCACACAGAATTACATATACACAGGATGGATCATACATTGATTACTAATTATGTCATAAAAGAAAACGTCCCTAGAGGACAAAACCGATATGACGACTGGTTACACAAAGAAAGGGGGTTGGGTTTGAATGAAAGTTGAATGAAAGACCAGGAAGACTGAGGAACAAAAGGATTGGGTCTCTATCGGGCCTTGAGAAGCTATGCTATCGTAAATACAGAATCTTATGCACTCTAAATAACTGCCCATTCAGAAAAGGAAAATGCAAGAAATATATTTACTCTGAGCTGCGCTTCGATTGATGGGTCGAAGATGGAAGGTTGGGTTTCCCTTGTCCTTTGAAGAATATTTCTGGGAGGATACGTTGTAGTACCGTCGTCGTGTAGTAGAACAAATAGGTTAAATCACCCTGTTGTTCTGAAGAGATTGTTTGTCCTTTCCTAGGCCACGCACGTTTACAGTTGCTGCTGGTAACTCGACGTCTAGGATGTATCACTTCTTTAGTGAATTAGAGTTCAAAGTTCATACCAATTTGCCATACTATAAGTTCATGCTAGTCAAATTCATCCTTTCAGCGTGGCGATTGTCACCTCCACGTTGAAATTCACCCTTATAAACATATGGACATCCATCATCGGGAACACAATGTTAATTTCGTTAATTTCACACTGAGGTTGGCTCAGAGATCACTGTGAATTGGGTCAAGGGGCTCTTATAGAAATATAGGAAAGGGGTAGGTTCATAATTTCCAACCAATGCCTATTCACGTGGGCGTGGCCACTGATAGAGCATATTTTACTCATGAAAACAATCCTCTCATTTTAAAAACTAAAATGACATTTCATTTTTTCACAAAAAGTTTCATATTTAAACATTTCAATTGCACAACAATTGCATGTGAATCTGAACTACAATGTGTAGACATTCCAAGATACAGTTTATGTCGTCCTATCATCAGTAATAATGTCTCAGACGACAACCGATCTGAAATCATATTCTATTCTTGAAGTACTGACGGATACTTTCAACTGGTTGGATTACCGAAATGTTGTTCCGTTCCCAACCTTTTGATGTTACCATACTCTGTTAACAAAGAGCTTTCCAAGAGTCCATTCTGTAGAGTAGAGATAGAAAAGGGGTATTTATGGGGGGGGGGCATAAACCTCACCAACGGGGCAACATCATGACAGTGGTTACTTCTAAGCTTCAAGATCTAGTTTTGAAAACATCTCATGACATTTCTGGGATCTTAGAGGTTAGTAAAAGCTATGATCGAATTTTGCGCAATTTTTATTGGCCTCGTTTAAAGACATTTCCGCTTACATCAAAACATTCCATGTTTGTCAGCTGACTGGGAGGCCTAATCAGATGTTAAGACCAGTCCCGCTACAACCTATTACTGTTACAGGCCAGCCATTTGAGCATTTGCTTTTTGATTGTGTTGGACCTTTACCCCGTGCTAAAGCTGGTAGCACCTACATGTTATCAGGCTACGAGATCCTGCAGCCGATCCACTTCGCAACATTACCACTAAGTCTGTTTGTGAAGGCTTTGTCACAGTGCATCTACATTTTAAGAATACCTAAGGTGATTCAGAGCGATCAGGGTTCCAACTTCACTTTGCACATATTTGCACAAGTCTTGCGGCAATTGCATATAAAACCTCATCAGGCCAGTGATTATCATGCGCACAGTCCAGGGGCCCTTTTGAAGTTGAAGTTTGTCTTCTGGATCAGAACTAAATCAAACTGACGTAGTTAGTACTGTTCTTTTGGTGGAATCCGTTGATCTGAGATCAGCCGCTCCAACTTCACATACAGTGGCAGAATGATGAAGAGGGGGTGCCGGGCCCTGATGATAATTTGCAGGGTAGGTTGATGAATTCAGAGTCCCTTGAGAGAGTTTGTTGGATTGTCAAGTTAACTGATTTGATCACTGATTTTCAGTCTTTGTTTGCTGACACACCTTCTCGTACACATTTGGCAGTGCACGATATTGATGTTGGGGATGCTGTCCCTATTAAACGCTTGTATCGTGTCTCATTGGAGAAGCTACGTCACTTGGACTCAGAGATTAAGTACATGCTAGTTAATGATATCGGTGTACCATCATTCTCCAGTTGGGCCTCTCTGTGTCTCTTGGTGAGCAAGCCACATGGTTCTCTTAGGTTTTGCACTGACTACCGGAAGGCTAATAGTGTGACAACCTGCCTGTTGCTCACTCCCACGGATGGAAGATTGTGTTGACCAGGTTGGTACTGCCCGGTTTGTCAGCCAGTTTGATTTACTGAAGGGTTACTGGCAGGTGCCAATTGTTAACAAGAGATTGTGAAATATGTGCTTTTATTCATCCTTTCAGGTCTTTTCTCCAATACGGTCAGGAGTTTAGGCCTTAGCAACGCTCCTGCTACGTTTCAGCGTCTTATGGATAGGGTGATCTCTGGCCTTGAAGGCTGTGCTGTTTATCTAGATGTGGTTGTTTATTGTGACACTTGGGAGCGACATCGTTTGCCCGAGGCCTGTCTCACTGTGAACTTAGCCAAATGTGAGTTTGTCCAGGCAAGTGACCTACCTCGGCAGAGTAGTCAAGGTCTTGTTCTTCCGGTGCTAAAGTGATTTATTATTATTATTATCGATCTGTGTCCACCTCCCACCACCAAGAAGGAGCTGCAAGGCTTCCTGGTTATGGTTGGGTATTATCGGGGGTCTTGCTGCAACTTCTCCATGGTTGTAGCACCTCTGACTAATCTGTAGAAGAAGAGGGCATCTGGTCTTCCTGCTGTCAGAGCGCTTTTGAAGATGTGAAACTGCTTCTTAGCTCTGACCCTGTGTTGGCTGCCCCACGATTGGAACAGCCTTTCAAGCCTACGTGTGGATGCCAGTAATGTGGGGGCAGGTGGTGTGTTGCTTCAAGCAGATGGAGGTGTTGAACATCCTGTTAGCTATTTCTCCCAAAAGTTTAACAGCTATCAGTTGAATTATTCAGTGGGGGAGAAAGAGGCCCGTGCCTTAAGGTACAGTATATGTGGGGTCAGGTGTGGTCCCTATTGTGGTTTACATTGACCACAACCCCCTTACTTTCCTGCACACACAGTTGAATTATTCAGTGGGGGAGAAAGAGGCCCTTGCCTTAAGGTACAGTATATGTGGGGTTATGTGTGGTCCCTATTGTGGTTTACATTGACCACAACCCCCTTACTTTCCTGCACACACAGTTGAATTATTCAGTGGGGGAGAAAGAGGCTCTTGCCTTAAGGTACAGTATATGTGGGGTTAGGTGTGGTCCCTATTGTGGTTTACATTGACCACAACCCCCTTACTTTCCTGCACACACAGTTGAATTATTCAGTGGGGGAGAAAGAGGCCCTTGCCTTAAGGTACAGTATATGTGGGGTTAGGTGTGGTCCCTATTGTGGTTTACATTGACCACAACCCCCTTACTTTCCTGCACACACAGTTGAATTATTCAGTGGGGGAGAAAGAGGCTCTTGCCTTAAGGTACAGTATATGTGGGGTTAGGTGTGGTCCCTATTGTGGTTTACATTGACCACAACCCCCTTACTTTCCTGCACACACAGTTGAATTATTCAGTGGGGGAGAAAGAGGCCCTTGCCTTAAGGTACAGTATATGTGGGGTTAGGTGTGGTCCCTATTGTGGTTTACATTGACCACAACCCCCTTACTTTCCTGCCCAAATGGTAGGATTATACGCTGGTGTTTGTTCCTGCCCAGGTGAAGGTGTGGTCCAGAATATGTCCATTTGGATGTATGACCTGTAAAAGGATCATGTGGTTGCTGTTGTGCTTTCCTGTGCACCGATTTAGTCGTTCTTCAGACTCCTTTGTTGCGTTGGTTTCTTTTCGGTTGGTGGTCTGTACAGGGTTTATTTTGTCCTTCCTGTCGCTCTGGCTTCTGCTTCTTCTCCTGTTGCTCGGTCTCCATTTCTTTCTCTTAAATTATTGCTTCCAGGTACCGTGGTTGCTGAGGTTGAATGGGGTCAGGTGATTTGGTTGGGTTGGTATCATGGGCATACGGTGGGCCTCTTACCTTTATGGTTTGTATAGTATTTAGTGTCTGGACCTTTATTAAATCAAATCAAATCAAATTTTATTTGTCACATACACATGGTTAGCAGATGTTAATGCGAGTGTAGCGAAATGCTTGTGCTTCTAGTTCCGACAATGCAGTAATAACCAACAAGTAATCTAACTAACAATTCCAAAACTACTGTTTTATACACAGTGAAGAATATGTACATAAAGATATATGAATGAGTGATGGAACAGAGCAGCATATGCAAGATACAGTAGATGGTATCGAGTACAGTATATACATATGAGATGAGTATGTAAACAAAGTGGCATAGTTAAAGTGGCTAGTGATACATGTATTACATAAGGATGCAGTCGATGATGTAGAGTACAGTATATACGTATGCATATGAGATGAATAATGTAGGGTATGTAACATTATATAAGGTAGCATTGTTTAAAGTGGCTAGTGATATATTTACATAATTTCCCATCAATTCCCATTATTAAAGTGACTGGAGTTGAGTCAGTGTCAGTGTCAGTGTGTTGGCAGCAGCCACTCAATGTTAGTGGTGGCTGTTTAACAGTCTGATGGCCTTGAGATAGAAGCTGTTTTTCAGTCTCTCGGTCCCAGCTTTGATGCACCTGTACTGACCTCGCCTTCTGGATGACAGCGGGGTGAACAGGCAGTGGCTCGGGTGGTTGATGTCCTTGATGATCTTTATGGCCTTCCTGTAACATCGGGTGGTATAGGTGTCCTGGAGGGCAGGTAGTTTGCCCCCGGTGATGCATTGTGCAGACCTCACTACCCTCTGGAGAGCCTTACGGTTGAGGGCGGAGCAGTTGCCGTACCAGGCGGTGATACAGCCCGCCAGGATGCACTCGATTGTGCATCTGTAGAAGTTTGTGAGTGCTTTTGGTGACAAGCCAAATTTCTTCAGCCTCCTGAGGTTGAAGAGGCGCTGCTGCGCCTTCTTCACGATGCTGTCTGTGTGAGTGGACCAGTTCAGTTTGTCTGTGATGTGTATGCCGAGGAACTTAAAACTTGCTACCCTCTCCACTACTGTTCCATCGATGTGGTTAGGGGGGTGTTCCCTCTGCTGTTTCCTGAAGTCCACAATCATCTCCTTAGTTTTGTTGACGTTGAGTGTGAGGTTATTTTCCTGACACCACACTCCGAGGGCCCTCACCTCCTCCCTGTAGGCTGTCTCGTCGTTGTTGGTAATCAAGCCTACCACTGTTGTGTCGTCCGCAAACTTGATGATTGAGTTGGAGGCGTGCGTGGCCACGCAGTCGTGGGTGAACAGGGAGTACAGGAGAGGGCTCAGAACGCACCCTTGTGGGGCCCCAGTGTTGAGGATCAGCGGGGAGGAGATGTTGTTGCCTACCCTCACCACCTGGGGGCGGCACGTCAGGAAGTCCAGTACCCAGTTGCACAGGGCGGGGTCGAGACCCAGGGTCTCGAGCTTGATGACGAGCTTGGAGGGTACTATGGTGTTGAATGCCGAGCTGTAGTCGATGAACAGCATTCTCACATAGGTATTCCTCTTGTCCAGATGGGTTAGGGCAGTGTGCAGTGTGGTTGAGATTGCATCGTCTGTGGACCTATTTGGGCGGTAAGCAAATTGGAGTGGGTCTAGGGTGTCAGGTAGGGTGGAGGTGATATGGTCCTTGACTAGTCTCTCAAAGCACTTCATGATGACGGAAGTGAGTGCTACGGGGCTGATTTTGGATCAGTTGTATTTGTGTGGTTGTGGATTTTGTTTTCGGGTCCTTGTTAGTCCACGATTTTTATGGGAGGGGGGTGTTACGCCTCCCTGCCGCCTCCTGTGTTTGTGCTTCTATTTGCAGATTGGGGATAGGTGGAGCTGATTTGAGTCGTTACGGTGACAAGTTGCACCTGGGTTTGGGATCAACTAGGAGATAAAAGGTCCTGGTGCCCAGTCCCCTCTCTCTCTCTCTCTCTCTCTTTCTCTGTCTGTCTCGCTCTCTCTCTCTCTCTGTCTCTCTCTGTCTGTGTCTGCGTGTCTGTTTCTCTCTCTGTCTCTCTCTGTCTGTCTGTCTGTCTGTCTGTCTGTCTGTCTGTCTGTCTGTCTGTCTGTCTGTCTCTCTCTGTTTCTCTCTCTCTGTCTGTCTCTCTCTCTCTGTGTCTGTCTCTCTCTGTCTCTGTCTCTCTCTCTGTCTCTGTCTCTCTCTGTCTGTCTCCCTCCACAAACTGGTGGATTATATTTCCATTACACCCTTCACATGCCTACTGTCACACTTCACAGGTTAGTTTTCCTTTGGTTAGTTATTTAATAAATATTTGTGTTACTCTTTAACTGCCAACACGTGTACTTCCTTGTTTGTCACCATCTAATAGCCAGGTTGTGACATTTCCAAAATGTTTGGAAACCGAACATGGCCCTGAAATTTAATAAAAAAATATCTTGATATGAATTTTGATGATTCCTTAAATGCAAAACAGAAGCAGCCTTAGTGTGAATGTTCTATAATATATACAACATTGTGTAAAATCACAACAAAGATCACGGTGCTGTTCCTGTCTGACTAGATGATCATGGTGCTGTCCCTGTCTGACTAGATGAGCATGGTGCTGTTCCTGTCTGACTAGATGAGCATGGTGCTGTTCCTGTCTGACTAGATGAGCATGGTGCTGTTCCTGTCTGACTAGATGATCATGGTGCTGTCCCTGTCTGACTAGATGATCATGGTGCTGTTCCTGTCTGACTAGATGATCATGGTGCTGGTCCTGTCTGACTAGATGATCATGGTGCTGTTCCTGTCTGACTAGATGATCATGGTGCTGTTCCTGTCTGACTAGATGATCATGGTGCTGTTCCTGTCTGACTAGATGATCATGGTGCTGTTCCTGTCTGACTAGATGGTCATGGTGCTGTTCCTGTCTGACTAGATGATCATGGTGCTGGTCCTGTCTGACTAGATGAGCATGGTGCTGTCCCTGTCTGACTAGATGAGCATGGTGCTGTTCCTGTCTGACTAGATGATCATGGTGCTGTTCCTGTCTGACTAGATGATCATGGTGCTGGTCCTGTCTGACTAGATGGTCATGGTGCTGTTCCTGTCTGACTAGATGATCGTGGTGCTGTCCCTGTCTGACTAGATGGTCATGGTGCTGTTCCTGTCTGACTAGATGGTCATGGTGCTGTTCCTGTCTGACTAGATGATCATGGTGCTGGTCCTGTCTGACTAGATGATCATGGTGCTGTTCCTGTCTGACTAGATGATCATGGTGCTGTTCCTGTCTGACTAGATGATCATGGTGCTGGTCCTGTCTGACTAGATGATCATGGTGCTGTTCCTGTCTGACTAGATGATCATGGTGCTGTTCCTGTCTGACTAGATGATCATGGTGCTGGTCCTGTCTGACTAGATGATCATGGTGCTGTTCCTGTCTGACTAGATGATCATGGTGCTGTTCCTGTCTGACTAGATGATCATGGTGCTGGTCCTGTCTGACTAGATGATCATGGTGCTGTTCCTGTCTGACTAGATGATCATGGTGCTGTTCCTGTCTGACTAGATGAGCATGGTGCTGTTCCTGTCTGACTAGATGAGCATGGTGCTGTTCCTGTCTGACTAGATGATCATGGTGCTGTCCCTGTCTGACTAGATGATCATGGTGCTGTTCCTGTCTGACTAGATGATCATGGTGCTGGTCCTGTCTGACTAGATGATCATGGTGCTGTTCCTGTCTGACTAGATGATCATGGTGCTGTTCCTGTCTGACTAGATGATCATGGTGCTGTTCCTGTCTGACTAGATGATCATGGTGCTGTTCCTGTCTGACTAGATGGTCATGGTGCTGTTCCTGTCTGACTAGATGATCATGGTGCTGGTCCTGTCTGACTAGATGAGCATGGTGCTGTCCCTGTCTGACTAGATGAGCATGGTGCTGTTCCTGTCTGACTAGATGATCATGGTGCTGTTCCTGTCTGACTAGATGATCATGGTGCTGGTCCTGTCTGACTAGATGGTCATGGTGCTGTTCCTGTCTGACTAGATGATCGTGGTGCTGTCCCTGTCTGACTAGATGGTCATGGTGCTGTTCCTGTCTGACTAGATGGTCATGGTGCTGTTCCTGTCTGACTAGATGATCATGGTGCTGGTCCTGTCTGACTAGATGATCATGGTGCTGTTCCTGTCTGACTAGATGATCATGGTGCTGGTCCTGTCTGACTAGATGATCATGGTGCTGTTCCTGTCTGACTAGATGATCATGGTGCTGTTCCTGTCTGACTAGATGATCATGGTGCTGTTCCTGTCTGACTAGATGATCATGGTGCTGTTCCTGTCTGACTAGATGATCATGGTGCTGTTCCTGTCTGACTAGATGATCATGGTGCTGTTCCTGTCTGACTAGATGATCATGGTGCTGTTCCTGTCTGACTAGATGATCATGGTGCTGTTCCTGTCTGACTAGATGATCATGGTGCTGTTCCTGTCTGACTAGATGATCATGGTGCTGTTCCTGTCTGACTAGATGATCATGGTGCTGTTCCTGTCTGACTAGATGATCATGGTGCTGTTCCTGTCTGACTAGATGATCATGGTGCTGGTCCTGTCTGACTAGATAACCATGGTGCTGGTCCTGTCTGACAGGACTGCTGGTCCTATCATGAGAAGCTATAGGATGGAACACCACCTATATAGATCAGAGAAGCTGTAGGATGGAACACCTATATAGATCAGAGAAGCTGTAGGATGGAACACCACCTACAGAGATCATAGAAGCTGCAGGATGGAACACCACCTAAATAGATCAGAGAAGCTGTAGGATGGAACACCTATATAGATCAGAGAAGCTGTAGGATGGAACACCACCTACAGAGATCATAGAAGCTGTAGGATGGAACACCACCTATATAGATCAGAGAAGCTGTAGGATGGAACACCTATATAGATCAGAGAAGCTGTAGGATGGAACACCTATATAGATCAGAGAAGCTGTAGGATGGAACACCTATATAGATCAGAGAAGCTGTAGGATGGAACACCACCTACAGAGATCATAGAAGCTGCAGGATGGAACACCACCTATATAGATCAGAGAAGCTGTAGGATGGAACACCGATATAGATCAGAGAAGCTGTAGGATGGAACACCTATATAGATCAGAGAAGCTGTAGGATGGAACACCACCTACAGAGATCATAGAAGCTGTAGGATGGAACACCACCTATATAGATCAGAGAAGCTGTAGGATGGAACACCTATATAGATCAGAGAAGCTGTAGGATGGAACACCACCTACAGAGATCATAGAAGCTGTAGGATGGAACACCACCTATATAGATCAGAGAAGCTGTAGGATGGAACACCTATATAGATCAGAGAAGCTGTAGGATGGAACACCTATATAGATCAGAGAAGCTGTAGGATGGAACACCACCTACAGAGATCATAGAAGCTGTAGGATGGAACACCACCTATATAGATCAGAGACGCTGTAGGATGGAACACCTATATAGATCAGAGAAGCTATAGGATGGAACACCACCTACAGAGATCATAGAAGCTGTAGGATGGAACACCACCTATATAGATCAGAGAAGCTGTAGGATGGAACACCTATATAGATCAGAGAAGCTGTAGGATGGAACACCACCTACAGAGATCATAGAAGCTGCAGGATGGAACACCACCTATATAGATCAGAGAAGCTGTAGGATGGAACACCACCTACAGAGATCATAGAAGCTGTAGGATGGAACACCTATATAGATCAGAGAAGCTATAGGATGGAACACCACCTACAGAGATCATAGAAGCTGTAGGATGGAACACCACCTATATAGATCAGAGAAGCTGTAGGATGGAACACCACCTACAGAGATCATAGAAGCTGCAGGATGGAACACCACCTACAGAGATCATAGAAGCTGCAGGATGGAACACCACCTACAGAGATCATAGAAGCTGCAGGATGGAACACCACCTACAGAGATCATAGAAGCTGCAGGATGGAACACCACCTACAGAGATCATAGAAGCTGTAGGATGGAACACCACCTACAGAGATCATAGAACTTCCGGGTTGGAGCGAGCGGTCGCATCTGCACTCGGTCCGCAGGTAGTATTACATTTCATTACATTTCATTATAGTACAACGGTTTGATTTGTCTAATCTTAGCAATTTCTTCTTAGCTAGCTACATAGCCGTCTTTGTATCATAGATAATTGCGTAATTATCGTATTTCGTCATCCTAACGCAGTCTACACTGCCCTGCAGCTAGCCAGCTAGCTAACGTCCACCGTTAGCTAGTCCACCGTCTACCGATTAGCAGCACAACTATTACACTCAACTGAACGACTTGATTAGTGTAGTGTTAGCTAGCTACATAGTTGTCTTTGCTGTCTTCGTACCCAAGATAATTGTGTAGTTTAGAGTGTGTAGTTTTATGTCGTCCTTAACATAGGAGACTCTGCTAGCTAGCCAACAGCTAGCCAACGTCTACCGAACAGAACTTCTGCACTCAACAATCCGGTCGCATTTCGCTTCGCTCCACAGGTAGTATCACATTTTTCATTTCATTTCATTACAGTACAACGGCTTGATTTGTTTGATCGTAGCTAGCTACATAGCTAGCTACATAGCCGTCTTTGTATCAAAGATAATTGTGTAGTCTAGAGCGATTTCCTAGGTTAGCTAGCCAGCTATTGTCGTTCTTTTAACGCAACGTAACGTAATCAACACTGCTAGCTAGCCCCGAATAGCAGCACAGTAGAAACTATTACACTCAACGGAACGACTTGATTAGTGTAGTGTCAACAACGCAGCAAATGCCAGCTAGCCTACATAGTCAACAACGCAGCCTCTGCCAGCTAGCCTACTTCAGCAGTACTGTATCATTTTTAATCATTTTAGTCAATAAGATTCTTGCTACGTAAGCTTAACTTTCTGAACACTCGTGACGTGTAGTCCACTTGTCATTCCAATCTCCTTTGCATTAGCGTAGCCTCTTGTGTAGCCTGTCAACTATGTGTCTGTCTATCCCTGTTCTCTCCTCTCTGCACAGACCATACAAACGCTCCACACCGCGTGGCCGTGGCCACCCTAATCTGGTGGTCCCAGCGCGCACGACCCACGTGGAGTTCCAGGTCTCCGGTAGCCTCTGGAACTGCCGATCTGCGGCCAACAAGGCAGAGTTCATCTCCGCCTATGTCTCCCTCCAGTCCCTCGACTTCTTGGCACTGACGGAAACATGGATCACCACAGACAACACTGCTACTCCTACTGCTCTCTCTTCGTCTGCCCACGTGTTCTCGCACACCCCGAGAGCTTCTGGTCAGCGGGGTGGTGGCACCGGGATCCTCATCTCTCCCAAGTGGTCATTCTCTCTTTCTCCCCTTACCCATCTGTCTATCGCCTCCTTTGAATTCCATGCTGTCACAGTTACCAGCCCTTTCAAGCTTAACATCCTTATCATTTATCGCCCTCCAGGTTCCCTCGGAGAGTTCATCAATGAGCTTGATGCCTTGATAAGCTCCTTTCCTGAGGACGGCTCACCTCTCACAGTTCTGGGCGACTTTAACCTCCCCACGCCTACCTTTGACTCATTCCTCTCTGCCTCCTTCTTTCCACTCCTCTCCTCTTTTGACCTCACCCTCTCACCTTCCCCCCTACTCACAAGGCAGGAAATACGCTCGACCTCATCTTTACTAGATGCTGTTCTTCCACTAACCTCGTTGCAACTCCCCTCCAAGTCTCCGACCACTACCTTGTATCCTTTTCCCTCTCGCTCTCATCCAACACTTCCCACACTGCCCCTACTCGGATGGTATCGCGCCGTCCCAACCTTCGCTCTCTCTCCCCGCTACTCTCTCCTCTTCCATCCTATCATCTCTTCCCTCTGCTCAAACCTTCTCCAACCTCTCCTGATTCTGCCTCCTCAACCCTCCTCTCCTCCCTTTCTGCATCCTTTGACTCTCTATGTCCCCTATCCTCCAGGCCGGCTCGGTCCTCCCCTCCCGCTCCGTGGCTCGACGACTCATTGCGAGCTCACAGAACAGGGCTCCGGGCAGCCGAGCGGAAATGGAGGAAAACTCCGCCTCCCTGCGGACCTGACATCCTTTCACTCCCTCCTCTCTACATTTTCCTCTTCTCTCTCTGCTGCTAAAGCCACTTTCTACCACTCTAAATTCCAAGCATCTGCCTCTAACCCTAGGAAGCTCTTTGCAACCTTCTCCTCCCTCCTGAATCCTCCTCCCCCTCCCCCTCCTCCCTCTCTGCAGATGACTTCGTCAACCATTTTGAAAAGAAGGTCGACGACATCCGATCCTCGTTTGCTAAGTCAAACGACACCGCTGGTTCTGCTCACACTGCCCTACCCTGTGCTCTGACCTCTTTCTCCCCTCTCTCTCCAGATGAAATCTCGCGTCTTGTGACGGCCGGCCGCCCAACAACCTGCCCGCTTGACCCTATCCCCTCCTCTCTTCTCCAGACCATTTCCGGAGACCTTCTCCCTTACCTCACCTCGCTCATCAACTCATCCCTGACCGCTGGCTACGTCCCTTCCGTCTTCAAGAGAGCGAGAGTTGCACCCCTTCTGAAAAAACCTACACTCGATCCCTCCGATGTCAACAACTACAGACCAGTATCCCTTCTTTCTTTCTCTCCAAAACTCTTGAACGTGCCGTCCTTGGCCAGCTCTCCCGCTATCTCTCTCAGAATGACCTTCTTGATCCAAATCAGTCAGGTTTCAAGACTAGTCATTCAACTGAGACTGCTCTTCTCTGTATCACGGAGGCGCTCCGCACTGCTAAAGCTAACTCTCTCTCCTCTGCTCTCATCCTTCTAGACCTATCGGCTGCCTTCGATACTGTGAACCATCAGATCCTCCTCTCCACCCTCTCCGAGTTGGGCATCTCCGGCGCGGCCCACGCTTGGATTGCGTCCTACCTGACAGGTCGCTCCTACCAGGTGGCGTGGCGAGAATCCGTCTCCACACCACGTGCTCTCACCACTGGTGTCCCCAGGGCTCTGTTCTAGGCCCTCTCCTATTCTCGCTATACACCAAGTCACTTGGCTCTGTCATAACCTCACATGGTCTCTCCTATCATTGCTATGCAGACGACACACAATTAATCTTCTCCTTTCCCCTTCTGATGACCAGGTGGCGAATCGCATCTCTGCATGTCTGGCAGACATATCCGTGTGGATGACGGATCACCACCTCAAGCTGAACCTCGGCAAGACGGAGCTGCTCTTCCTCCCGGGAAGGACTGCCCGTTCCATGATCTCGCCATCACGGTTGACAACTCCATTGTGTCCTCCTCCCAGAGCGCTAAGAACCTTGGCGTGATCCTGGACAACACCCTGTCGTTCTCAACTAACATCAAGGCGGTGGCCCGTTCCTGTAGGTTCATGCTCTACAACATCCGCAGAGTACGACCCTGCCTCACACAGGAAGCGGCGCAGGTCCTAATCCAGGCACTTGTCATCTCCCGTCTGGATTACTGCAACTCGCTGTTGGCTGGGCTCCCTGCCTGTGCCATTAAACCCCTACAACTCATCCAGAACGCCGCAGCCCGTCTGGTGTTCAACCTTCCCAAGTTCTCTCACGTCACCCCGCTCCTCCGCTCCCTCCACTGGCTTCCAGTTGAAGCTCGCATCCGCTACAAGACCATGGTGCTTGCCTACGGAGCTGTGAGGGGAACGGCACCTCAGTACCTCCAGGCTCTGATCAGGCCCTACACCCAAACAAGGGCACTGCGTTCATCCACCTCTGGCCTGCTCGCCTCCCTACCACTGAGGAAGTACAGTTCCCGCTCAGCCCAGTCAAAACTGTTCGCTGCTCTGGCCCCCCAATGGTGGAACAAACTCCCTCACGACGCCAGGACAGCGGAGTCAATCACCACCTTCCGGAGACACCTGAAACCCCACCTCTTTAAGGAATACCTAGGATAGGATAAAGTAATCCCTCTCACCCCCCCCTCTCCCTGAAAAGATTTAGATGCACTACTGTTCCACTGGAGGTCATAAGGTGAATGCACCAATTTGTAAGTCGCTCTGGATAAGAGCGTCTGCTAAATGACTTAAATGTAAATGTAATAGAAGCTGTAGGATGGAACACCACCTACAGAGATCATAGAAGCTGCAGGATGGAACACCACCTATATAGATCAGAGAAGCTGTAGGATGGAACACCTATATAGATCAGAGAAGCTGTAGGATGGAACACCACCTACAGAGATCATAGAAGCTGTAGGATGGAACACCACCTATATAGATCAGAGACGCTGTAGGATGGAACACCACCTATATAGATCAGAGACGCTGTAGGATGGAACACCACCTATATAGATCAGAGACACTGTAGGATGGAACACCACCTACAGAGATCATAGAAGCTGCAGGATGGAACACCACCTATATAGATCAGAGACGCTGTAGGATGGAACACCACCTATATAGATCAGAGAAGCTGTAGGATGGAACACCACCTACAGAGATCATAGAAGCTGCAGGATGGAACACCACCTATATAGATCATAGAAGCTGTAGGATGGAACACCACCTACAGAGATCATAGAAGCTGTAGGATGGAACACCACCTACAGAGATCATAGAAGCTGTAGGATGGAACACCACCTACAGAGATCAGAGACGCTGTAGGATGGAACACCTATATAGATCAGAGAAGCTGTAGGATGGAACACCTATATAGATCAGAGAAGCTGTAGGATGGAACACCACCTACAGAGATCATAGAAGCTGTAGGATGGAACACCACCTATATAGATCAGAGACGCTGTAGGATGGAACACCACCTATATAGATCAGAGACGCTGTAGGATGGAACACCACCTACAGAGATCAGAGACGCTGTAGGATGGAACACCTATATAGATCAGAGAAGCTGTAGGATGGAACACCACCTACAGAGATCATAGAAGCTGCAGGATGGAACACCACCTACAGAGATCATAGAAGCTGCAGGATGGAACACCACCTATATAGATCAGAGAAGCTGTAGGATGGAACACCACCTACAGAGATCATAGAAGCTGCAGGATGGAACACCACCTATATAGATCAGAGAAGCTGTAGGATGAAACACCGCCTATATAGATCAGAGACGCTGTAGGATGGAACACCACCTATATAGATCAGAGAAGCTGTAGGATGGAACACCACCTACAGAGATCATAGAAGCTGTGTAATATAGCATGAACACCTCCAATAAGAGATCAGACATGAGATCATGATGTTGGATGGATGCAAGTCAAGTACCATAAAGTTTTGTTTTTTCTTGTAACATGTCATTATACTTCATAACTTCACATAATAACTAGCATTAACTTTGGTCCTCTTGTGTTCCAAAAGGGGACACAGGCCAGGGGTTGGGGGGGGGACAGGGGCGTCCAGGGGGGGGTCTTAGTCCAGTCCAACGTCGATGTCCTCGGAGCTGCCGTGCTTTGTGACAAGCCTCCATCTGTGGATGTGGTGGTTTCCTTTCTTCTTCTGATGACAGTCAGGCCCCTCCTCCTCCAGCTTCTGTCTCTTGTATTTGGTCCTCCTGTTCTGGAACCACACCTTCACCTGGGGAGGAAGACAGGGACATTAGAGACATCTATATTCTGGACCACACCTTCACCTGGGGAGGAAGACAGGGACATTAGAGACATCTATATTCTGGACCACACCTTCACCTGGGGAGGAAGACAGGGACATTAGAGACATCTATATTCTGGACCACACCTTCACCTGGGGAGGAAGACAGAGATATTAGAGACATCTATATTCTGGACCACACCTTCACCTGGGGAGGAAGACAGAGATATTAGAGACATCTATATTCTGGACCACACCTTCACCTGGGGAGGAAGACAGACATTAGAGACATCTATATTCTGGACCACACCTTCACCTTAGAGACATCTATATTCTGGACCACACCTTCACCTGGAGAGGAAGACAGAGATATTAGAGACATCTATATTCTGGACCACACCTTCACCTGGGGAGGAAGACAGGGACATTAGAGACATCTATATTCTGGACCATACCTTCACCTGGGGAGGAAGACAGGGACATTAGAGACATCTATATTCTGGACCATACCTTCACCTGGGGAGGAAGACAGGGACATTAGAGACATCTATATTCTGGACCACACCTTCACCTGGGGAGGAAGACAGAGACATTAGACCACACCTTCACCTGGGGAGACATCAGACATTAGAGACATCTATATTCTGGACCACACCTTCACCTGGGGAGGAAGACAGGGACATTAGAGACATCTATATTCTGGACCACACCTTCACCTGGGGAGGAAGACAGAGAATGTTGTATTTTATTGGAGGGTTATACAAGCCCCTCTATGCCTATATAACTCTAACCTGGATACTCAATTTCAGAATTGTTTCTTGTGAAATGTACACAGAAAAGGTATGATACTAAAAAACAATGCATGACGACTGCAACAACAAGCCTCTCAGACTCTGTACACAGAGCTGGTTGAATGGCTTTCCTACTCTCAACACCAAGACTGTACGCTGCATATTACAATTGAATCAATGTAATTATGTTTGGTCATGCTCTCGCAGCGATTCTGACGTATTAGTCGTCATTACAAGCAGGTGTTGTTTACACGTGGTCTGCCACTGCGAGGACGATCAGCTGTCCGTCCTGTCTCCCTGTAGCGCTGTCTTAGGCGTCTCACAGTACGGACATTACAGTTTATTGCCCCGGCCACATCTGCAGTCCTCATGCCTCCTTGCAGCATGCCTAAGGCACGTTCACGCAGATGAGCAGGGTCTCTGGACATCGTTCCATTGAAAATGCATCAGAAATAGAAATCACAGGCTTACAAGTCCTTTTCCCTTCCCCTTTCACCTGACTATGATTTAGTCAAATGATTCACTGAGCTTGATAATAAATTGTAATAGTCCAATTTTCTATCATAGGCCCTTTCGCTAACAGTTGGCTAATTTCAACATAAAAATGTGTCAATATTTGTCCTACTTAGGCTTGCAAGAAAAAGCTAATGATTTTCAGTAGACCTAATAATGAATATGCCTAATGTTTTGACTCATATTTTGAAAAAAACATACAATCACATTCTTTATTTACAACACGTTTAATTAAAAGTTCTTCAAAATATTATTATATTATGTATTTCAATTAAAAGCAGTCCTCCTGACATGAATTTATCAACTCCGAATGAGTTTGGGCTGGAATTGATTAACTGAATTTATATAGGCCTATTCCTGAACTGTGTGCCATATATATATTTCATAGCGTTTCTCACCTGTGTTTCAGACAGACTGAGACGGTTGGCCAGCTGTTTCCTCTCGGCTCCTACTATGTAATGATTATTCTCGAACGCCCGCTCAAGCCGCAGGAGCTGCGACGGGGAGAAGCCGGTGCGGATGCGCTTGGGTTTTCGGGCGAATGGGCGGTGGAGTAGCAGGCTTTCTTGGGAAACATCGTTTCCTGGGGGCAGAGAGAGAGAGAGAGAGAGAGAGGGTTTCCACTAGTTACCACATCCACAAAGTCAAAATTGGCTATATCGTTACGACTTTGTGGCTGTGGTAACTAGTGATGACCGAGACGGAGAGAGAGGGAGAATCACACTGCGGTTTAGATTGAGTGAGTTTGGTGTTTGGCATTCTTTTTAATGCTCTTAATGTTGTGCATATATACATAACATGACATTTGTAATGTCTTTATTCTTTTGGAACTTCTGTGAGTGTAATGTTTACTGTTAATTTTGTATTGTTTATTTCACTTTTGTATATTACCTCACTTGCTTTGGCAATGTTAACATGTGTTTCCCATGCCAATAAAGCCCCTTGAATTGAATTGAATTGAAGCAATTAGAACACAGAGCAACACCAGGAGCGTTTTGCTCTGCAACGAGGTGGAAAAGAACACAGTACCAGGCAGAAAGGGATCTTAGACTAATTCAAATGCCCTTTTGGTTTGAGGCTAGTTTATATACTCTTTACGTAGTTTGAAGTAGTCTATGAATACTTTTATAGAACTCTTCTGCATGTGCTGAGTCCATATCGACGTAGGGATCAATTTAAACTGTCAATTTGATATCGTTCCAAATAAGACTGTGTGACAATTATTTTTAATAATTTAACAATATTATTTGTCTACTTTATATTGAGAATAATGACATTAATCTTTCATCATAAATGAAAATTAGGCCAATACGTTAAATTAGTATAAACATATTAAATGAATCGAGTCTACTGATGCATATAAACCATATAGTCTATTTAAAAGTGTTTACAACCCAAAACAAATTGGCTAGATTCTGAAACAAAATTCTGGTTTGAACGTTTGGGAAGAAAATAATTACAATTTTCGCACTCACTCAGATAAAATAGTGGTTTGGTTTGGATAAATTCGCAGTGGGATTGACCGCGTAACAAAGACAGTATTTCCTCTACAGATTGCCTGTGGCCCGGTGTGTGCCGGGGAAACCTTTCCAGCCGTGGGGAAATGTCTACTGGTTGGGTTTGCGCTCCATTAATCTGGACCCTAGTAGCCTACACTTTGAATACAAAACGACAGACTCCTACATATTATATCATAGCCTAATCACATTTAATTAATACACGTATAATGTTATACAAATACACTGATATCAACATTACAATGGAAACTGAAGTTTCTGACACGCCATCACATTTTCCAAATTGAGTGATTTTGATGTTTAGCATATATTTTTTTAATGCTCTTAATTTTGAATGTAATTTACCTGTCACCCTAATGAAATATGTGCTCTGCTTAGAACTGGTATTTGATGCACCACAAGTGCACGCCAAACGTGTGCCAACACGAGGTAACAGGAGATGAGACGGTCAATGACACAATTTACCTTCACTTTGTCATGTCGAGTTCCATATTAATACCCATCAGCAATTTGATGTGTTCTGCAGACTGAAACAAATATTTCTCGTTTGGTTACAAACGATTACATTATAAAGCAGAGCGAAAGGCGCGTTAGTACCATGTGCGCAACGTTACGACCATACAGTGCATTCAGAAAGTATACAGACCCCTGGACTTTTCCCACATTTTGTTACATTTACAAGCCTTATTCTGAAACTGATTAAATCAGAGGTTTTTCCTGATCAATCTACACACAATATCCCATAATGACAAACATTTCTCAAAACGGTTTTTGCTTTGTCATTATGTGGGCTGCATTATGGGCTATTGTGTGTAGATTGCCGAGGGAAAAAAAATATTTCATACATTTTTAGAATAAGGCTGTAATGGAACAAAATGTTGAAAAAGTCAAGGGGTCTGAATACTTTCCGAGGGCTCTGTGCGTACCGCCCCAACATCTGCATTGAATACAAATACTTTCCGAGGGCTCTGTGCGTACCGCCCCAACATCTGCATTGAATACAAATACTTTCCGAGGGTTCTGTGCGTACCGCCCCAACATCTGCATTGAATACAAATACTTTCCGAGGGCTCTGTGCGTACCTTCCGAGGGCTCTGTGCGTACCTTCCGAGGGCTCTGTGTGTACTGCCCCAACATCTGCATTGAATACAACTTGTAAGAGTATACAGCCTATATAGCCTCGCTGAAGGCCATTTAACAGTATACATATGAATTAAAATGTCACAACCTCATCGTTCCATACCTCTTATTTATCTTGTTTTAACCGTATATGTGTTCATTTGTTGCTAGTATGCCAATATAGGCTGAAATGGCCCAAGGCAGGGAGTTCAACTGGCAACATAGGCTGAAATGGCCCAAGGCAGGGAGTTCAACTGGCAATATAGGCTGAAATGGCCCAAGGCAGGGAGTTCAACTGGCAACATAGGCTGAAATGGCCCAAGGCAGGGAGTTCAACTGGCAATATAGGCTGAAATGGCCCAAGGCAGGGAGTTCAACTGGCAACATAGGCTGAAATGGCCCAAGGCAGGGAGTTCAACTGGCAACATAGGCTGAAATGGCCCAAGGCAGGGAGTTCAACTGGCAACATAGGCTGAAATGGCCCAAGGCAGGGAGTTCAACTGGCAACATAAACATCCCCACTATCTGATTGACGAGTTTCCCTTTACCAAAGTGTAGCCAAGGGGGGGAATGGAACGTGGAAATGTTTTCCATAAGTACTCTATCTCATATCCAATCTAGTGGAAATGTTTTCCATAAGTACTCTATCTCATATCCAATCTAGTGGAAATGTTTTCCATAAGTACTCTATCTCATACCCAATCTAGTGGAAATGTTTTCCATAAGTACTATATCTCATATCCAATCTAGTGGAAATGTTTTCCATAAGTACTCTATCTCATATCCAATCTAGTGGAAATGTTTTCCATAAGTACTCTATGTCATATCCAATCCAGTGGAAATGTTTTCCATAAGTACTATATCTCATATCCAATCTAGTGGAAATGTTTTCCATAAGTACTATATCTCATATCCAATCTAGTGGAAATGTTTTCCATAAGTACTCTATCTCATACCCGTTCTAGTGGAAATGTTTTCCATAAGTACATTTACATTACATTTAAGTCATTTAGCAGACGCTCTTATCCAGAGCGACTTACAAATTGGTGCGTTAACCTTATGACATCCAGTGGAACAGCCACTTTACAATAGTGCATCTAAATCTTTTAAGGGGGGGGTGAGAAGGATTACTTTATCCTATCCTAGGTATTCCTTAAAGAGGTGGGGTTTCAGGTGTCTCCGGAAGGTGGTGATTGACTCCGCTGTCCTGGCGTCGTGAGGGAGTTTGTTCCACCATTGGGGGGCCAGAGCAGCGAACAGTTTTGACTGGGCTGAGCGGGAAATAAGTACTATATATCTCATACCCGTTCTAGTGGAAATGTTTTCCATAAGTACTCTATCTCATACCCGTTCTAGTGGAAATGTTTTCGATAAGCACTCCATCTCATATCCACTCTAGTGGAAATGTTTTCCATAAGTACTCTATCTCATATCCAATCTAGTGTAAATGTTTTCGATAAGCACTCCATCTCATATCCACTCTAGTGTAAATGTTTTCCATAAGTACTCTATCTCATATCCAATCTAGGTATTGTTTATGTTCACCTGTGGCTGAAAAATGTGAGTTATAAAGGCTATGCATCGTAGTCCCATTTCACCACAATAATGTTGTAATAAAGCCAAACATTAACTGATGATTAACATACATGAAAATGAATGATTAATCCCGCCATTATGGCAGCCTAATTGTTGTCAATCTGTTAAAGATGTTAAATTGACATCTCTGCAGTGTAGGGCCCAGTTTAGTCCTTATTGTCAAAGTACAAGCAAACCAGCCAGAGGCATTCATTTATCCATTAACCTAGAAGTTGATTTGCTTGACTTTAGCTATAATTATTGATAGGCCTAAGTATTAAGACTGAGAAATTATTCAATTTAATTTTCAACACACACGCGCGCGCGCGCACACACACACACACACACACTATCTCTCTCTTTCCAATCCTTTACCTTGAAATTTGTATCCGAATAACCTGTTTCGTAAATCCCATGGGTAGAAGTTGAGAGGGTCTCGGTGTTGTGTCCCAAAGAAGTGTGCAGGGTGTTGTAGGTGGCCCCCTCCTAGCTGGTGGGGGTTCATGGTCAGCCCGGGGTGGTTGACCGACTCATGGAACACCAGCTCCGGGTTCTGATACAGAGACCTGCCGGTGGGACTCTGGTACCCGCTCATGAAAGCGTCAGTGGAGTTTGAATAAGTCAGGGCCGTCGGTCGGATGGGATCTTCCGTTGTTTGAGAGTTTTCTTTGGCCACCAATGATTCTATCATAAAACAACGTTTACTCACCGACGAAAACATCGTCCCCACTTCAGGTAGTGAAATACAGAAATCCAGTCAAAATGGTTCCCTCAAAAAGTCATAGTGAGCATCAATGGTTACGGTAGAGCCCTCGGACCGACGTTCTGAGCGGGAACCTCGAGCACCTCCCATTATGGAGGTGAGATCCATGCACGCGCACCGGGGCGGACACGAGGACAAATCAACGTTCTGGAACCGAGAGGACTGAGATGTGCGCAAGCGCAGCAATGGTATTCTAGATTGCGCTGATTGGAAGAGTACACCTGTCAATGAGTTCTCTCATGTACCCGGGGTGTGGATTTAGCAGAAGCAGGAATAGAGTTATAGGCGTCGTGCAGAAACTCATATAGCAACAATAGCTTCATATGAAACCAAATAGCCTAGTCGTGTTTCCTCGGCTGATTTTTTGGCTCGTTCTGCAAATATAACACCAGTTAAAACCTTCCAGTTGAATATACACTCACATTTCTTGTCCTGAATATAGCCTATCACACCAAATTAATGTATAATGAAACCAGTGTTGTTTAGCCTACACGTTTGAGGATGACAATACTTTATCCATTAAAGCGTAGCCTATAATATCAATAATATGCTTATTAAAAATATGTCAAAGCCTCAATGTTGTAGTGTCCTCCTGTCTCCTCAGACCTCTAGGAGTCCTCCTGTCTCCTCAGACCTCTAGGAGTCCTCCTGTCTCCTCAGACCTCTAGGAGTCCTCCTGTCTCCTCAGACCTCTAGGAGTCCTCCTGTCTCCTCAGACCTCTAGGAGTCCTCCTGTCTCCTCAGACCTCTAGGAGTCCTCCTGTCTCCTCAGACCTCTAGGAGTCCTCCTGTCTCCTCAGACCTCTAGGAGTCCTCCTGTCTCCTCAGACCTCTAGGAGTCCTCCTGTCTCCTCAGACCTCTAGGAGTCCTCCTGTCTCCTCAGACCTCTAGGTTTCCTCCTGTCTCCTCAGACCTCTAGGAGTCCTCCTGTCTCCTCAGACCTCTAGGAGTCCTCCTGTCTCCTCAGACCTCTAGGAGTCCTCCTGTCTCCTCAGACCTCTAGGAGTCCTCCTGTCTCCTCAGACCTCTAGGAGTCCTCCTGTCTCCTCAGACCTCTAGGAGTCCTCCTGTCTCCTCAGACCTCTAGGAGTCCTCCTGTCTCCTCAGACCTCTAGGAGTCCTCCTGTCTCCTCAGACCTCTAGGAGTCCTCCTGTCTCCTCAGACCTCTAGGTTTCCTCCTGTCTCCTCAGACCTCTAGGAGTCCTCCTGTCTCCTCAGACCTCTAGGAGTCCTCCTGTCTCCTCAGACCTCTAGGAGTCCTCCTGTCTCCTCAGACCTCTAGGTTTCCTCCTGTCTCCTCAGACCTCTAGGAGTCCTCCTGTCTCCTCAGACCTCTAGGAGTCCTCCTGTCTCCTCAGACCTCTAGGTTTCCTCCTGTCTCCTCAGACCTCTAGGAGTCCTCCTGTCTCCTCAGACCTCTAGGAGTCCTCCTGTCTCCTCAGACCTCTAGGAGTCCTCCTGTCTCCTCAGACCTCTAGGAGTCCTCCTGTCTCCTCAGACCTCTAGGAGTCCTCCTGTCTCCTCAGACCTCTAGGAGTCCTCCTGTCTCCTCAGACCTCTAGGAGTCCTCCTGTTTCCGCCGACCTCTAGGTTTCATCCTGTCTCCTCAGACCTCTAGGAGTCCTCCTGTCTCCTCAGACCTCTAGGAGTCCTCCTGTCTCCTCAGACCTCTAGGAGTCCTCCTGTCTCCTCAGACCTCTAGGAGTCCTCCTGTCTCCTCAGACCTCTAGGAGTCCTCCTGTCTCCTCAGACCTCTAGGAGTCCTCCTGTCTCCTCAGACCTCTAGGAGTCCTCCTGTCTCCTCAGACCTCTAGGAGTCCTCCTGTCTCCTCAGACCTCTAGGAGTCCTCCTGTCTCCTCAGACCTCTAGAGTCCTCCTGTCTCCTCAGACCTCTAGGTTTCCTCCTGTCTCCTCAGACCTCTAGGAGTCCTCCTGTCTCCTCAGACCTCTAGGAGTCCTCCTGTCTCCTCAGACCTCTAGGAGTCCTCCTGTCTCCTCAGACCTCTAGGAGTCCTCCTGTCTCCTCAGACCTCTAGGAGTCCTCCTGTCTCCTCAGACCTCTAGGAGTCCTCCTGTCTCCTCAGACCTCTAGGAGTCCTCCTGTCTCCTCAGACCTCTAGGAGTCCTCCTGTCTCCTCAGACCTCTAGGAGTCCTCCTGTCTCCTCAGACCTCTAGGAGTCCTCCTGTCTCCTGTCTCCTCAGACCTCTAGGTTTCCTCCTGTTTCCGCCGACCTCTAGGTTTCATCCTGTCTCCTGTCTCCTCAGACCTCTAGGTTTCCTCCTGTCTCCTCAGACCTCTAGGAGTCCTCCTGTCTCCTCAGACCTCTAGGTTTCCTCCTGTCTCCTCAGACCTCTAGGTTTCCTCCTGTCTCCTCAGACCTCTAGGTTTCCTCCTGTCTCCTCAGACCTCTAGGTTTCCCCCTGTCTCCTCAGACCTCTAGGTTTCCTCCTGTCTCCTCAGACCTGTAGGTTTCCTCCTGTCTCCTGTCTCCTCAGACCTCTATGTTTCCTCCTGTCTCCTCAGACCTCTAGGTTTCCCCATGTCTCCTCAGACCTCTAGGTTTCCTCCTGTCTCCTCAGACCTCTAGGTTTCCTCCTGTCTCCTCAGACCTCTAGGTTTCCTCCTGTCTCCTCAGACCTCTAGGTTTCCTCCTGTCTCCTCAGACCTCTAGGTTTCCTCCTGTCTCCTCAGACCTCTAGGAGTCCTCCTGTCTCCTCAGACCTCTAGGTTTCCTCCTGTCTCCTCAGACCTCTAGGTTTCCTCCTTTCTCCTCAAACCTCTAGGTTTCCTCCTGTCTCCTCAGACCTCTAGGTTTCCTCCTGTCTCCTCAGACCTCTAGGTTTCCCCATGTCTCCTCAGACCTCTAGGTTTCCTCCTGTCTCCTCAGACCTCTAGGTTTCCTCCTGTCTCCTCAGACCTCTAGGTTTCCCCCTGTCTCCTCAGACCTCTAGGTTTCCTCCTGTCTCCTCAGACCTCTATGTTTCCTCCTGTCTCCTCAGACCTCTATGTTTCCTCCTGTCTCCTCAGACCTCTAGGTTTCCTCCTGTCTCCTCAGACCTCTAGGAGTCCTCCTGTCTCCTGTTTCCTCAGACCTCTATTTCCTCCTGTCTCCTCAGACCTCTAGGTTTCCCCCTGTCTCCTCAGACCTCTAGGTTTCCTCCTGTCTCCTCAGACCTCTAGGAGTCCTCCTGTCTCCTGTTTCCTCAGACCTCTATGTTTCCTCCTGTTTCCTCAGACCTCTATGTTTCCTCCTGTCTCCTCAGACCTCTAGGTTTCCTCCTGTCTCCTCAGACCTCTATGTTTCCTCCTGTCTCCTCAGACCTCTATGTTTCCTCCTGTCTCCTCAGACCTCTAGGTTTCCCCCTGTCTCCTCAGACCTCTAGGTTTCCTCCTGTCTCCTCAGACCCTTCCCCACGCCAAGACCGCTGACAGGGAATGCCTGTGGTTTCTGAAGAGAGATCTGTCAACATGATGTTCCCATCTTGTTGTGAGGTTATTACTTCTAATTACCATGACTGTATGTTGTTATTATGTCTAATTACTATGACTGCCAGCAGCATACCACCCTGCATACCACTGCTGGCTTGCTTCTGAGGCTAAGCAGGGTTGGTCCTGGTCAGTCCCTGGATGGGAGACCAGATGCTGCTGGAAGTGGTGTTGGAGGGCCAGTAGGAGGCACTCTTTCATCTGGTCTAAATTAATATCCCAATTCCCCAGGGCAGTGATTGGGGACATTGCTCTATAGTAGGGTGCCGTCTTTCGGATGGGACGTTAAACGGGTGTCCTGACTCTCTGAGGTCATTAAAGATCCCATGGCACTTATCGTAAGAGTAGGGGTGTTAACCCCGGTGTCCTGACTAAATTCCCAATCTGGCCCTCAAACCATCACGGTCACCTAATGATCCCCGTTTACAATTGGTTCATTCATCCCCCTCCTCTCCCCTGTAACTATTCCACAGGTCGTTGCTGCAAATGAGAACGTGTTCTCAGTCAATTTACCTGGTAAAATAAAGGATAAATAACAATTTTTAAAAAATGTTGTTATTACTTCTAATTACTATGACTGTAGTAATTACCATGACTGTAGTAATTACTATGACAGAAGTCCAGGCCCTTGGATAAATTAAGACTCATTTGGAAATCGCAACAGCATGATAATGAGGCATAATGCAGAAAAGGAAAATATAATCCTCATAGCAGATAGACTGACTATAGCAAGCCTATAGTATACATATTCTTTGCAATACGGTACCTCTTATATCGGCAGGCAAGTGTGATCAAACGTACATCCTTTAGTGGGGTGCAGGGACGAAAAATGTCGTTAATGACCTGACGAAGATCGAAACCTTGTTTGTTTGGGAATTCAGGTAGGCCTATGAGTGCTTATATCGCCCTCATTCATTTAATAACATTACCTTTCTACCGCTTATATCGCCTTCATTCATTTAACAACATTACCTTTCTACCGCTTATATCGCCTTCATTCATTTAACAACATTACCTTTCTACAGCTTATATCGCCTTCATTCATTTAACAACATTACCTTTCTACCGCTTACATCGCCTTCATTCATTTAACTTCTTGCGTCGAGCCAACCCGGATCCGGGATCATGACTACAGCCTCAAGTCCATTACCATAACGCAACGTTAACTATTCATGAAAATCGCAAATGAAATGAAATCAATATGCTAGCTCTCATGCTTAGCCTTTTGTTAACAACACTGTCATCTCAGATTTTCAAAAATATGCTTCTCTACCATAGCAAAACTAGCATTTAGCGTTAGCATTTAGCGTTAGCATTTAGCATTAGCATTTAGCGTTAGCATCACCAGGCAACATTTTCACAAAAACCAGCAAAAACATTCAATTAATCATTTACCTTTGAAGAACTTCGGATGTTTTCAATGAGGAGACTCTCAGTTACATAGCA
Organism: Oncorhynchus nerka; assembly: GCF_034236695.1. NCBI lineage: Eukaryota > Metazoa > Chordata > Actinopteri > Salmoniformes > Salmonidae > Oncorhynchus > Oncorhynchus nerka. The sequence goes on along the minus strand of NC_088413.1, from coordinate 83,500,880 downwards.
AATGTTCAGTTTTCCTGAAAGATTATTTGTGCAGGAGAAATCGGTCCGTTTTCTGCGTCATGTTTGGCTACCCAAAAAAAACGAAAATTCAGTTATAAAAACGCCAAAAAAACGCCAAAAAAAACCTCCATAATATCGACTGAAACATGGCAAACGTTGTTTAGAATCAATCCTCAAGGTGTTTTTCTACATATCTCTTCAATGATGTATCGTTCCTGGAAGTGTGCTTCTCCCTCTGTATCGCATGGTAAAATGAGTGCCACTGAGAATTGCGCACCAATTTAGACAAAGGACACCGGGCGGACACCTGGCAAATGTAGTCTCTTATGGCCAATCTTCCAATGATATGCCTACAAATACGTCACAATGCTGCAGACATCTTGGACGAACGGCAGAGCGCATAAGCTCGTTCACGGCACATTCACAGCCATATAAGGAGACGATAGTAAAACAGAGCTTCAAAATTCAGCTCATTTCCTGTTTGAGGTTTCATCTTGGTTTCGCCTGTAGCATCAGTTCTGGGGCACTCACAGATAATATCTTTGCAGTTTTGAAAACGTCAGAGTGTTTTCTTTCCAAAGCTGCCAATTATATGCATAGTCGAGCATCTTTTCGTGACAGAATATTGCGCTTAAAACGGGCATGTTTTTTTTATCCAATAATGACATAGCGCCCCCATAGGTTGAACATTACCTTTCTACCGCTTATATCGCCTTCATTCATTTAACATGACCTAATAGCTCAAATACGTGAATTGTAACCTCCATCGGACAGGTAAGAGTTGATCAACTAGGCGAGCAGGCCTTAAAATGGAATAGGAATATATAGCTGAGATTGAGTTTGCGATTTTTAAAATGAATTTAGCTAATTACTTTAATGTGTCATAATTATCATAATTAAATTAGAAGTATGAGTACCTACAGTGTTATTGTGAAACCTTATATTCAACAACGGATAGGCGAATAAGACAATTTTGTAAAAAATAAATAAAAGGACCCTCATTTTCACACACATTTTTTTCACTCTTTATTGTCGTTATTGCTATACATGTGCATCTGGTGTAGGCTATTTTATGGAACTGACATTAACACGTTTCTTTCGGAGAAAGAAACATAGATTGGCCTACCTTCAGAATTTATATATTTTTTTCTATAGGGTTATTTGATTTCAGATGGCTATGGTTCTTGTGGATGCCAGGGCACGAATATAGTCAAATAGGCCGTAGATGAACTTGAGATTGTATCGAAATTCAAGCCTAGATGAACTCAGACATGCATACCATTGCAGTCACCGCGGAAGGTTAAAGTGTAGGTTACTCTCATATGTGTTTAATAAGAAACTATAACGCGTCTCGGCTGATAATATATTAACTATTAACTGTTGTTTCAGGAGAGACATTTCAATCACTAATGCCAGTGGCTGTAGTCACAACACATGGAGGTCCGTTTAGTACTACAGCTGTTGAGCTCTGCGCTATACGGACTGGCAATTTATTGGAAATCTGTCAATTTATTGGAATTCTGGTCATGAATCATTTTTTAATTTCCCAAGATATTACAGAATTCGCGGGCAGTTTGTGGGTTCTTCCTCCAAGGACCTACATAGCCTATGGGTTTTAGCTTTCATGATGTTGCACTATTAACTTGTAATAACAAGTTAATAAGTGTCCCCCAAAATATGCTCTAATGCTCAGAGCAGGACATTAGAAAATCATTACCGATGGAACGATGCTGTGGAACAACATTTTCATTGGCTGTTAAGGGCCTAAATGCTCTTAAACACAGCCATTGAGTTTAAAGCCAGACTCGCTAAGTCTCATTAACATAATTTGTGATGAGGAACAATAATAATAACAAACTAAGATGTCATAATGTGCTGTATCTGAGAGTTTTCAAATTGCTGCCACACTTCCATCCGACCTGGTCTCAGAGAGTGTCGTATTATTCTGTATGTAAACCCGGAAACACTCCAGTTAGTATGCTATGTTTTAATTTGTGGCTGTCCATCACCCATTTTGTATGATATGGTACAAATTACAATTCGTATTATATATTACACATTTGTAAAATGTACAATATGTTACGAATTTGTAAAATGGTTGATATGTCATGAAATAGCAAAACGAATGATATGTTGCGAATTCTAGCTAAGTGGCTAACTTTAGGGGTAGGGGCAGGGTTAGGTTAAAGGGTTAATGTTAGGATTAATGTTAGGTGAAGGGTTAGCTAACATGCTATGTAGTTGCAAAGTAGCTTAAAAGTAGTAAGTCGTTGAAAAGTTTCTAATTAGCTATAATGCTTAAGTTGTCCGTGATGAGATTCGAACTCGCAACCTTTTGAGTTGCTAGACGTTTCACATTATACGCCCACCCATTTATACCCCCACCCATCCACCCCGACCAACCACCCTTAAGTAACCACCTGTCTTATGTAACCATACCAAACGTAACAAATCATACTAAATGGAGTGTCTCAGATTTAAGTACAGAATAATACGAAATGCTCTGATACCAGGCTGTTCGATCAGTCAGTGTCAGATAGCTGGTGTTCTCGTTTAATTGTAGATTACAACAAGCATGCATTTACTATACTGTATAAACATTACAAGTTACAAGTGGAGTCAGCTATGAACGATAAAGGAGTAAAATGTCATTCTAATTTACATGAACAAGTTCAACAATATAGGTCTCCTACTGCGGTGCAACGTAGCTGATTTGACAAGTTCAACAATATAGGCTATAACAGCCTCCACTCTTCTGGGAAGGCTTTCCACTAGATGTTGGAACATTGCTGCTATAACAGCCTCCACTCTTCTGGGAAGGCTTTCCACTAGATGTTGGAACATTGCTGCTATAACAGCCTCCACTCTTCTGGGAAGGCTTTCCACTAGATGTTGGAACATTGCTGCTATAACAGCCTCCACTCTTCTGGGAAGGCTTTCCACTAGATGTTGGAACATTGCTGCTATAACAGCCTCCACTCTTCTGGGAAGACTTTCCACTAGATGTTGGAACATTGCTGCTATAACAGCCTCCACTCTTCTGGGAAGGCTTTCCACTAGATGTTGGAACATTGCTGCTATAACAGCCTCCACTCTTCTAGGAAGGCTTTCCACTAGATATTGGAACATTGCTGCTATAACAGCCTCCACTCTTCTAGGAAGGCTTTCCACTAGATGTTGGAACATTGCTGCTATAACAGCCTCCACTCTTCTGGGAAGGCTTTCCACTAGATGTTGGAACATTGCTGCTATAACAGCCTCCACTCTTCTGGGAAGGCTTTCCACTAGATGTTGGAACATTGCTGCTATAACAGCCTCCACTCTTCTGGGAAGGCTTTCCACTAGATGTTGGAACATTGCTGCTATAACAGCCTCCACTCTTCTGGGAAGGCTTTCCACTAGATGTTGGAACATTGCTGCTATAACAGCCTCCACTCTTCTAGGAAGGCTTTCCACTAGATGTTGGAACATTGCTGCTATAACAGCCTCCACTCTTCTGGGAAGGCTTTCCACTAGATGTTGGAACATTGCTGCTATAACAGCCTCCACTCTTCTGGGAAGGCTTTCCACTAGATGTTGGAACATTGCTGCTATAACAGCCTCCACTCTTCTGGGAAGGCTTTCCACTAGATGTTGGAACATTGCTGCTATAACAGCCTCCACTCTTCTGGGAAGGCTTTCCACTAGATGTTGGAACATTGCTGCTATAACAGCCTCCACTCTTCTGGGAAGGCTTTCCACTAGATGTTGGAACATTGCTGCTATAACAGCCTCCACTCTTCTGGGAAGGCTTTCCACTAGATGTTGGAACATTGCTGCTATAACAGCCTCCACTCTTCTGGGAAGGCTTTCCACTAGATGTTGGAACATTGCTGCTATAACAGCCTCCACTCTTCTGGGAAGGCTTTCCACTAGATGTTGGAACATTGCTGCTATAACAGCCTCCACTCTTCTGGGAAGGCTTTCCACTAGATGTAGGAACATTGCTGCTATAACAGCCTCCACTCTTCTAGGAAGGCTTTCCACTAGATGTTGGAACATTGCTGCTATAACAGCCTCCACTCTTCTAGGAAGGCTTTCCACTAGATATTGGAACATTGCAGCTATAACAGCCTCCACTCTTCTAGGAAGGCTTTCCACTAGATGTTGGAACATTGCTGCTATAACAGCCTCCACTCTTCTGGGAAGGCTTTCCACTAGATGTTGGAACATTGCTGCTATAACAGCCTCCACTCTTCTAGGAAGGCTTTCCACTAGATGTTGGAACATTGCTGCTATAACAGCCTCCACTCTTCTGGGAAGGCTTTCCACTAGATGTTGGAACATTGCTGCTATAACAGCCTCCACTCTTCTGGGAAGGCTTTCCACTAGATGTAGGAACATTGCTGCTATAACAGCCTCCACTCTTCTAGGAAGGCTTTCCACTAGATGTTGGAACACTGCTGCTATAACAGCCTCCACTCTTCTGGGAAGGCTTTCCACTAGATATTGGAACATTGCTGCTATAACAGCCTCCACTCTTCTGGGAAGGCTTTCCACTAGATATTGGAACATTGCTGCTATAACAGCCTCCACTCTTCTGGGAAGGCTTTCCACTAGATGTTGGAACATTGCTGCTATACCAGCCTCCACTCTTCTAGGAAGGCTTTCCACTAGATGTTGGAACATTGCTGCTATAACAGCCTCCACTCTTCTGGGAAGGCTTTCCACTAGATGTTGGAACATTGCTGCTATACCTGCCTCCACTCTTCTAGGAAGGCTTTCCACTAGATGTTGGAACATTGCTGCTATAACAGCCTCCACTCTTCTGGGAAGGCTTTCCACTAGATGTTGGAACATTGCTGCTATAACAGCCTCCACTCTTCTGGGAAGGCTTTCCACTAAATGTTGGAACATTGCTGCTATACCAGCCTCCACTCTTCTGGGAAGGCTTTCCACTAGATGTTGGAACATTGCTGCTATACCAGCCTCCACTCTTCTAGGAAGGCTTTCCACTAGATATTGGAACATTGCTGCTATACCAGCCTCCACTCTTCTAGGAAGGCTTTCCACTAGATGTTGGAACATTGCTGCTATAACATCCTCCACTCTTCTGGGAAGGCTTTCCACTAGATGTTGGAACATTGCTGCTATACCTGCCTCCACTCTTCTAGGAAGGCTTTCCACTAGATGTTGGAACATTGCTGCTATAACAGCCTCCACTCTTCTGGGAAGGCTTTCCACTAGATGTTGGAACATTGCTGCTATACCTGCCTCCACTCTTCTAGGAAGGCTTTCCACTAGATGTTGGAACATTGCTGCTATAACAGCCTCCACTCTTCTGGGAAGGCTTTCCACTAGATGTTGGAACATTGCTGCTATAACAGCCTCCACTCTTCTGGGAAGGCTTTCCACTAGATGTTGGAACATTGCTGCTATACCAGCCTCCACTCTTCTAGGAAGGCTTTCCACTAGATGTTGGAACATTGCTGCTATAACAGCCTCCACTCTTCTGGGAAGGCTTTCCACTAGATGTTGGAACATTGCTGCTATACCAGCCTCCACTCTTCTAGGAAGGCTTTCCACTAGATGTTGGAACATTGCTGCTATAACAGCCTCCACTCTTCTGGGAAGGCTTTCCACTAGATGTTGGAACATTGCTGCTATACCTGCCTCCACTCTTCTAGGAAGGCTTTCCACTAGATGTTGGAACATTGCTGCTATAACAGCCTCCACTCTTCTGGGAAGGCTTTCCACTAGATGTTGGAACATTGCTGCTATACCAGCCTCCACTCTTCTAGGAAGGCTTTCCACTAGATGTTGGAACATTGCTGCTATAACAGCCTCCACTCTTCTGGGAAGGCTTTCCACTAGATGTTGGAACATTGCTGCTATAACAGCCTCCACTCTTCTGGGAAGGCTTTCCACTAGATGTTGGAACATTGCTGCTATAACAGCCTCCACTCTTCTGGGAAGGCTTTCCACTAGATGTTGGAACATTGCTGCGGGGACTTGCATCCATTCAGCCACAAGTGCCGGGCACTGATGTTGGGCGATTGTGTCTGGCTACCAGTCGGCATTCCAATTCATCCCAAAGGTGTTCAATGGGGTTGAGGTCAAGGCTCTGTGCAGGCTAGTCAAGTTCTTCCACACCGATCTCAACAAACCATTTCTGTATGGACCTCGTTTTGTGCACAGGGGCATTGTTATGCTGAAACAGGAAAGGGCCTCCCCAAACTGTTGCCACAAATTTGGAAGCACAGAATTTTCTAGAATTTCATTGTATGCTGTCGCGTTAAGATTCACCTCCCCTGGAACTAAGGGGACTAGCCCGAACCATGAAAAACAGCCCAGACCATTATTCCTCCTCCACCAAACTTTACAGTCGGCGCTATGCATTCTGGTATGCAACGTTCTCCTGGCATCCACCAAACCCAGATTGGTCCGTCTGACTGACAGATGGTGAAGCGTGATTCATCCCTCCAGAAAACGCATTTCCACTGTTCCAGAGTCTAATGGCGGCGAGCTTTACACCACATCCAGCCGACGCTTGGCATTGCCCATGGTGATCTTAGGCTTGTGTGCGGCTGCTCGGCCATGGAAACCCATTTCACAAAGCTCCCGACGAACAGTTCTTGTGCTGACGTTGCTTCCAGAAGCAGTTTGGAACTCGGTAGTGACTGTTGAACCCGAGGACAGACCATTTTTACAGCTACACACTTCAGTACCTGGCGGTCCTGTTCTGTGAGCTTTGTGTGGCCTGCCACTTCGTGGTTGAGCCGTTGTTGCTCCTAGACGTTTCCACTTCACAACAAAATAATTTACAGTTGACTGCGGCAGCTCCAGCAGGGCAGAAGTTTGATGAACTGACTTGTTGGAAAGGTGACATCCTGTAACGGTACCACATTGAAAGTCACTGAGCTCTTCAGTAAGTCCATTCTACTGCCAATGTCTGTCTATGGAGATTGCATGGCTGTGTGCTCGATTGTATACACCTGTCAGCAACGGCTGTGGCTGAAATAGCCCAATCCACTAATTTGAAGGGGTGTCCTCATACTTTTGCAGATATAGTGTAGCTTGCTTCACTTACCAGTAGACAGAGTTGGCCGTTTGTATTGGGAGGGATATGGCTAGGTATGGAAGCACAGAATTGATGTGTTGTTTGTACTGAGAGGGATATAGCTAGATATGTGATGTTGATGTGTTGTTTGTACTGAGAGGGATATAGCTAGATATGTGTTATTTACAAAAAAACATTCCTATAGGGCTTACCTATCTTTAAATGAATCAGAAAGTCATTAGGATTTGATTTGATTGAATCATTATAATAAAGCATACATTATAGTATGACAATTAAAAAATAAATGTTTTAACAAAATATGACAAACTAAATTCATACAAAATCCAGTAGATAGTTTCATAAATAGGTCGGTGCCCATTTATGAATTTGGTGCATAAATTAAATCAAATTTCATTTACAGAGGCGTATACACCTCTCTTTTTAGTTAGCCAGAAATCATTAGGTTATATTTGAGTCAGAACGACTATGCAGATTGAATGTCATCAACAGTGTTCAAATCTATTTCACGTCTCCATGCGGGGTCCTATTCTTCTTCATCAACTTAGCCAAAGAAAGTCAGATAAAATGCAGACAATCTAAACTTTCATATTTTATTAACCAGTTAAAGACTGAAACCAAACTCGTGTTTAGATGGATCCGTGGTCAGTTTAATAGAGGCTAAAGTGGCTAACCGTGTTGTGTTCTGTCTACTGACCAGAACAAGCTGAAGTTAATTGATGGCAGATCTACATGACGTTAGAGACACAAGCTCCACATATTAACATGGGAAAACGATGCTACATAGACTAACAGGAATTCAAAACCTCAAATGACTTTTGTTGTATCCCTTAGACTTGGTTGTTCCATATGTGATGCCTGTTGCCGGGTGCCAGGTTAACACATTTGAATGGCAGTTCACTTGCTGTTATGGTTTTGACTGCCCTCTAGTGGCGGGTTTGGAGACCTAGATCACTGGGCTACTCTTTATGGTAGGCCTAGTCTATATTGCTACTACATAATGAAACCGTATCTTAGATAATGAGATGGTATCTTAGTTAAATAAACAGTATCTTAGATAATGAGACAGGATATTAGATAATGAGACAGTATCTTTGGTAATGAGACAGGATCTTAGATAATGAGACAGGATATTAGATAATGAGACAGTATCTTTGGTAATGAGACAGTATCTTAGATAATGAGACAGGATATTAGATAATGAGACAGTATCTTAGATAATGAGACAGGATATTAGATAATGAGGCAGTACCTTTGGTAATGAGACATTATCTTAGATAATGAGACAGGATATTAGATAATGAGACAGTATCTTAGATAATGAGAAGGATATTAGATAATGAGGCAGTACCTTTGGTAATGAGACAGGATCTTAGATAATGAGACAGGATATTAGATAATGAGGCAGTACCTTTTGGTAATGAGACAGTATCTTAGATAATGAGACAGGATATTAGATAATGAGACAGTATCTTTGGTAATGAGACAGTATCTTAGATAATGAGACAGGATATTAGATAATGAGACAGTATCTTTGGTAATGAGACAGTATCTTAGATAATGAGACAGGATATTAGATAATGAGACAGTATATTAGATAATGAGACAGGATATTAGATAATGAGGCAGTACCTTTGGTAATGAGACAGGATCTTAGATAATGAGACAGGATATTAGATAATGAGACAGTATCTTAGATAATGAGACAGGATATTAGATAATGAGGCAGTACCTTTGGTAATGAGACAGTATCTTAGATAATGAGACAGGATATTAGATAATGAGACAGTATCTTAGATAATGAGACAGGATATTAGATAATGAGGCAGTACCTTTGGTAATGAGACAGTATCTTAGATAATGAGACAGGATATTAGATAATGAGACAGTATATTAGATAATGAGACAGGATATTAGATAATGAGGCAGTACCTTTGGTAATGAGACAGGATCTTAGATAATGAGACAGGATATTAGATAATGAGACAGTATCTTAGATAATGAGACAGGATATTAGATAATGAGGCAGTACCTTTGGTAATGAGACATTATCTTAGATAATGAGACAGGATATTAGATAATGAGAATTATCTTAGATAATCAAATCAAATCAAATCCCATTTTATTTGTCACATACACATGGTTAGCAGATGTTAATGCGATTGTAGCGAAATGCTTCTGCTTCTAGTTCCGACAATGCAGTAATAACCAACAAGTAATCTAACTAACAATTCCAAAACTACTCTCTTATACACAGTGTAAGGGGATAAAGAATATGTACATAAAGATATATGAGTGAGTGATGGTACAGAGCGGCATAGGCAAGATACAGTAGATGGTATCGAGTACAGTATATACATATGAGATGAGTATGTAAACAAAGTGGCATAGTTAAAGTGGCTAGTGATACATGTATTACATAAGGATGCAGTAGATGATATAGAGTACAGTATATACGTATACATATGAGATGAATAATGTAGGGTATGTAAACATTATATTAGGTAGCATTGTTTAAAGTGGCTAGTGATATATTTTACATAATTTCCCATCAATTCCCATTATTAAAGTGGCTGAAGTTGAGTCAGTGTGTCGGCAGCAGCCACTCAATGTTAGTGGTGGCTGTTTAACAGTCTGATGGCCTTGAGATAGAAGCTGTTTTTCAGTCTCTCGGTCCCAGCTTTGATGCACCTGTACTGACCTCGCCTTCTGGATGATAGCGGGGTGAACAGGCAGTGGCTCGGGTGGTTGTTGTCCTTGATGATCTTTATGGCCTTCCTGTGACATCGGGTGGTGTAGGTGTCCTGGAGGGCAGGTAGTTTGCCCCCGGTGATGCGTTGTGCAGACCTCACTACCCTCTGGAGAGCCTTACAGTTGTGGGCGGAGCAGCTGCCGTACCAGGCGGTGATACAGCCCGACAGGATGCTCTCGATTGTGCATCTGTAGAAGTTTGTGAGTGCTTTTGGTGACAAGCCGAATTTCTTCAGCCTCCTGAGGTTGAAGAGGCGCTGCTGCGCCTTCTTCACGATGCTGTCTGTGTGAGTGGACCAATTCAGTTTGTCTGTGATGTGTACGCCGAGGAACTTAAAACTTACTACCCTCTCCACTACTGTTCCATCAATGTGGATAGGGGGGTGTTCCCTCCGCTGTTTCCTGAAGTCCACAATCATCTCCTTAGTTTTGTTGACGTTGAGTGTGAGGTTATTTTCCTGACACCACACTCCGAGGATAATGAGACAGGATCTTTGATAATGAGACATTATCTTTGATAATGAGACAGTATCTTAGATAGAGGCAGGATCTTAGATAGAGGCAGGATCTTAGATAGAGGCAGGATCTTAGATAGAGGCAGGATCTTAGATAATGACATCAGAAAGTGTGAGGAAAGATGAACATCAATGTTTGTCATGTGATATTGAAGTTGGCCACAAGGTGTCACCTTCCTTCCTTCATGTTTCCACGGAGAAATCACTGATCTGACAAGGGGTTGATTGGTGAAAACAAAAGGAAATCATGCCAAAGCCATTCCCTTCTCCCATCCAATCACATCCAGAATGAAGTGATGAATTCATGAAATGGAATATGAAAGCAGAGGTGTCGTGCCCATAGGGGGCATAGCATAGGGGGCATAGCATAGGGGCATAGCATAGGGGGCATAGCGTAGGGGGCATAGCGTAGGAGGCATAGCATAGGGGGCATAGCATAGGGGGCATAGCGTAGGGGGCATAGCATAGGGGCATGTGGGGTGGCAGGTATCCTATTGGTTAGGGCGTTGGGCCATTAACCGAAAGGTTTCTGGATCGAATTCCCCGAGCTGACAAGGTAAAAATCAGTAATACATCAGGTCAGGCTGTCCAGTAACATGCTATACATCAGGTCAGGCTGTCCAGTAGAACATCAGGTCAGGCTGTCCAGTAACATGCTATACATCAGGTCAAGCTGTCCAGTAGTACATCAGGTCAGGCTGTCCAGTAACATGCTACACATCAGGTCAGGCTGTCCAGTAGTACATCAGGTCAGGCTGTCCAGTAACATGCTATACATCAGGTCAGGCTGTTCAGTAATACATCAGGCCAGGCTGTCCAGTAACATGTTATACATCAGGTCAGGCTGTCCAGTAACATGCTATACATCAGGTCAGGCTGTCCAGTAGTACATCAGGTCAGGCTGTCCAGTAATACATCAGGCCAAGCTGTCCAGTAATACATCAGGTCAGGCTGTCCAGTAACATGCTATACATCAGGTCAGGCTGTCCAGTAACATGCTATACATCAAGTCAGGCTGTCCAGTAATACATCAGGTCAGGCTGTCCAGTAACATGCTACACATCAGGTCAGGCTGTCCAGTAGTACATCAGGTCAGGCTGTCCAGTAACATGCTATACATCAGGTCAGGCTGTTCAGTAATACATCAGGCCAGGCTGTCCAGTAACATGTTATACATCAGGTCAGGCTGTCCAGTAACATGCTATACATCAGGTCAGGCTGTCCAGTAGTACATCAGGTCAGGCTGTCCAGTAATACATCAGGCCAAGCTGTCCAGTAATACATCAGGTCAGGCTGTCCAGTAACATGCTATACATCAGGTCAGGCTGTCCAGTAACATGCTATACATCAAGTCAGGCTGTCCAGTAATACATCAGGTCAGGCTGTCCAGTAACATGCTATACATCAGGTCAGGCTGTCCAGTAACATGCTATACATCAGGTCAGGCTGTCCAGTAACATGCTATACATCAGGTCAGGCTGTCCAGTAACATGCTATACATCAAGTCAGGCTGTCCAGTAATACATCAGGTCAGGCTGTCCAGTAACATGCTATACATCAGGTCAGGCTGTCCAGTAACATGCTATACATCAGGTCAGGCTGTCCAGTAGTACATCAGGTCAGGCTGTCCAGTAACACATCAGCTCAGGCTGTCCAGTAACATGGTATACATCAGGTCAGGCTGTCCAGTAACATGTTATACATCAGGTCAGGCTGTCCAGTAACATGCTATACATCAGGTCAGGCTGTCCAGTAACATGCTATACATCAGGTCAGGCTGTCCAGTAGTACATCAGGTCAGGCTGTCCAGTAACACATCAGCTCAGGCTGTCCAGTAACATGCTATACATCAGGTCAGGCTGTCTAGTAACATGCTATACATCAGGTCAGGCTGTCCAGTAACATGCTATACATCAGGTCAGGCTGTCCAGTAATACATCAGGTCAGGCTGTCCAGTAACACACTATACATCAGGTCAGGCTGTCCAGTAACACATCAGGTCAGGCTGTCCAGTAACATGCTATACATCAGGTCAGGCTGTCCAGTAACATGCTATACATCAGGTCAGGCTGTCCAGTAACATGCTATACATCAGGTCAGGCTGTCCAGTAACACATCAGGTCAGGCTGTCCAGTAACATGCTATACATCAGGTCAGGCTGTCCAGTAACATGCTATACATCAGGTCAGGCTGTCCAGTAACATGCTATACATCAGGTCAGGCTGTCCAGTAACATGCTATACATCAGGTCAGGCTGTCCAGTAACATGCTATACATCAGGTCAGGCTGTCCAGTAACATGCTATACATCAGGTCAGGCTGTCCAGTAACATGCTATACATCAGGTCAGGCTGTCCAGTAACATGCTATACATCAGGTCAGGCTGTCCAGTAACATGCTATACATCAGCTCAGGCTGTCCAGTAACATGCTATACATCAGGTCAGGCTGTCCAGTAACATGCTATACATCAGGTCAGGCTGTCCAGTAACATGCTATACATCAGCTCAGGCTGTCCAGTAACATGCTATACATCAGGTCAGGCTGTCCAGTAGTACATCAGGTCAGGCTGTCCAGTAACATGCTATACATCAGGTCAGGCTGTCCAGTAACATGCTATACATCAGGTCAGGCTGTCCAGTAGTACATCAGGTCAGGCTGTCCAGTAACATGCTATACATCAGGTCAGGCTGTCCAGTAACATGCTATACATCAGGTCAGGCTGTCCAGTAACATGCTATACATCAGGTCAGGCTGTCCAGTAACATGCTATACATCAGGTCAGGCTGTCCAGTAACATGCTATACATCAGGTCAAGCTGTCCAGTAACATGCTATACATCAGGTCAGGCTGTCCAGTAGTACATCAGGTCAGGCTGTCCAGTAACATGCTATACATCAGGTCAGGCTGTACAGTAACATGTTATACATCAGGTCAGGCTGTCCAGTAACATGCTCTACATCAGGTCAGGCTGTCCAGTAGTACATCAGGTCAGGCTGTCCAGTAACATGCTATACATCAGGTCAGGCTGTCCAGTAACATACTCTACATCAGGCTCTGGTTCTGTGCTTCACAGCTCTGTTTGGGGTTTTGACTGACAGCTGTTCTGAACTTGAGCACCACCTGACAGGAAGTTGCCCCCATCCCTCCAGGTAATTGGGAAACTTTAGCAAATGTGTTGTTGTCTGAGTGTTAGAAATTTCCAAACAAAACAACTATAGGTGTTCTTGATCTAGTTCCTCAACAACACAGCTAGGAGAGATCAACAAAGTACCTTATCGTTGAAGACTCTTCTTTGGGTCAAAAAAAAAGTGCATTGAAATGAGTTATGAACTGTGAACATTTTGGAGAGGTGTGTCCCCCCCCCCCCACTTGGTGACAACAGTTAGTCCTCTCACTCAAACCCTTGCCATGTCTTTGTCTTAAGTTGCACCTACCCAACATTTCCCAGGAATAGTCTTATGTTACTTAATGCATCCAGAGTATTTTCAGATTTCATTATCAACAAATGCGGCGAAAAGCATAGAATCAACAGCTTGGATTCAGTCGTGTAAATTGAACTGTGGTGAACTAATCTTTGGGTCTAATAACTTTCCCATAATCTCCAAACTGTTATCTTTCAATTGCTGCCATGGTGATGCTTATGCTGTTCATATTTCCTCTGTAAGAAACATTTCAATTTAGCCCCCTTTCCATACAGATCATACAGGCCAATTTAGCCCTATCCATACAGGCCATACAGGCCAATTTAGCCCTATCCATACAGGCCATACAGGCCAATTTAGCCCTATCCATACAGGCCAATTTAGCCCCCTATCCATACAGGCCAATTTATCCCTATCCATACAGGCCAATTTAGCCCTTTCCATACAGGCCAATTTAGCCCTATTGATATAGACCAATTTAGCCCTATCCATACAGGCCAATTTAGCCCTTTCCATACAGGCCAATTTAGCCCTATCCATACAGGCCAATTTAGCCCTATCCATACAGGCCAATTTAGCCCTTTCCATACAGGCCAATTTAGCCCTTTCCATACAGGCCAATTTAGCCCTATCCATACAGGCCAATTTAGCCCTTTCCATACAGGCCATACAGGCCAATTTAGCCCTTTCCATACAGGCCAATTTAGCCCTATCCATACAGGCCATACAGGCCAATTTAGCCCTATCCATACAGGCCATACAGGCCAATTTATCCCTTTCCATACAGGCCATACAGGCCAATTTAGCCCTTTCCATACAGACCATACAGGCCAATTTAGCCCTATCCATACAGACCAATTTAGCCCCCTTTCCATACAGGCCAATTTAGCCCCCTTTCCATACAGACCATACAGGCCAATTTAGCCCCCTTTCCATACAGACCATACAGGCCAATTTAGCCCTATCCATACAGACCATACAGGCCAATTTAGCCCTTTCCATACAGGCCATACAGGCCAATTTAGCCCTATCCATAAAGACCAATTTAGCCCTATCCATACAGGCCAATTTAGCCCTATCCATACAGGCTATACAGGCCAATTTAGCCCCCTTTCCATACAGACCATACAGGCCAATTTAGCCCTATCCATACAGGCCAATTTAGCCCTATCTATACAGGCCAATTTAGCCCTATCCATACAGGCCAATTTAGCCCTCTCCATACAGGCCAATTTAGCCCTATCTATACAGGCCAATTTAGCCCTATCCATACAGGCCAATTTAGCCCTCTCCATACAGGCCAATTTAGCTCCCTATCCATATAGGCCAATTTAGCCCTATCTATACAGGCCAATTTAGCCCTATCCATACAGGCTAATTTAGCCCTATCCATATAGGCCAATTTAGCCCTATCCATACAGGCCAATTTAGCCCTATCCATACAAGCCAATTTAGCCCCCTATCCATAAAGACCAATTTAGCCCTATCCATAAAGACCAATTTAGCCCTATCCATAAAGACCAATTTAGCCCTCCATACAGGCCATACAGGCCAATTTAGCCCTATCCATATAGGCCATACAGGCCAATTTAGCCCTATCCATACAGGCCATACAGACCAATTTAGCCCTATCCATACAGGCCATACAGGCCAATTTAGCCCTATCCATACGGACCATACAGGCCAATTTAGCCCCCTATCCATACAGGCCATACAGGCCAATTTAGCCCTATCCATACAGGCCATATAGGCCAATTTAGCCCTATCCATACAGGCCAATTTAGCCCTATCCATACAGGCTAATTCCCACAAGTGTAAAGGGATAAGCATAAGCATAATGAGTTTGGCTCTAGATTGCAGGAAAAAGCTGTTTCAGGTATTTAAAAAACTTAAATTCTCCAACTTTCCATCCTCACTGTAGTCGTGCTCCCTCCGAGTTTTGGGTTGCATGACACCCAGGTAAAGAAAGATGCATTATACTGTAATTCAAATCCTTTGAATTGGCCAAACACATTGGCTTCCACAGTCTATATATTAGACAAAGCATTACAATGAATTGGGTTAATGTATGAGGCCTAAATCTACTAAGAACATTTGTTTGAAAATGTCTTTAAAATAATGTGTTTGGGCATACAAGTGTATTCGTTGGAGAAGCACACATGCATGGGTTTAGTATAGGCCGTTATTTTCATGTGAATGTCAGTTGTCTTTACATAATGTCAAATTTACATTAAGTTTACATTTTAATTTTATTATTGGTCTTAAGGCAGTATCATATTGAAAGAGGCTCAACGTGTTCCTATTCTGGCAATAAAAATACGTTAAAAACACGTTAAAATTGACAACTAATTCCACAAAAAGCTGTTAATGTGTAGTTTACGATGCGCCATTATCCTGCATTCTATACATACATATACAATATACATAAAATAGAATGACATCATTGATAGTCACTTGGCATCTTCAGTTAGCACCGTCGTACTGGTGAATTTTAATGTGAGTTGTGAATCACAGCAAACATCGAAAGCACTGGTGAAAGAGCGGACAATCATTCAGTAGCCATGGCGAGAGGACGCAATCCGAGCCTCGGTCCCAGGCCGTGTGTGACCCGCTCACACCTCCACATCCACTCATTAATTAATCAACTAATTGGCGGTTTGTTTCGCATTAGCTCTGTGTGTTCAGCTAATCTATTCCACCTGGAAATGTTCACCCCGTCAGAAGTAGAAGGGTTCCACCTGCATGGGAAACTAAACGTTTTATCCCGCAACCTCTATGGCTCAGCTCCACCACTCCACTTGGTGCCTGAATACAGCCGGGTAATGAATATGCTACATGTTTGTTACGCTGTTAAATGTTGAGCAGTTAAGAATGGCAGTTCCCACAGATGATGTGAGTTGTGGATGTATTAAGAAGGTTTAAGCTCATTGTCAATGGTAAAAAACAACAACGAAGACAGCGACATAATATATATGCAAACCTCAGTATCTGCTGCCACTGCTGTTTTGTTTGATTTATTTAACCCTTATTTTACCAGGGAAGTTGACTGAGAACACATTCTCATTTACAGCAACGACCTGGAGAATAGTTACAGGGGAGATGAGGGGGGGATGAATGAGCCAATTGGAAGCTCTCCATCCATTCAATCCGTTGTTTGTTTTTGGCGCTTGACCTGCTACCTCACTGTCGGTGTTCTGCCTATGAATAGCACTGAGGACTGGAAGGACGCTACTTCCTGCAGGAGAAAGAGAGAGACGCATAGAAATGATGTTCGGGTCGTTCTCCAAACTGGCGGTTTAAAGCGACTCTCCCCTTGTGGTCCCCGTACCACGCCTTGGCCACGTGTTAAATGTCTTTGTGCGTCCCCGAAATGAAACCTTTGACAATGACACAAAGGACTACCTCTACTTCAAACGATTGTAATGGAAGTTAATGACTATTAGATGGAGTGGAAGCCCCTTTGCTCCACAAATAAAATGCAAAAGAGGGAGGACTTTTTTTTAATTTATTTTTTTACAATCGTCCACCATAAAACATGTCTTTGTTCAAACGTACTTTCCTATTCGACCTCGGAACAGCATTTAGTACCCCCCTTTAAAGCCTAGACATTAGACTTATACAATACGTCTTCATGTCTACTGATGGGATGTATTATTTGGATGTAAAGAAGTGGTTCATCTTCGTATCTCCAAAGGATTGGTTACCCTCACATCAAGCATTGGTTACCCTCACATCAAGCATTGGTTACCCTCACATCAAGGATTGGTTACCCTCACATCAAGCATTGGTTACCCTCACATCAAGCATTGGTTACCCTCACATCAAGCATTGGTTACCCTCACATCAAGGATTGGTTACCCTCACATCAAGGATTGGTTACCCTCACATCAAGGATTGGTTACCCTCACATCAAGGATTGGTTACCCTCACATCAAGGATTGGTTACCCTCACATCAAGTTAGTTCACCGTTCAACAGTGCACTAGTATTTAACATTACAAAACAATACACGCAGGGTCCTACAAATAAAGACATCTGGAAACAACCAGCAATGTCCGAGTCCGAAATATACATATATAATGATGTGTATAGACATTATGGGCAGTATATAAAGTGGACAGCAGGATGAACCACTAGAATACAGTATATGAAGTGGACAACAGGATGAACCATGACTAGAATACAGTATATATATATATATGAAGTGGACAGCAGGATGAACCACTAGAATACAGTATATACATATGAAGTGGACAGCAGGATGAACCATGACTAGAATACAGTATATACATATGAAGTGGACAGCAGGATGAACCATGACTAGAATACAGTATATATATATGAAGTGGACAACAGGATGAACCATGACTAGAATACAGTATATATATATGAAGTGGACAGCAGGATGAACCATGACTAGAATACAGTATATATATATGAAGTGGACAGCAGGATGAACCATGACTAGAATACAGTATATATATATGAAGTGGACAGCAGGATGAACCATGACTAGAATACAGTATATATATATGAAGTGGACAGCAGGATGAACCATGACTAGAATACAGTATATATATATGAAGTGGACAGCAGGATGAACCATGACTAGAATACAGTATATATATATGAAGTGGACAGCAGGATGAACCATGACTAGAATACAGTATATATATATGAAGTGGACAGCAGGATGAACCATGACTAGAATACAGTATATACATATGAAGTGGACAGCAGGATGAACCATGACTAGAATACAGTATATATATATGAAGTGGACAGCAGGATGAACCATGACTAGAATACAGTATATACATATGAAGTGGACAGCAGGATGAACCATGACTAGAATACAGTATATATATATGAAGTGGACAGCAGGATGAACCATGACTAGAATACAGTATATATATATGAAGTGGACAGCAGGATGAACCATGACTAGAATACAGTATATATATATGAAGTGGACAGCAGGATGAATCATGACTAGAATACAGTATATACATATGAAGTGGACAGCAGGATGAACCATGACTAGAATACAGTATATACATATGAAGTGGACAGCAGGATGAACCATGACTAGAATACAGTATATATATATGAAGTGGACAGCAGGATGAACCATGACTAGAATACAGTATATACATATGAAGTGGACAGCAGGATGAACCATGACTAGAATACAGTATATACATATGAAGTGGACAGCAGGATGAACCATGACTAGAATACAGTATATACATATGAAGTGGACAGCAGGATGAACCATGACTAGAATACAGTATATACATATGAAGTGGACAGCAGGATGAACCATGACTAGAATACAGTATATACATATGAAGTGGACAGCAGGATGAACCATGACTAGAATACAGTATATACATATGAAGTGGACAGCAGGATGAACCATGACTAGAATACAGTATATACATATGAAGTGGACAGCAGGATGAACCATGACTAGAATACAGTATATACATATGAAGTGGACAGCAGGATGAACCATGACTAGAATACAGTATATACATATGAAGTGGACAGCAGTAGTTATATAGGATGAACCATGACTAGAATACAGTATATACATATGAAGTGGACAACAGTAGTTATATAGGATGAACCATGACTAGAATACAGTATATACATATGAAGTGGACAGCAGTAGTTATATAGGATGAACCATGACTAGAATACAGTATATACATATGAAGTGGACAACAGTAGTTATATTCAACAGAAGAAAACGTGCCTTCTGGAGTGGCCCAGTCAGCCTTGACCTCAACCCGATTGAGATGCTGTGGGCAGAACTGAAAAAGTTGTGCAAAATGGCTTAAGGACAACAAAGTCAAGGTATTGGCGTGGCCATCACAAAGCCCTGACCTCAATCCTATTGAAAATTTGTGGGCAGAACTGAAAAAGTGTGTGCAAACAAGAAGGCCTACAAACCTGACTCAGTTACACCAGCTCTGTCAAGAGGAATGGGCCAAAATTCACCCAACTTATTGTGGGAAGCTTGTGGAAGGCTACCCAAAACGTTTGACCCAAGTTAAACAATTTAATGGCAATGCTACCAAATACTAATTGAGTGCATGTAAACTTCTGACCCACTGGGAATGTGATGAAAGAAATAAAAGCTGAAATAAATCATTCTCTCTATTATTATTCTGACATTTTACATTCTTAAAATAACGTAGAGATCCTAACTGACCTAAGACAGTTGATTAAATGTCAGGAATTGTGGAAAAACTTTTAAATGTATTTGGCTAAGGTGTTTGTAAACTTCCGACTTCAACTGTATGTTATTCTCTGGGCCAGATGGTGCCGACAGACGTGGTCGTCCTGTTCCCAGCTCCTAGACATACTTGAAGTATTATTCTCTTTTTCAATTATGTCTCAACATGGCCGTTGTCATTCGGGATGTCTTCATGCTGTAGCTCCGTACGGTGGTTACCCTCAACATGGCCGTTGTCAGCTGGATGTCTTCATGCTGTAGCTCCGTACGGTGGTTACCCTCAACATGGCCGTTGTCTGCGGGATGTCTTCATGCTGTAGCTGGGAGTAGCAGGGTGTAGGCCTGGCAGTAGCAGGGTGTAGGGCTGGCAGTAGCAGGGTTGTAGGCCTGGCAGTAGCAGGTTTGTAGGCCTGGCAGTAGCAGGGTTGTAGGCCTGGCAGTAGCAGGGTGTAGGCCTGGCAGTAGTAGGGTTGTAGGCCTGGCAGTAGCAGGGTGTAGGCCTGGCAGTAGCAGGGTGTAGGCCTGGCAGTAGCAGGATGTAGGCCTGGCAGTAGCAGGGTTGTAGGCCTGGCAGTAGCAGGGTTGTAGGGCTGGCAGTAGCAGGGTTGTAGGCCTGGAAGTAGCAGGGTTGTAGGGCTGGCAGTAGCAGGGTTGTAGGCCTGGCAGTAGCAGGGTGTATGGCTGGCAGTAGCAGGGTGTAGGCCTGGCAGTAGCAGGATGTAGGCCTGGTAGTAGCAGGGTGTAGGCCTGGCAGTAGCAGGGTTGTAGGCCTGGCAGTAGCAGGGTGTATGGCTGGCAGTAGCAGGGTGTAGGCCTGGCAGTAGCAGGATGTAGGCCTGGCAGTAGCAGGGTTGTAGGCCTGGCAGTAGCAGGGTGTATGGCTGGCAGTAGCAGGGTGTAGGCCTGGCAGTAGCAGGATGTAGGCCTGGTAGTAGCAGGGTGTAGGCCTGGCAGTAGCAGGGTTGTAGGCCTGGCAGTAGCAGGGTGTATGGCTGGCAGTAGCAGGGTGTAGGCCTGGCAGTAGCAGGATGTAGGCCTGGTAGTAGCAGGGTGTAGGCCTGGCAGTAGCAGGGTTGTAGGCCTGGCAGTAGCAGGATGTAGGCCTGGCAGTAGCAGGGCATAGCCTGGCAGTAGCAGGGTATAGGCCTGGCAGTAGCAGGGTTGTAGGCCTGGCAGTAGCAGGGTGTAGGCCTGGCAGTAGCAGGGTTGTAGGGCTGGCAGTAGCAAGGTATAGGCCTGGCAGTAGCAGGGCTGTAGGGCTGGCAGTAGCAGGGTTGTAGGCAGTATCAGGATGTAAGCCTGGCAGTAGCAGGGTGTATGGCTGGCAGTAGCAGGGTTGTAGGGCTGGCAGTAGCAGCGTGTAGGCCTGGTAGTAGTAGGGTTGTAGGCCTGGCAGTAGCAGGGTTGTAGGCCTGGCAGTAGCAGGGTGTATGGCCTGGCAGTAGCAGGGTTGTAGGGCTGGCAGTAGCAGGGTTGTAGGCCTGGCAGTAGCAGGGTGTATGGCTGGCAGTAGCAGGGTGTAGGCCTGGCAGTAGCAGGATGTAGGCCTGGTAGTAGCAGGGTATAGGCCTGGCAGTAGCAGGGTTGTAGGCCTGGCAGTAGCAGGGTGTATGGCTGGCAGTAGCAGGGTGTAGGCCTGGCAGTAGCAGGATGTAGGCCTGGTAGTAGCAGGGTGTAGGCCTGGCAGTAGCAGGATGTAGGCCTGGTAGTAGCAGGGTATAGGCCTGGCAGTAGCAGGGTTGTAGGCCTGGCAGTAGCAGGGTGTATGGCTGGCAGTAGCAGGGTGTAGGCCTGGCAGTAGCAGGATGTAGGCCTGGCAGTAGCAGGGTTGTAGGCCTGGCAGTAGCAGGGTGTATGGCTGGCAGTAGCAGGGTGTAGGCCTGGCAGTAGCAGGATGTAGGCCTGGTAGTAGCAGGGTGTAGGCCTGGCAGTAGCAGGGTTGTAGGCCTGGCAGTAGCAGGGTGTAGGCCTGGTAGTAGTAGGGTTGTAGTCCTGGCAGTAGCAGGGATGTAGGCCTGGCAGTAGCAGGGTTGTAGGCCTGGAAGTAGCAGGGTTGTAGGGCTGGCAGTAGCAGGGTTGTAGGCCTGGCAGTAGCAGGGTTGTAGGGCTGGCAGTAGCAGGGTTGTAGGCCTGGCAGTAGCAGGGTGTATGGCTGGCAGTAGCAGGGTGTAGGCCTGGCAGTAGCAGGATGTAGGCCTGGTAGTAGCAGGGTATAGGCCTGGCAGTAGCAGGGTTGTAGGCCTGGCAGTAGCAGGGTGTATGGCTGGCAGTAGCAGGGTGTAGGCCTGGCAGTAGCAGGATGTAGGCCTGGCAGTAGCAGGGTTGTTGGCCTGGCAGTAGCAGGGTGTATGGCTGGCAGTAGCAGGGTGTAGGCCTGGCAGTAGCAGGATGTAGGCCTGGTAGTAGCAGGGTGTAGGCCTGGCAGTAGCAGGGTGTAGGCCTGGCAGTAGCAGGATGTAGGCCTGGTAGTAGCAGGGTGTAGGCCTGGCAGTAGCAGGGTTGTAGGCCTGGCAGTAGCAGGATGTAGGCCTGGGCAGGGCATAGCCTGGCAGGGCAGGGTATAGGCCTGGCAGTAGCAGGGTTGTAGGCCTGGCAGTAGCAGGGTGTAGGCCTGGCAGTAGCAGGGTTGTAGGGCTGGCAGTAGCAAGGTATAGGCCTGGCAGTAGCAGGGCTGTAGGGCTGGCAGTAGCAGGGTTGTAGGCAGTATCAGGATGTAAGCCTGGCAGTAGCAGGGTGTATGGCTGGCAGTAGCAGGGTTGTAGGGCTGGCAGTAGCAGCGTGTAGGCCTGGTAGTAGTAGGGTTGTAGGCCTGGCAGTAGCAGGGTTGTAGGCCTGGCAGTAGCAGGGTGTATGGCCTGGCAGTAGCAGGGTTGTAGGGCTGGCAGTAGCAGGGTTGTAGGCCTGGCAGTAGCAGGGTGTATGGCTGGCAGTAGCAGGGTGTAGGCCTGGCAGTAGCAGGATGTAGGCCTGGTAGTAGCAGGGTATAGGCCTGGTAGTAGCAGGGTGTAGGCCTGGCAGTAGCAGGGTTGTAGGCCTGGCAGTAGCAGGGCGTATGGCTGGCAGTAGCATGGTGTAGGCCTGGCAGTAGCAGGGTGTAGGCCTGGCAGTAGCAGGATGTAGGCCTGGAAGTAGCAGGGTTGTAGGCCTGGCAGTAGCAGGGTTGTAGGCCTGGCAGTAGCAGGGTTGTAGGGCTGGCAGTAGCAGGGTTGTAGGCCTGGCAGTAGCAGGGTGTATGGCTGGCAGTAGCAGGGTGTAGGCCTGGCAGTAGCAGGATGTAGGCCTGGTAGTAGCAGGGTATAGGCCTGGCAGTAGCAGGGTTGTAGGCCTGGCAGTAGCAGGGTGTATGGCTGGCAGTAGCAGGGTGTAAGCCTGGCAGTAGCAGGATGTAGGCCTGGCAGTAGCAGGGTTGTAGGCCTGGCAGTAGCAGGGTGTATGGCTGGCAGTAGCAGGGTGTAGGCCTGGCAGTAGCAGGATGTAGGCCTGGTAGTAGCAGGGTGTAGGCCTGGCAGTAGCAGGGTTGTAGGCCTGGCAGTAGCAGGGTGTATGGCTGGCAGTAGCAGGGTGTAGGCCTGGCAGTAGCAGGATGTAGGCCTGGTAGTAGCAGGGTGTAGGCCTGGCAGTAGCAGGGTTGTAGGCCTGGCAGTAGCAGGGCGTATGGCTGGCAGTAGCATGGTGTAGGCCTGGCAGTAGCAGGGTGTAGGCCTGGCAGTAGCAGGATGTAGGCCTGGAAGTAGCAGGGTTGTAGGCCTGGCAGTAGCAGGGTTGTAGGCCTGGCAGTAGCAGGGTTGTAGGGCTGGCAGTAGCAGGGTTGTAGGCCTGGCAGTAGCAGGGTGTATGGCTGGCAGTAGCAGGGTGTAGGCCTGGCAGTAGCAGGATGTAGGCCTGGTAGTAGCAGGGTATAGGCCTGGCAGTAGCAGGGTTGTAGGCCTGGCAGTAGCAGGGTGTATGGCTGGCAGTAGCAGGGTGTAAGCCTGGCAGTAGCAGGGTTGTAGGCCTGGCAGTAGCAGGGTGTATGGCTGGCAGTAGCAGGGTGTAGGCCTGGCAGTAGCAGGATGTAGGCCTGGTAGTAGCAGGGTGTAGGCCTGGCAGTAGCAGGGTTGTAGGCCTGGCAGTAGCAGGGTGTATGGCTGGCAGTAGCAGGGTGTAGGCCTGGCAGTAGCAGGATGTAGGCCTGGTAGTAGCAGGAGTGTAGGCCTGGCAGTAGCAGGGTTGTAGGCCTGGCAGTAGCAGGGTGTACGCCTAGGGCTGGCAGTAGCAGGGTTGTAGGGCTGGCAGTAGCAGGGTTGTAGGCCTGGCAGTAGCAGGATGTAGGCCTGGCAGTAGCAGGGCATAGCCTGGCAGTAGCACGGTATAGGCCTGGCTGTAGCAGGGTTGTAGGCCTGGCAGTAGCAGGGTGTAGGCCTGGCAGTAGCAGGGTTGTAGGGCTGGCAGTAGCAAGGTATAGGCCTGGCAGTAGCAGGGTGTCGGCCTGGCAGTAGCAAGGTATAGGCCTGGCAGTAGCAGGGCTGTACGGCTGGCAGTAGCAGGGTTGTAGGCAGTATCAGGATGTAGGCCTGGCAGTAGCAGGGTGTATGGCTGGCAGTAGCAGGGTTGTAGGGCTGGCAGTAGCAGCGTGTAGGCCTGGTAGTAGCAGGGTGTAGGCCTGGCAGTAGCAGGGTTGTAGGCCTGGCAGTAGCAGGGCGTATGGCTGGCAGTAGCATGGTGTAGGCCTGGCAGTAGCAGGGTGTAGGCCTGGCAGTAGCAGGATGTAGGCCTGGCAGTAGCAGGGTTGTAGGCCTGGCAGTAGCAGGGTTGTAGGGCTGGCAGTAGCAGAGTTGTAGGCCTGGCAGTAGCAGGGTTGTAGGGCTGGCAGTAGCAGGGTTGTAGGCCTGGCAGTAGCAGGGTGTATGGCTGGCAGTAGCAGGGTGTAGGCCTGGCAGTAGCAGGATGTAGGCCTGGCAGTAGCAGGGTTGTAGGCCTGGCAGTAGCAGGGTGTATGGCTGGCAGTAGCAGGGTGTAGGCCTGGCAGTAGCAGGATGTAGGCCTGGTAGTAGCATGGTGTAGGCCTGGCAGTAGCAGGGTTGTAGGCCTGGCAGTAGCAGGGTGTAAGGCTGGCAGTAGCAGAGTGTAGGCCTGGCAGTAGCAGGATGTAGGCCTGGTAGTAGCAGGGTGTAGGCCTGGCAGTAGCAGGGTTGTAGGCCTGGCAGTAGCAGGATGTAGGCCTGGCAGTAGCAGGGCATAGCCTGGCAGTAGCAGGGTATAGGCCTGGCAGTAGCAGGGTTGTAGGCCTGGCAGTAGCAGGGTGTAGGCCTGGCAGTAGCAGGGTTGTAGGGCTGGCAGTAGCAAGGTATAGGCCTGGCAGTAGCAGGGCTGTAGGGCTGGCAGTAGCAGGGTTGTAGGCAGTATCAGGATGTAGGCCTGGCAGTAGCAGGGTGTATGGCTGGCAGTAGCAGGGTTGTAGGGCTGGCAGTAGCAGCGTGTAGGCCTGGTAGTAGTAGGGTTGTAGGCCTGGCAGTAGCAGGGTGTAGGCCTGGCAGTAGCAGGGTGTAGGCCTGGCAGTAGCAGGATGTAGGCCTGGCAGTAGCAGGGTTGTAGGCCTGGCAGTAGCAGGGTTGTAGGGCTGGCAGTAGCAGGGTTGTAGGGCTGGCAGTAGCAGGGTTGTAGGCCTGGCAGTAGCAGGGTGTATGGCTGGCAGTAGCAGGGTGTAGGCCTGGCAGTAGCAGGATGTAGGCCTGGTAGTAGCAGGGTATAGGCCTGGCAGTAGCAGGGTTGTAGGCCTGGCAGTAGCAGGGTGTATGGCTGGCAGTAGCAGGGTGTAGGCCTGGCAGTAGCAGGATGTAGGCCTGGCAGTAGCAGGGTTGTAGGCCTGGCAATAGCAGGGTGTATGGCTGGCAGTAGCAGGGTGTAGGCCTGGCAGTAGCAGGATGTAGGCCTGGTAGTAGCAGGGTGTAGGCCTGGCAGTAGCAGGGTTGTAGGCCTGGCAGTAGCAGGGTGTAGGCCTAGGGCTGGCAGTAGCAGGGTTGTAGGGCTGGCAGTAGCAGGGTTGTAGGCCTGGCAGTAGCAGGATGTAGGCCTGGCAGTAGCAGGGCATCGCCTGGCAGTAGCAGGGTATAGGCCTGGCAGTAGCAGGGTTGTAGGCCTGGCAGTAGCAGGGTGTAGGCCTGGCAGTAGCAGGGTTGTAGGGCTGGCAGTAGCAAGGTATAGGCCTGGCAGTAGCAGGGTGTCGGCCTGGCAGTAGCAAGGTATAGGCCTGGCAGTAGCAGGGATGTAGGCCTGGCAGTAGCAGGGTGTATGGCTGGCAGTAGCAGGGTTGTAGGGCTGGCAGTAGCAGCGTGTAGGCCTGGTAGTAGCAGGGTGTAGGCCTGGCAGTAGCAGGGTTGTTGGCCTGGCAGTAGCAGGGCGTATGGCTGGCAGTAGCATGGTGTAGGCCTGGCAGTAGCAGGGTGTAGGCCTGGCAGTAGCAGGATGTAGGCCTGGCAGTAGCAGGGTTGTAGGGCTGGCAGTAGCAGGGTGTATGGCTGGCAGTAGCAGGGTGTAGGCCTGGCAGTAGCAGGATGTAGGCCTGGCAGTAGCAGGGTTGTAGGCCTGGCAGTAGCAGGGTGTATGGCTGGCAGTAGCAGGGTGTAGGCCTGGCAGTAGCAGGATGTAGGCCTGGTAGTAGCAGGGTGTAGGCCTGGCAGTAGCAGGGTTGTAGGCCTGGCAGTAGCAGGGTGTATGGCTGGCAGTAGCAGGGTGTAGGCCTGGCAGTAGCAGGATGTAGGCCTGGTAGTAGCAGGGTGTAGGCCTGGCAGTAGCAGGGTTGTAGGCCTGGCAGTAGCAGGGTGTACGCCTAGGGCTGGCAGTAGCAGGGTTGTAGGGCTGGCAGTAGCAGGGTTGTAGGCCTGGCAGTAGCAGGATGTAGGCCTGGCAGTAGCAGGGCATAGCCTGGCAGTAGCAGGGTATAGGCCTGGCAGTAGCAGGGTTGTAGGCCTGGCAGTAGCAGGGTGTAGGCCTGGCAGTAGCAGGGTTGTAGGGCTGGCAGTAGCAAGGTATAGGCCTGGCAGTAGCAGGGTGTCGGCCTGGCAGTAGCAAGGTATAGGCCTGGCAGTAGCAGGGCTGTACGGCTGGCAGTAGCAGGGTTGTAGGCAGTATCAGGATGTAGGCCTGGCAGTAGCAGGGTGTATGGCTGGCAGTAGCAGGGTTGTAGGGCTGGCAGTAGCAGCGTGTAGGCCTGGTAGTAGCAGGGTGTAGGCCTGGCAATAGCAGGGTTGTAGGCCTGGCAGTAGCAGGGCGTATGGCTGGCAGTAGCATGGTGTAGGCCTGGCAGTAGCAGGGTGTAGGCCTGGCAGTAGCAGGATGTAGGCCTGGCAGTAGCAGGGTTGTAGGCCTGGCAGTAGCAGGGTTGTAGGGCTGGCAGTAGCAGAGTTGTAGGCCTGGCAGTAGCAGGGTTGTAGGGCTGGCAGTAGCAGGGTTGTAGGCCTGGCAGTAGCAGGGTGTATGGCTGGCAGTAGCAGGGTGTAGGCCTGGCAGTAGCAGGATGTAGGCCTGGCAGTAGCAGGGTTGTAGGCCTGGCAGTAGAAGGGTGTATGGCTGGCAGTAGCAGGGTGTAGGCCTGGCAGTAGCAGGATGTAGGCCTGGTAGTAGCATGGTGTAGGCCTGGCAGTAGCAGGGTTGTAGGCCTGGCAGTAGCAGGGTGTAAGGCTGGCAGTAGCAGAGTGTAGGCCTGGCAGTAGCAGGATGTAGGCCTGTTAGTAGCAGGGTGTAGGCCTGGCAGTAGCAGGGTGTAGGCCTGGCAGTAGCAGGGTTGTAGGGCTGGCAGTAGCAGGGCAGGCCTGGCAGTAGCAGGGCTGGCAGTAGCAGGGGGCTGGCAGTAGCAGGGTTGTAGGCAGTATCAGGATGTAGGCCTGGCAGGGTGTAGGGCTGGCAGGGTGTAGGCCTGGCAGTAGCAGGGTTGTAGGGCTGGCAGTAGCAGGGTTGTAGGCCTGGTAGTAGTAGGGTTGTAGGCCTGGCAGTAGCAGGGTGTAGGCCTGGCAGTAGCAGGGTGTAGGCCTGGCAGTAGCAGGATGTAGGCCTTGCAGTAGCAGGGTTGTAGGCCTGGCAGTAGCAGGGTTGTAGGGCTGGCAGTAGCAGGGTTGTAGGCCTGGCAGTAGCAGGGTGTACGCCTAGGGCTGGCAGTAGCAGGGTTGTAGGGCTGGCAGTAGCAGGGTTGTAGGCCTGGCAGTAGCAGGATGTAGGCCTGGCAGTAGCAGGGCATAGCCTGGCAGTAGCAGGGTATAGGCCTGGCAGTAGCAGGGTTGTAGGCCTGGCAGTAGCAGGGTGTAGGCCTGGCAGTAGCAGGGTTGTAGGGCTGGCAGTAGCAAGGTATAGGCCTGGCAGTAGCAGGGTGTCGGCCTGGCAGTAGCAAGGTATAGGCCTGGCAGTAGCAGGGCTGTACGGCTGGCAGTAGCAGGGTTGTAGGCAGTATCAGGATGTAGGCCTGGCAGTAGCAGGGTGTATGGCTGGCAGTAGCAGGGTTGTAGGGCTGGCAGTAGCAGCGTGTAGGCCTGGTAGTAGCAGGGTGTAGGCCTGGCAGTAGCAGGGTTGTAGGCCTGGCAGTAGCAGGGCGTATGGCTGGCAGTAGCATGGTGTAGGCCTGGCAGTAGCAGGGTGTAGGCCTGGCAGTAGCAGGATGTAGGCCTGGCAGTAGCAGGGTTGTAGGCCTGGCAGTAGCAGGGTTGTAGGGCTGGCAGTAGCAGAGTTGTAGGCCTGGCAGTAGCAGGGTTGTAGGGCTGGCAGTAGCAGGGTTGTAGGCCTGGCAGTAGCAGGGTGTATGGCTGGCAGTAGCAGGGTGTAGGCCTGGCAGTAGCAGGATGTAGGCCTGGCAGTAGCAGGGTTGTAGGCCTGGCAGTAGCAGGGTGTATGGCTGGCAGTAGCAGGGTGTAGGCCTGGCAGTAGCAGGATGTAGGCCTGGTAGTAGCATGGTGTAGGCCTGGCAGTAGCAGGGTTGTAGGCCTGGCAGTAGCAGGATGTAGGCCTGGCAGTAGCAGGGCATAGCCTGGCAGTAGCAGGGTATAGGCCTGGCAGTAGCAGGGTTGTAGGCCTGGCAGTAGCAGGGTGTAGGCCTGGCAGTAGCAGGGTTGTAGGGCTGGCAGTAGCAAGGTATAGGCCTGGCAGTAGCAGGGCTGTAGGGCTGGCAGTAGCAGGGTTGTAGGCAGTATCAGGATGTAGGCCTGGCAGTAGCAGGGTGTATGGCTGGCAGTAGCAGGGTTGTAGGGCTGGCAGTAGCAGCGTGTAGGCCTGGTAGTAGTAGGGTTGTAGGCCTGGCAGTAGCAGGGTGTAGGCCTGGCAGTAGCAGGGTGTAGGCCTGGCAGTAGCAGGATGTAGGCCTGGCAGTAGCAGGGTTGTAGGCCTGGCAGTAGCAGGGTTGTAGGGCTGGCAGTAGCAGGGTTGTAGGCCTGGCAGTAGCAGGGTTGTAGTGCTGGCAGTAGCAGGGTTGTAGGCCTGGCAGTAGCAGGGTGTATGGCTGGCAGTAGCAGGGTGTAGTCCTGGCAGTAGCAGGATGTAGGCCTGGTAGTAGCAGGGTATAGGCCTGGCAGTAGCAGGGTTGTAGGCCTGGCAGTAGCAGGGTGTATGGCTGGCAGTAGCAGGGTGTAGGCCTGGCAGTAGCAGGATGTAGGCCTGGCAGTAGCAGGATGTAGGCCTGGCAGTAGCAGGGTTGTATGCCTGGCAGTAGCAGGGTGTATGGCTGGCAGTAGCAGGGTGTAGGCCTGGCAGTAGCAGGATGTAGGCCTGGTAGTAGCAGGGTGTAGGCCTGGCAGTAGCAGGGTTGTAGGCCTGGCAGTAGCAGGGTGTATGGCTGGCAGTAGCAGGGTGTAGGCCTGGCAGTAGCAGGATGTAGGCCTGGTAGTAGCAGGGTGTAGGCCTGGCAGTAGCAGGGTTGTAGGCCTGGCAGTAGCAGGGTGTAGGCCTAGGGCTGGCAGTAGCAGGGTTGTAGGGCTGGCAGTAGCAGGGTTGTAGGCCTGGCAGTAGCAGGATGTAGGCCTGGCAGTAGCAGGGCATCGCCTGGCAGTAGCAGGGTATAGGCCTGGCAGTAGCAGGGTTGTAGGCCTGGCAGTAGCAGGGTGTAGGCCTGGCAGTAGCAGGGTTGTAGGGCTGGCAGTAGCAAGGTATAGGCCTGGCAGTAGCAGGGTGTCGGCCTGGCAGTAGCAAGGTATAGGCCTGGCAGTAGCAGGGATGTAGGCCTGGCAGTAGCAGGGTGTATGGCTGGCAGTAGCAGGGTTGTAGGGCTGGCAGTAGCAGCGTGTAGGCCTGGTAGTAGCAGGGTGTAGGCCTGGCAGTAGCAGGGTTGTAGGCCTGGCAGTAGCAGGGCGTATGGCTGGCAGTAGCATGGTGTAGGCCTGGCAGTAGCAGGGTGTAGGCCTGGCAGTAGCAGGATGTAGGCCTGGCAGTAGCAGGGTTGTAGGGCTGGCAGTAGCAGGGTTGTAGGGCTGGCAGTAGCATGGTTGTAGGCCTGGCAGTAGCAGGGTTGTAGGGCTGGCAGTAGCAGGGTTGTAGGCCTGGCAGTAGCATGGTCGTAGGCCTGGCAGTAGCAGGGCATAGCCTGGCAGTAGCAGGGTATAGGCCTGGCAGAAGCAGGGTTGTAGGCCTGGCAGTAGCAGGGTGTACGCCTGGCAGTAGCAGGGTTGTAGGGCTGGCAGTAGCAAAGTATAGGCCTGGCAGTAGCAGGGTTGTAGGGCTGGCAGTAGCAGGGTTGTAGGCAGTATCAGGATGTAGGCCTGGCAGTAGCAGGGTGTATGGCTGGCAGTAGCAGGGTTGTAGGGCTGGCAGTAGCAGCGTGTAGGCCTGGTAGTAGCAGGGTGTAGGCCTGGCAGTAGCAGGGTTGTAGGCCTGGCAGTAGCAGGGTGTATGGCTGGCAGTAGCAGGGTGTAGGCCTGGCAGTAGCAGGGTGTAGGCCTGGCAGTAGCAGGGTTGTAGGCCTGGCAGTCGCAGGGTGAAGGCCTGGCAGTAGTAGGGTTGTAGGGCTGGCAGTAGCAGGGTTGTAGGCCTGGCAGTAGCAGGGTTGTAGGGCTGGCAGTAGCAGGGTTGTAGGGCTGGCAGTAGCAGGGTTGTGGGGCTGGCAGTAGCAGGGTTGTAGGGCTGGCAGTAGCAGGGTTGTAGGGCTGGCAGTAGCAGGGTTGTAGGCCTGGCAGTAGCAGGGTTGTAGGGCTAGGGCTGGCAGTAGCAGGGTTGTAGGGCTGGCAGTAGCAGGGTTGTAGGCCTGGCAGTAGCAGGATGTAGGCCTGGCAGTAGCAGGGCATAGCCTGGCAGTAGCAGGGTATAGGCCTGGCAGTAGCAGGGTTGTAGGCCTGGCAGTAGCAGGGTGTAGGCCTGGCAGTAGCAGGGTTGTAGGGCTGGCAGTAGCATGGTATAGGCCTGGCAGTAGCAGGGTTGTAGGCAGTATCATGATGTAGGCCTGGTAGTAGCAGGGTGTAGGCCTGGCAGTAGCAGGGTGTATGGCTGGCAGTAGCAGGGTTGTAGGCCTGGCAGTAGCAGGGTGTATGGCTGGCAGTAGCAGGGTGTAGGCCTGGCAGTAGCAGGGTGTAGGCCTGGCAGTAGCAGGGTTGTAGGCCTGGCAGTCGCAGGGTGAAGGCCTGGCAGTAGTAGGGTTGTAGGGCTGGCAGTAGCATGGGTTGTAGGCCTGGCAGTAGCAGGGTTGTAGGGCTGGCAGTAGCAGGGTTGTAGGGCTGGCAGTAGCAGGGTTGTAGGGCTGGCAGTAGCAGGGTTGTAGGCCTGGCAGTAGCAGGGTTGTAGGGCTGGCAGTAGCAGGGTTGTAGGGCTGGCAGTAAGCAGGGTTGTAGAGCTTGCAGTTGCAGGGTTGTAGGCCTGGCAGTAGCAAGGTTGTAGGCCTGGCAGTAGCAGGGTTGTAGGGCTGGCAGTAGCAGGGTTGTAGGCCTGGCAGTAGCAGGTTGTAGGGCTGGTAGTAGCAAGGTTGTAGGCCTGGCAGTAGCAGGGTTGTAGGGCTGGCAGTAGCAGGGTTGTAGGGCTGGCAGTAGCAGGGTTGTGTTGATGGAGAAACCGGCCTGATTCAGGGCTGTTTAGACCAGAGAGATGAAGGAGATGAGGCCTGATGAAGATGTAACAGTTGTACCCTTCAATCAGATCAGATTAAGATACTTTATTAACACAGGAGATACCCCAAATACCACAGGAGATACCCCAAATACCACAGGAGATACCCCAAATACCACAGGAGATACCCCAAATACCACAGGAGATACCCCAAATACCACAGGAGATACCCCAAATACCACAGGAGATACCCCAAATACCACAGGAGATACCCCAAATACCACAGGAGATACCCCAAATACCACAGGAGATACCCCAAATACCACAGGAGATACCCCAAATACCACAGGAGATACCCCAAATACCACAGGAGATACCCCAAATACCACAGGAGATACCACAGGAGATACCACAGGAGATACCACAGGAGATACCCCAAAGCTCACAGGAGATACCCCAAATACCACAGGAGATACCCCAAATACCACAGGAGATACCCCAAATACCACAGGAGATACCCCAGATACCACAGGAGATACCCCAGATACCACAGGAGATTTACCACAGGAGATACCCCAAATACCACAGGAGATACCCCAGATACCACAGGCCAGGAGATACTAGGATACCACAGGAGATACCCCAAATACCACAGGAGATACCACAGGAGATACCACAGGAGATACCACAGGAGATACCAAGATACCCCAGGAGATACCCCAGGGGTTTAGTCGAGACCACAGGCCATACTAGGAGGGTTTTAGGAAAAAAATCCTTAATATCGTCCACCAGTCGGCTCTCTCTGTAGCAATTAGCCTGGGGACGTGGTTTGGGTGTAATAGGATGTTTTCAGGGGTTAGGGTGTTAAAGGGTGACCTGGGCTAATTGCAACGAGGAGCCATGATCGCCCCCCCCCCCCCCCCTCTTCCACCACTCCCTCCATCCCTCCCTCCCTCAGTTCCCCCACAGGTTTTCCCAGGCCTCTGACTGCCTCATTCTGTCCCACAATGGGATTACGCCGGGCTGTGGGGAAGGGGAGGGAGAGAGGAGGGAGGATCCCTGATCACATCAGAGACGCTTCCAGGGTTCCATGGTGTCTTACCAAAACTTCCAAGCTCCTCAGTGGGCTGACCCCTAATCATCAGAACCAGGGAGACCGGGGTGAGAGGAAACAGGTGGTGGTGGAGACGAGAGAGATAACAGGAGGAGGAGAGAGAGAACAGGGTGTGGTGAAGGAGAGAGAGAACAGGGGGAGGAGAGAGAGAACAGGGTGTGGTGAAGGAGAGAGAGAACAGGGAGAGGAGAGAGAACAGGAGGAGGAGAGAGAGAACAGGGAGAGGAGAGAGAACAGGGAGAGGAGAGAGAGAACAGGGAGAGGAGAGAGAGAACGGGGGAGGAGAGAGATAACAGGAGGAAAGAGAGAGAACAGGAGGAGGAGAGAGAGAACAGAGGGAGGAGAGAGAGAACAGGAGGAGAAGAGAGAGAACAGGGGAGGAGAGAGAACAGGGTGTGGTGAAGGAGAGAGAGAACAGGGGGAGGAGAGAGAGAACAGGGTGTGGTGAAGGGAGAGAGAGAACAGGGAGAGGAGAGAGAACAGGAGGAGGAG
This sequence comes from Oncorhynchus nerka, assembly GCF_034236695.1. Classification (NCBI taxonomy): domain Eukaryota; kingdom Metazoa; phylum Chordata; class Actinopteri; order Salmoniformes; family Salmonidae; genus Oncorhynchus; species Oncorhynchus nerka. The sequence goes on along the minus strand of NC_088413.1, from coordinate 83,467,300 downwards.
AGAGAGAACAGGGGAGGAGAGAGAACAGGGAGAGGAGAGAGAGAACAGGAGAGAGAGAGAGAACAGGGGAGGAGAGAGATAACAGGAGGAAAGAGAGAGAACAGGAGGAGGAGAGAGAGAACAGAGGGAGGGGAGAGAGAACAGGAGGAGAAGAGAGAGAACAGGGGGAGGAGAGAGAGAACAGGAGGAGGAGAGAGAGAACAGGGGGAGGAGAGAGAGAACAGGAGGAGGAGAGAGAACAGGGAGAGGAGAGAGAGAACAGGGAGAGGAAAGAGAGAACAGGGTGTGGTGAAGGAGAGAGAGAACAGGGGGAGGAGAGAGAGAACAGGAGGAGGCGAGAGAGAACAGGAGGAGGAGAGAGAGGACAGGGGAGGAGAGAGAGAACAGAGGGAGAGAGAGAGAACAGGGGAGGAGAGAGAGAACAGGAGAGGAAAGAGAGAACAGGGTGTGGTGAAGGAGAGAGAGAACAGGGGAGAGAGAGAGAACAGGGTGTGGTGAAGGAGAGAGAGAACAGGGGAGGAGATAGAGAACAGGGGAGGAGAGAGAACAGGGAGAGGAGAGAGAGAGAACAGGGTGTGGTGAAGGAGAGAGAGAACAGGGGAGGAGAGAGAACAGGGAGAGGAGAGAGAGAACAGGGTGTGGTGAAGGAGAGAGAGAGAACAGGGGGAGAAGATAGAGAACAGGGGAGGAGAGAGAACAGGGAGAGGAGAGAGAGAACAGGGTGTGGTGAAGGAGAGAGAGAACAGGGGGAGGAGAGAGAGAACAGGGTGTGGTGAAGGGAGAGAGAACAGGGGAGGAGCGAGAACAGGGGGAGGAGAGAGAGAACAGGGGAGGAGAGAGAGAACAGGGTGTGGTGAAGGAGAGAGGGAACAGGGGAGGAGAGAGAACAGGGAGAGGAGAGAGAGAACAGGGTGTGGTGAAGGAGAGAGAGAACAGGGGAGGAGCGAGAACAGGGGGAGGAGAGAGAGAAAGGGGAGGGGAGAGAGAACAGGGTGTGGTGAAGGAGAGAGAGAACAGGGGAGGAGAGAGAACAGGGGGAGGAGAGAGAGAACAGGGGAGGAGAGAGAGAACAGGAGAGAGAGAACAGTGAGAGGAGAGAACAGGGGAGGGAGAGAGAACAGGGGGAGGGGAGAGAGAACAGGGAGAGGAGAGAGAGAACAGGGGAGAGAGAACAGGAGAGGAGAGAGAGAACAGGGGGAGGAGAGAGAGAACAGGGGAGAGAGAGAACAGGGGAGGAGAGGGAGAACAGGGGAGAGAGAGAGAACAGGGAGAGGAGAGAGAACAGGGGAGGAGAGAGAACAGGGGGAGGAGAGAGAGAACAGGGAGAGGAGAGAGAGAACAGGAGGAGAGAGAGAGAACAGGGGGAGGAGAGAGAGAACAGGAGGAGAGAGAGAACAGGGGAGAGAGAGAGAGAACAGGGGAGGAAAGAGAGAACAGGGTGTGGTGAGAGGAGAGAGAGAACAGGGGAGGAGAGCGAGAACAGGAGGAGGAGAGAGAGAACAGGAGGAGAGAGAGAACAGGGGGAGGAGAGAGAGAGAACAGGGGAGGGAGAGAACAGAGGGAGGAGAGAGAGAACAGGGGAGGAGGAGAACAGAGAGAGAACAGGGTGTGGTGAAGGAGAGAGAACAGGGAGGAGATAGAGAACAGGGGAGGAGAGAGAACAGGAGAGGAGAGAGAGAACAGGGTGTGGTGAAGAGAGAGAGAACAGGGGAGGAGAGAGAGAACAGGGTGTGGTGAAGAGAGAGAGAACAGGGGAGAGAACAGGGGAGGAGAGAGAGAACAGGGGGAGGAGAGAGAGAACAGGGTGTGGTGAAGGAGAGAGAGAACAGGGGGGGAGAGAGAACAGGGAGGAGAGAGAGTACAGGGTGTGGTGAAGGAGAGAGAGAGAACAGGGGGAGGAGCGAGAACAGGGGAGAGAGAGAGAACAGGGAGGAGAGAGAACAGGGTGTGGTGAAGGAGAGAGAGAACAGGGGGAGGAGAGAGAGAACAGGAGGAGGAGAGAGAGTACAGGGTGTGGTGAAGGAGAGAGAGAACAGGGGGAGGAGAGAGAACAGGGGAGAGAGAGAGAACAGGGGGAGAGAGAGAACAGGGGGAGGAGAGAGAGAACAGGGAGAGGAGAGAGAGAACAGGGGGAGGAGAGAGAACAGGGGGAGGAGAGAGAGAACAGGGAGAGGAGAGAGAGAACAGGGGGAGGAGAGAGAACAGGGGAGGAGAGAGAGAACAGGGAGAGAGAGAGAGAGAACAGGGGGAGGAGAGAGAGAACAGGGGAGGAGAGAGAACAGGAGAGGAGAGAGAGAACAGGGGGAGGAGAGAGAACAGGGGAGGAGAGAGAGAACAGGAGAGGAGAGAGAGAACAGGAGGAGAAGAGAGAGAACAGGGGAGGAGAGAGAGAACAGGAGGAGGAGAGAGAACAGGGGGAGGAGAGAGAGAACAGGAGGAGGAGAGAGAACAGGAGAGAGAGAGAACAGGGAGAGGAAAGAGAGAACAGGGTGTGGTGAAGGAGAGAGAGAACAGGGAGAGGAGAGAGAACAGGGGAGAGAGAGAGAACAGGAGGAGGAGAGAGAGAACAGGGGAGGAGAGCGAGAACAGGAGGAGGAGAGAGAGAACAGGGGGAGGAGAGAGAGAACAGGAGGAGGAGAGAGAGAACAGGGGGGAGAGCAGAACAGGAGGAGGAGAGAGAGAACAGGAAGAGGAGAGAGAGAACAGGGGGAGGAGAGAGAGAACAGGGGAGGGGGAGAGAACAGAGGGAGGAGAGAGAGAACAGGGGAGGAGAGAGAACAGGGAGAGGAGAGAGAGAACAGGGTGTGGTGAAGGAGAGAACAGGGGAGGAGAGAGAACAGGAGGAGGGAGAGAACAGGAGAGAGAGAGAGAACAGGGAGAGGAAAGAGAGAACAGTGAAGGAGAGAGAGAACAGGGAGAGGAGAGAGAGAACAGGGGGAGGAGAGAGAGAACAGGAGGAGAGAGAACAGAGAGAGAGAGAACAGGGGGGAGGGGAGAGAGAACAGAGGAGGAGAGAGAGAACAGGGAGAGAACAGGGAGAGGAGAGAACAGGGTGTGGTGAAGGAGAGAGAGAACAGGGGAGGAGAGAGAACAGGGAGGAGAGAGAGAACAGAGAGAGAGAACAGGGGGAGAGAGAGAGAGAACAGGGTGTGGTGAAGGAGAGAGAGAACAGGGGGGAGAACAGGGGAGGAGAGAGAGAACAGGGTGTGGTGAAGGAGAGAGAGAACAGGGGAGGAGCGAGAACAGGGGGAGAGAGAGAGAACAGGGAGAGGGAGAGAGAACAGGAGGAGAGAGAGAGAACAGGGTGTGGTGAAGGAGAGAGAGAACAGGGGAGGAGAGAACAGGAGAGGAGAGAGAGAACAGAGAGAGAACAGGGGAGGAGAGAGAGAACAGGGAGAGGGAGAGAGAACAGGGGAGAGAGAGAACAGGGGGAGGAGAGAGAACAGGGAGAGGAGAGAGAGAGAGAACAGGGGAGGAGAGAGAACAGGGGGAGAGAGAGAGAACAGGGAGAGGAGAGAGAGAACAGGGGAGGAGAGAGAACAGGGAGAGGAGAGAGAGAACAGGGGGAGGAGAGAGAACAGGGAGAGGAGAGAGGGAACAGGGTGTGGTGAAGGAGAGAGAGAACAGGGGAGAGGAGAGAGAACAGGAGGAGGAGAGAGAGAACAGGGTGTGGTGAAGGAGAGAGAGAACAGGGGAGGGAGAGAGAACAGGAGAGGAGAGAGAGAACAGGGGAGGAGAGAGAGAACAGGGGAGGAGAGAGAGAACAGGGAGGAGAGAGAACAGGAGAGAGAACAGGGGGAGGAGAGAGAGAACAGGGAGAGGAGAGAGAGAACAGGCGGAGGAGAGAGAGAACAGGGGAGGAGAGAGAGAACAGGGAGAGGAGAGAGAACAGGAGAGGAGAGAGAACAGGGAGGGAGAGAACAGGAGAGGAGAGAGGGAACAGGGGGAGGAGAGAGAGAACAGAGAGGAGAGGGAGGAGGAGGAGAGAGAGAACAGGGAGTGGAACAGGAGAGGAGAGAGAGAACAGGGGGAGGAGAGAGAGAACAGGAGAGAGAGAGAGAGAACAGGGAGGAGAGAGAACAGGGAGAGGAGAGAGAGAACAGGGGAGGAGAGAGGAGGAGGAGAGAGAGAACAGGGGAGGGAGAGAGGGAGAGGAGAGAGAGAACAGGGAGAGGAGAGAGAGAACAGGGGGGAGAGGAACAGGAGAGAGAACAGGGAGGAGGAGAGAGAACAGGGGAGGAGAGAGAGACCAGGGGAGGAGAGAGAACAGGGGAGGAGAGAGAGAACAGGAGAAGGAGAGAGAGAACAGGGGAGGAGAGAGAACAGGGAGAGGAGAGAGAGAACAGGGGGGAGAGAGAACAGGGGAGGAGAGAGAGAACAGGAGGAGGAGAGAGAGAACAGGGGGAGGAGAGAGAACAGGGGGGAGAGAGAACAGAGAGAGAGAACAGGGGAGGAGAGAGAGAACAGGGAGGAGAGAGAACAGGGGAGGAGAGAGAGAGACAGGGGAGGAGGAGAGAGAACAGGGGAGGAGAGAGAGAAAAGGGGGAGGAGAGAACAGGGGGAGAGAGAGGGAGAGAGAACAGGGGAGGAGAGAGAACAGAGGGGAGAGAGAGAACAGGGGAGGAGAGAGAGAACAGAGGAGAACGGGGAGGAGGAGAGAGAGAACAGGGGAGGGAGAGAGGGGGAGAGAGAGAACAGGGGAGGAGAGAGAGAACAGGGAGAGGAGAGAGGGAACAGGGTGAGTGAAAGGAGAGAGAGAACGGGAGGAGGAGAGAGAGAACAGGAGAGAGAGAGAGAACAGGGAGAGGAGAGAACAGGGAGAGGAGAGGAGAGAACAGGGGAGGAGAGAGAACAGGAGAGGAGAGAGAGGAGGAGGAGAGGAGAGAACAGGGGAGGAGAGAGAACAGGGGAGAGAGAGAGAACAGGGGAGGAGAGAGAGAACAGGAGAGGAGGAGGAGGGAGAGAGAGAAGGGGGAGGAGAGAGAACAGGGGAGGAGAGAGAGAAAGGGGAGGGGAGAGAGAGAACAGGGAGGGAGAGAGAACAGGGGGAGGAGAGAGAACAGGAGAGAGAACAGGAGAGAGAGAACAGGGTGTGGTGAAGGAGAGAGAGAACAGGGAGGAGGGAGAGAGAACAGGAGGAGGAGAGAGAGAACAGGAGAGAGAACAGGGAGAGGAGAGGAGAGAACAGGGGAGAGAGAGAGAACAGGGGAGAGGAGAGAACAGGAGGAGGAGAGAGAACAGGGGAGGAGAGAGAACAGGGGAGGAGAGAGAGAACAGGGGGGAGGGAGAGAGAGAACAGGGAGAGGAAGAGAGAACAGGGGAGGAGAGAGAACAGGGGGAGAAGGAGAGAGAACAGGGGAGGAGAGAGAGAACAGGAGGAGGAGAGAGAGAACAGGGGGAGAGAGAGAGAACAGGGAGAGGAGAGAGAACAGGGGGAGGAGAGAGAACAGGGGGAGGAGAGAGAGAACAGGGAGGGGAGAGGAGAGGAGAAGAGAACAGGAGAGGAGGAGAGAGAACAGGGAGAGGAGAGAGAACAGGGGAGAGAGAGAGAACAGGGGGGAGAGAACAGGGGAGAGAGAGGGAACAGGGGGAGTGAGAGAGAGAAGAACAGGAGGAGGAGAGAGAGAACAGGAGGAGGAGAGAGAGAACAGGGAGAGGAGAGAGAGAACAGGAGAGGAGAGAGAGAGAGGGGGAGAGGAGAGAGAGAACAGGGAGAGGAGAGAGAGAACAGGGAGAGGAGAGAGAACAGGGAGAGGAGAGAGAGAACAGGGGGAGGAGAGAGGACAGGAGGAGGAGAGAGAGAACAGGAGGAGAGAGAGAACAGGGAGAGGAGAGAGAGAACAGGGAGAGGAGAGAGAGAACAGGGGAGGAGAGAGAGAACAGGAGAGAGAGAGAGAACAGGAGGAGGAGAGAGAGAACAGGGGAGGAGAGAGAGACCAGGGGAGGAGAGAGAACAGGGGAGGGAGAGGAACAGAGAAGGAGAGAGAGAACAGGGGAGGAGAGAGAGAACAGGGGAGAGAGAGAGAGAACAGGAGGAGGAGAGAGAACAGGGGAGGAGAGAGAGAACGGGAGGGAGGAGAGAGAACAGGGGAGGAGAGAGAGAACAGGGGAGGAGAGAACAGGGGAGAGAGAGAGAGAACAGGGGGAGGAGAGAGAGAACAGGGAGAGGAAAGAGAGAACAGGGGAGGAGAGAGAACAGGGGGAGGAGGGAGAGAGAACAGGGGAGGAGAGAGAGAAAAGGGGGAGGAGAGAGAGAACAGGGGAGGAGAGAGAGAACAGGGGAGAGAGAACAGGGGAGGAGAGAGAGAACAGGGGGAGAGAGGAACAGGGGAGAGAGAGAACAGGGGGAGGAGAGAGAGAACAGGGGAGGAGAGAGAGAACAGGGGGAGGAGGAGAGAGAACAGGGGGAGAGAGAGAAAAGGGGAGGAGAGAGAACAGGGGAGGAGAGAGAACAGGGAGAGGAGAGAGGGAACAGGGTGTGGTGAAGGAGAGAGAGAACGGGAGGAGGAGAGAGAGAACAGGAGGAGGAGAGAGAGAACAGGGAGAGGAGAGAGAGAACAGGGAGAGGAGAGGAGAGAACAGGGGGAGGAGAGAGAGAACAGGAGAGGAGAGAGAGAGAGAACAGGAGGAGGGAGAGAGAACGGGGGGGAGGAGAGAGAACAGGGGGAGAGAGAGAGAGAACAGGGGAGGAGAGAGAGAACAGGGAGAGGAAAGAGAGAACAGGGGGGGAGAGAGAGAACGGGGGAGGAGGAGAGAGAACAGGGGGAGGAGAGAGAGAAAAGGGGAGGAGAGAGAGAACAGGGGAGGAGAGAGAGAACAGGGGGAGGAGAGAGAACAGGGGAGAGGAGAGAGAACAGGGAGAGGAGAGAGAGAACAGGGTGTGGTGAAGGAGAGAGAGAACGGGGAGAGAGAGAGAGAGAACAGGAGGAGGAGAGAGAGAACAGGGAGGAGAGAGAGAGAACAGGGAGAGGAGAGGAGAGAACAGGGGGAGGGAGAGAGAACAGGAGAGGAGAGAGAGAACAGGAGGAGAGAGAGAGAACAGGAGGAGGAGAGAGAACAGGGAGGAGAGAGAGAGAACAGGGGAGGAGAGAGAGAACAGGGAGAGAGAGAGAACAGGGAGAGGAGAGAGGGAACAGGGTGGTGAGAACAGGAGAGAGAGAACAGGAGGAGGAGAGAGAGAACAGGAGGAGGAGAGAGAGACAGGAGAGGAGGAGAGAGAGAACAGGAGAGGAGAGGAGAGAACAGGAGGAGAGAGAGAACAGGGGGAGGAGAGAGAGAAAGGGGGGGAGGAGAGAGAGAACAGGGGGAGGAGAGAGAGAACAGGGGGAGAGAGAGAGAACAGGGAGAGGAGAGAGGGAACAGGGGGGGAGAGTGAAGGAGAGAGAGAACAGGGGAGGGGAGGAGGGAGAGAGAGAACAGGAGGAGGAGAGAGAGAACAGGAGAGGAGAGAGAGAACAGGGAGGAGAGGAGAGAACAGGGGAGGAGAGAGAACAGGGGAGAGAGAGAACAGGAGGAGGAGAGAACAGGGGGGAGGAGAGAGAACAGGGGGAGGAGGAGAGAGAACAGGGGAGGAGAGAGAGAACAGGGAGAGGAAAGAGAGAACAGGGGAGGAGAGAGAACAGGGGAGAGAGAGAGAACAGGGAGGAGGAGAGAGAGAACAGAGAGAGAGAAGAGAGAGAGACCAGGGGAGAGAGAGAACAGGGGGAGAGAGAGAGAACAGGAGGAGAGAGAGAGAACAGGGGAGGAGAGAGAGAACAGGGAGAGGAGAGATAACAGGAGAAGAGGGGAGGAGAGAGAACAGGGGGGGGAGAGAACAGGGAGGGGAGGAGAGAGAGAACAGGGGAGGAGAGAGAGACAGGGAGAGGAGAGAGAGAACAGGGGAGAGACAGAGAGAGAACAGGGGAGGAGGAGAGAGAACAGGGGAGAGAGAGAGAAAAGACAGGGAGAGAGAGAGAACAGGGGAGGAGAGAGAGAACAGGAAGAGGGAGAGAACAGGGGAGGAGAGAGAGAACAGGGGGAGAGAGAGAGAGTGGGGAGGAGGAGAGAGAACAGGGGAGGAGAGAGAGAACAGGGGAGGAGAGAGAGAACAGGGGGGAGAGACAGAGAACAGGAAGAGGGAGAGACAGGGGGAGGGAGAGAGAACAGGGGGAGACAGAGGAGAGACAGGGAGAGTGGAGAGACAGAGGAAGAGAGAGAGAACAGGAGGAGAGACAGAGGACAGAGGAGAGAGAGAGAGAACAGGGGAGAGAGAGAGAACAGGAGGAGGAGAGAGAAAGAACAGGAGGAGAGAGAGAGAGAACAGAGGGAGGAAAGAGAGAGAACAGGAGGGAAGACAGAGAGAACAGGACAGTGGAGAGATGGAGAACAGAGGAGAGAGAGAGAGAACAGGGGAGGAGAGAGAGAACAGGAGGAGGAGAGACAGAGACAGTGGAGAGAGGAGAGAGAGAACAGGGAGCAGAGAGAGAACAGAGGAGGAGATAGTGGAACAGGGAGGAGTGGAGAGAGAGAACAGGGGGAGGAGAAAGAGAGGAAAGTAGGATGACTAGGGAGAGATGGCAGGAGGTGGTGTCGAGAGGGAGAGACGGAGGAGAGATAGTGGAGAGACAGAGAAGAGACAGAGACAGAGGAGAGACAGAGGAGAGACAGAGGAGAGACAGAGGAGAGACAGAGACAGTGGAGAGACAGTGGAGAGACAGAGGAGAGACAGAGACAGAGGAGAGACAGAGGAGAGACAGAGGAGAGACAGTGGAGAGACAGAGGAGAGACAGAGACAGTGGAGAGACATTGGAGAGACAGTGGAGAGACAAAGACAGAGGAGAGACAGAGACAGTGGAGAGACAGTGGAGAGACAGAGACAGTGGAGAGACAGTGAATAGAGAGGAGAGACAGTGGAGAGACAGAGGAGAGACCGAGACAGTGGTGAGACAGAGGAGAGACAGAGACAGAGGAGAGATAAAGACAGTGGAGAGACAGTGGAGAGACAGAGGAGAGACAGTGGATAGACAGAGACAGTGGAGAGACAATGGAGAGACAGAGGAGAGACAGAGGAGAGACATTGGAGAGACAGCGACAGTGGAGAGACAGTGGAGAGACAGAGACAGTGGAGAGACAGTGGAGAGAGAGGAGAGACAGTGGAGAGACAGAGACAGTGGAGAGACAGTGGAGAGAGAGGAGAGACAGTGGAGAGACAGAGACAGTGGAGAGACAGTGGAGAGAGAGGAGAGACAGTGGAGAGACAGATACAGTGGAGAGACAGTGGAGAGACAGAGGAGAGACAGTGGAGAGACCGAGGAGAGACAGTGGAGAGACAGAGACAGTGGAGAGACAGTGGAGAGAGAGGACAGACAGGGACAGTGAAGAGACAGTGGAGAGACAGAGGAGAAACAGTGGAGAGAAAGAGGAGAGACAGAGGAGAGACAGTGGAGAAACAGAGACAGTGGAGAGACAGAGGAGAAACAGAGACAGAGGAAAGACAGTAGAGAGAGAGGAGAGACAGTGGAGAGAAAGAGGAGAGACAGAGGAGAGACAGTGGAGAGACAGTGGAGAGACCGAGACAGTGGAGAGACAGTGGAGAGACAGAGACAGTAGAGAGACAGTGGAGAGACAGAGGAGAGACAGTGGAGAGACAGAGGAGAGACAGAGGAGAGACAGAGGAGAGACAGTGGAGAGACAGAGGAGAGACAGTGGAGAGACAGTGGAGAGACAGAGATAGTAGAGAGACAGTGGAGAGACAGAGGAGAGACAGTGGAGAGACAGCGGAGAGACCGAGACAGTGGAGAGACAGTGGAGAGACAGAGACAGTAGAGAGACAGTGGAGAGACAGAGGAGAGACAGTGTAGAGACAGAGGAGAGACAGAGACAGTGGAGAGACAGTGGAGAGACAGAGATAGTAGAGAGACAGTGGAGAGACAGAGGAGAGACAGTGGAGAGACAGTGTAGAGACAGAGGAGAGACAGTGGAGAGACAGTGGAGAGACAGTGGAGAGACAGAGGAGAGACAGTGGAGAGACAGAGGAGAGACCGAGGAGAGACAGTGGAGAGACCGAGACAGTGGAGAGACAGTGGAGAGACAGAGATAGTAGAGAGACAGTGGAGAGAACGAGGAGAGACAGAGGAGAGACAGTGGAGAGACAGAGGAGAGACAGTGGAGAGACAGAGGAGAGACAGTGGAGAGACCGAGGAGAGACAGTGGAGAGACCGAGACAGTGGAGAGACCGAGGAGAGACAGTGGAGAGACCGAGACAGTGGAGAGAGAGTGGAGAGACAACATTTGGTTGGTGTGGGGAGACTGGGAAGTAAAACTGTAGGATGGGGAACAGTGTTTCGACTGGGGGGTGTGGGGATTGTATTAGGCTCATTGGTTTCATGTTGACCACCCAAATTAGCTGCTTGGTGGGTGTCTGTCCTCTCTCATTCTGTCTGTCTGTCGGTCTGTCTGCTAGACAGCATGGGACTGCCACAGTGTGAGTCAGTCTCGCTGGAGAGAAGTTTAAGTGCTGCTCCGTCTGTGTGCTGACTTACCCCAGGAGGAGCGAGGAAAAGACCAACCCTAACCCCAGGAGGAGACACACCAACCCTAACCTCAGGAGGAGGCAGACCAACCCTAACCCCAGAAGGAGATAGGAGACAGACCAACCCTAACCCTAGGAGGAGGCAGAGCAACCCTAATCCCAGGAGGAGACAGACCAACCCTAACCCCAGGAGGAGACAGACCAACTCTAACCCCAGGAGGAGACATGACCAACCCTAACCTCAGGAGGAGACAGATCAACCCTAACCCCAGGAGGAGACAGACCAACCCTAACCCTTGGAGGAGCCAGACCAACCCTAACCCCATGAGGAGACAGGAGACAGACCAACCCTAACCCCAGGAGGAGACAGGAGGCAGACCAACCCTAACCTCAGGAGGAGACATATCAACCCTAACCCCAGGAGGAGACAGACCAACCCTAACCCCAGGAGGAGACAGACCAACCCTAACCTCAGGAGGAGACAGACCAACCCTAACCCCAGGAGGAGACAGGGACAGACCAACCCTAACCCTAGGAGGAGGCAGGAGGCACACTAACCCTAACCCCAGGAGGAGACATGACCAACCCTAACCCCAGGAGGAGACAGACCAACCCTAACCTCAGGAGGAGACAGACCAACCCTAACCCCAGGAGGAGACAGGGACAGACCAACCCTAACCCTAGGAGGAGGCAGGAGGCACACTAACCCTAACCCCAGGAGGAGACATGACCAACCCTAACCCCAGGAGGAGACAGACCAACCCTAACCCCAGGAGGAGACAGGAGACAGACCAACCCTAACCTTAGGAGGAGATAGACCAACCCTAACCCCAGGAGGAGAAAGACCAACCCTAACCCCAGGAGGAGACAGACCAACCCTAACCCCAGGAGGAGACAGGAGACAGACCAACCCTAACCCCATGAGGAGACAGGAGACAGACCAACTCTAACCCCAGGAGGAGACAGGAGGCAGACCAACCCTAACCTCAGGAGGAGACATATCAACCCTAACCCCAGGAGGAGAAAGACCAACCCTAACCTTAGGAGCAGGAGGAAAGGACCAACCCTAACCCCAGGAGGAGACAGGAGACAGACCAACCCTAACCCCAGGAGGAGACAGACCAACCCTAACCTCAGGAGAAGACAGGAGACAGACCAACCCTAACCCCAGGACGAGACAGACAGACCAACCCTAACCCCAGGAGGAGGCAGACCAACCCTAACCCCAGACGGAGACAGGAGAAAGACCAACCCTAACCCCAGGAGCAGGAGGAAACAGAACAACCCTAACCCCAGGAGGAGCCAGGAGGCAGACCAACCCTAACCTCAGGAGGAGACATATCAACCCTAACCCCAGGAGGAGACAGACCAACCCTAACCCCAGGAGGAGACAGACCAACCCTAACCCCAGGAGGAGACAGACCAACCCTAACCCCAGGAGGAGACAGGGACAGACCAACCCTAACCCCAGGAGGAGACAGACCAACCCTAACCCCAGGAGGAGAAAGGGACAGACCAACCCTAACCCCAGGAGCAGGAGGAAACAGAACAACCCTAACCCCAGGAGGAGACAGACCAACCCTAACCCCAGGAGGAGACAGGGACAGACCAACCCTAACCCCAGGAGGAGGCAGGAGGCACACCAACCATAACCCCAGGAGGAGACAGACCAACCCTAACCCCAGGAGGAGACAGAGCAACCGTAATCTCAGGAGGAGACAGACCAACCCTAACCTTAGGAGGAGACAGACTGACCACCCCAGCCCTGTTAGACAGACTGACCCCACCACACCTGGCCCTGTTAGACAGACTGACCCCACCACCCCAGCCCTGTTAGACAGACTGACCCCACCACCCCAGCCCTGTTAGACAGACTGACCCCACCAGCCCTGTTAGACAGACTGACCCCACCACCCCAGCCCTGTTAGACAGATTGACCCCACCACCCCAGCCCTGTTAGACAGACTGACCTCACCACCCCAGCCCTGTTAGACAGACTGACCTCACCACCCCAGCCCTGTTAGACAGACTGACCCCACCATCCCAGCCCTGTTAGACAGACTGACCTCACCACCCCAGCCCTGTTAGACAGACTGACCCCACCATCCCAGCCCTGTTAGACAGACTGACCTCACCACCCCAGCCCTGTTAGACAGACTGACCTCACCAGCCCTGTTAGACAGACTGACCCCACCAGCCCTGTTAGACAGACTGACCCCACCAGCCCAGCCCTGTTAGACAGACTGACCCCACCACACCAGCCCTGTTAGACCTACTGACCCCCCCAGCCCTGTTAGACAGACTGACCCCACCACCCCAGCGCTGTTAGACAGACTGACCCCACCACCCCAGCCCTGTTAGACAGACTGACCCCACCAGCCCTTTTAGACAGACTGACCCCACCACCCAGCCCTGTTAGACAGACTGACCCCACCACCCAGCCCTGTTAGACAGACTGACCCCACCACCCCAGCCCTGTTAGACCGACTGACCCCACCAGCCCTGCCCTGTTAGACAGACTGACCCCACCACCCCAGCCCTGTTAGACCGACTGACCCCACCAGCCCTGCCCTGTTAGACAGACTGACCCCACCAGCCCTGTTAGACAGACTGACCCCACCACCCCAGCCCTGTTAGACAGACTGACCCCACCACCCCAGCCCTGTTAGACAGACTGACCCCACCAGCCCTGTTAGACAGACTGACCCCACCACCCAGCCCTGTTAGACAGACTGGCCCCACCACCCAGCCCTGTTAGACAGACTGACCCCACCACCCCTGCCCTGTTAGACAGACTGACCCCACCACCCCCGCCCTGTTAGACAGACTGACCCCACCACCCCTGCCCTGTTAGACAGACTGACCCCAACACCCCAGCCCTGTTAGACAGACTGACCCCCCACCAGCCCTGTTAGACAGACTGACCACCCCAGCCCTGTTAGACAGACTGACCCCACCACACCTGGCCCTGTTAGACAGACTGACCCCACCACCCCAGCCCTGTTAGACAGACTGACCTCACCACCCCAGCCCTGTTAGACAGACTGACCCCACCAGCCCTGTTAGACAGACTGACCCCACCACCCCAGCCCTGTTAGACAGACTGACCCCACCACTCCAGCCCTGTTAGATAGACTGACCCCACCATCCCAACCCTGTTAGACAGACTGACCCCACCCCCCAGCCCTGTTAGACAGACTGACCCCACCAGCCCTGTTAGACAGACTGACCCCACCAGCCCTGTTAGACAGACTGACCCCACCACCCCAGCCCTGTTAGACAGACTGACCCCACCAGCCCTGTTAGACAGACTGACCCCACCACCCAGCCCTGTTAGACAGACTGACCCCACCACACCTGGCCCTGTTAGACAGACTGACCCCACCACCCAGCCCTGTTAGACAGACTGACCCCACCACCCCAGCCCTGTTAGACCGACTGACCCCACCAGCCCTGCCCTGTTAGACAGACTGACCCCACCACCCCAGCCCTGTTAGACCGACTGACCCCACCAGCCCTGCCCTGTTAGACAGACTGACCCCACCAGCCCTGTTAGACAGACTGACCCCACCACCCCAGCCCTGTTAGACAGACTGACCCCACCACCCCAGCCCTGTTAGACAGACTGACCTCACCACCCCAGCCCTGTTAGACAGACTGACCCCACCATCCCAGCCCTGTTAGACAGACTGACCCCACCACCCAGGCCCTGTTAGACAGACTGACCCCACCAGCCCTGTTAGACAGACTGACCTCACCACCCCAGCCCTGTTAGACAGACTGACCCCACCAGCCCAGCCCTGTTAGACAGACTACCCTCACCACCCCAGTCCTGTTAGACAGACTGACCCCACCACCCCAGCCCTGTTAGACAGACTGACCCCACCAACCCAGCCCTGTTAGACAGACTGACCCCACCACCCCAGCCCTGTTAGACAGACTGACCCCACCAGCCCTGTTAGACAGACTGACCCCACCACCCAGCCCTGTTAGACAGACTGACCCCACCACCCGGCCCTGTTAGACAGACTGACCCCACCACCCCTGCCCTGTTAGACAGACTGACCCCACCACCCCCGCCCTGTTAGACAGACTGACCCCACCACCCCTGCCCTGTTAGACAGACTGACCCCACCACCCCAGCACTGTTAGACCGACTGACCCCACCAGCCCTGTTAGACAGACTGACCCCACCACCCCAGCCCTGTTAGACAGACTGACCCCACCAGCCCTGTTAGACAGACTGACCACCCCAGCCCTGTTAGACAGACTGACCCCACCACACCTGGCCCTGTTAGACAGACTGACCCCACCACCCCAGCCCTGTTAGACAGACTGACCTCACAACCCCAGCCCTGTTAGACAGACTGACCCCACCAGCCCTGTTAGACAGACTGACCCCACCACCCCAGCCCTGTTAGACAGACTGACCCCACCACCCCAGCCCTGTTAGACAGACTGACCCCACCACCCCAGCCCTGTTAGACAGACTGACCCCACCACTCCAGCCCTGTTAGATAGACTGACCCCACCACCCAGCCCTGTTAGACAGACTGACCCCACCAGCCCTGTTAGACAGACTGACCCCACCAGCCCTGTTAGACAGACTGACCCCACCAGCCCTGTTAGACAGACTGACCCCACCACCCCAGCCCTGTTAGACAGACTGACCCCACCACACCAGCCCTGTTAGACAGACTGACCCCACCACCCAGCCCTGTTAGACAGACTGACCCCACCACCCCAGCCCTGTTAGACAGACTGACCCCACCAGCCCTGTTAGACAGACTGACCCCCACCAGCCCTGTTAGACAGACTGACCCCACCACCCCAGCCCTGTTAGACAGACTGACCCCACCACCCCAGCCCTGTTAGACAGACTGACCCCCACCAGCCCTGTTTAGACAGACTGACCCCACCAGCCCTGTTAGACAGACTGACCCCCCCCCCACCACCCCAGACCCCACCACCCCCTGTTAGACAGACTGACCCCCCCACTACCCAGCCCTGTTAGACAGACTGACCCCCCACCACCCAGACCCCACCACCCCCCTGTTAGACAGACTGACCCCACCACCCCAGCCCTGTTAGACAGACTGACCCCACCCCCCATCCCAGCCCTGTTAGACAGACTGACCCCACCACCCCAGCCCTGTTAGCCAGACTGACCCCACCACACCTGGCCCTGAGAAGAGAGAGTAAGAGACCAATAAACCCAACCAAATCATGAGAAAACAAAAAAATAATTACTTGACACATTGGGAAGAATTAACAAAAAAAACTGGAATGCTAATTGACCCTAAACAGGGGGCAGAGTACCTGACCTCTGTGAAATAAAAAATGAAGAAAATCCTTGACTATGTACAGACTCAGTGAGCATAGACTTGCTATTTAGAAAGGATGCCGTAGGCAGACCTGGCTCTCGAGAGAAGAAAGACCATGTACTCACTGCCCACAAAATGAGGTGGAAACTGATCTGCACTTCCTAACCTCCTGCCAAATGTATGACCATATTAGAGACACATACATGGCCAAAAGTATATGGACACCCCTTCAAATGCGTAGATTCGGCTATTTTAACCACACTTGTTGCTGACAGGTGTATAAAATTGAGCACACCGCCATGCAATCTCCATAGACAAACATTGTCAGTAGAATGGCCTTACTGAAGAACTCAGTGACTTTCAACATGGCATCGTCATAGGATCGTCACCTTTCCAACAAGTAAGTCTGTCAAATTTCGTCCCTGCTGGAGCTGCCCCGGTCAACTGTAAGTGGTGTTATTGTGAAGTGGAAATGTCTAGGAGCAACAACGGCTCAGCCATGACATGGCAGGCCACACAAGCTCACAGAACGGGACCACCGTGTGCTGAAGCACGTAGCACGTAAAAACCTTGTGTCCTCGGGTTGCAACACTCACTTCCGATTTCCAAACTGCCTCTGGAAGCAACATCATCACAATAGCTGTTTGTCTGGAGCTTCCTGAAATGGGTTTGAGCAGCTGCACACAAGCCTAAGATCACCATGCGCAATGCCAAGCGTCGGCTGGAATGGTGTAAAGCTCGACGCCATTGGACTCTGGAAACGCGTTCCTTGGAGTGTTGAATCATGCTTCACCATCTGGCAGTCTGACGAACGAATCTGGGTTTGGCGGTTGCCAGGAGAACGTTAACTGCCCAAATGCATAGTGGCAACTGTAAAGTTTGGTGCAGGAGGAATAATGGTCTGGGGCTGTTTTTCATGGTTCGGGCCCCTTAGTTCCAGTGAAGGGAAATATTAATGCTACAGCGTACAATGACATTCTAGATGATTCTGTGCTTTCAACTTTGTGGCAACAGTTTGGGGAAGGCCATTTCCTGCTTCAGCATGACAATGCCCCCTTGCACAAAGCGAGGTCCATACAGAAATGGATTGTCGAGATCGGTGTGGAAGACCTTGACTAGCCTACAGGTAGGCCTGACCTCAACCCCATCGAAAACCTTTGGGATGAATTGGAACGTCGACTGCGAGCCAAACATCAGTGCCCAACCTCATTATTGCTCATGTGAATTGAAGCAAGTCCCCCGCAGCAATGTTCCAACATCTAGTAGAAAGCCTTCCCAGAAGAGTGGAGGCTGTTATAGCAGCAATGTTCCAACATCTAGTGGAAAGCCTTCCCAGAAGAGTGGAGGCTGTTATAGCAGCAATGTTCCAACATCTTGTGGAAAGCCTTCCCAGAAGAGTGGAGGCTGTTATAGCAGCAATGCAACATGTTCCCAGAAGACTGGAGGCTGTTATAGCAGCAATGTTCCAACATCTAGTGGAAAGCATTCCCAGAAAGACTGGAGGCTGTTATAGCAGCAATGTTCCAACATCTAGTGGAAAGCCTTCCCAGAAGAGTGGAGGCTGTTATAGCAGCAATGTTCCAACATCTAGTAGAAAGCCTTCCCAGAAGAGTGGAGGCTGTTATAGCAGCAATGTTCCAACATCTAGTAGAAAGCCATCCCAGAAGACTGGAGGCTGTTATAGCAGCAATGTTCCAACATCTAGTAGAAAGCCTTCCCAGAAGAGTGGAGGCTGTTAGAGCAGCAAAGGGGGGGGTCCAATTCCATATTAACACCAATGATTTTGGAATCAGATGTTTGACAAGCTGGTGTCCACATACTTTTGGCAACATAGTGTATTTCCCTCAGTTTACAGAGACCCATAAAACATTCGAAAGTAAATCCAATTTTGACCTGTTACCACAAGAAAATGGCAACCAGTGAAGAAAAAACACCATTGTAAATACAACCCATATTTATGTTTATATAATTTCCCTTTTGTACTTAAACACATTGTTACAACACTGTACATTGCGATTATATTTTAAATAATGTATATTATTTTGAAACTTTTGTGAGTGTAAGGTTTACTGTTCATTTCGGATTTCCTATTCCACCTATGTTCATCATCTGTTTAACTTGCTTTGGCAATGTAAACATATGTTTTCCATGCCAATAAAACCCCTTGGGGGGTTGATCCCCTTGGGAGGGGGGGGAGAGAGAGGCTAAAATGTAGGGAGTAATATCTTCAAAAATGCCAAGGATTTACATAATATGGTCTCAACTTGGTTTAGAAATAATAAAAAAATAATAAAAAAAAAAAATAATGATTATTTCACCCCCCAAAAAAAGACCATGAAATTGCTCTGCATTTCAAGTTTATATCGTCTAGAATAGACAGTGTTCTCTAAAATAGTACAAATGCTGATATGCTTTGTTTAATTTCTCTTAAATTCCACTTAACCAAAAATAGAAATGAACCTGAAATAATAAATTATTCTACCAACTCAACGTCTTTGACATCCATTAGTTTGCTTCGCGATATAATCCGATTCAAACGTTCAATTCAAAGTTCTTATTTAGTCTGAGATGTTTTCTCAACCTCTACTTCAACGTGTTTTCATGGATATGATTGTTTTAAAACAGTACTGGGATAAGAAATGGCTCAACATTTAGAAAATATATTTATTGAATATGTCAATCAAAATATACAAACGTTTGAATTCACAGAGACACTCATAAGAGCAATAAAGTAAGAAACATCGTTTAAATATAGAACTATACATCTATGAATTAAATATTTATACAGTAATGGGTGGTGTGGTCCTCGGCTCCGTGTCTTGAGCGGTGTATACAGATGCCCGGTTCTGTGGTCCAAGACCGGTCAGCAGTAGTCAGGGAGCCCGTCTTTATGTACATCTTATCCGTCTGAGAAGTCGATCTCCTCCGCCTCCTCCCCCAGACCTTGAGAACCAGGACTCGTCACTGGGGTGGCCAGGCCCAGTTTAACCAGCTTGTTCTGCTGTTGCTCCAGACTCTGCTTGCGCCATTTGATGCGTCGATTCTGGAACCACACTTTAACCTGAAAATAAGAAAAGGAATTTTGGTTTTAAGGATTTTTTTTAACGTTATAAACGTCAGTGCCAATCGTATTATCATTCTAATTCTCATTCTTAAAAGACTATTAAATTGGGGCTTTGCTTTAGTTCAAATAAAGTTTGCAGTTTGAGTTGGAATCTGGTTTGTACCTGAGCCTCTGTGAGCTGCAGACCCGACGCCAGAAGGAACCTCTCCGAGCCGACCATGTACTGCTGCCGGGAGAACTCCTTCTCCAGACGGTCCAACTGCTCGTTGGTGAAGCTGGTGCGCATCCGCTTGGATTTCCCTTCCTTGTGTTTGAATGAGTGGGACATTGATAGACCTGTTTCTGTGAAGGAAAGAGATGGACAACAGTTTAAAACCCATGTCGGACTTTTCTTTAGGCCATTGTGTTTAGTTTGGATCATTGAATAAGTTAGAATGGCACGTTAGATTGACATTTACCGTGTGCGTAAAAGGCCCCATGGCATGAGAACGGCGGACAGCAGTAGACAGAGTATCCGGGTTGTGTGTGACTGTGCACCGGCGTGTGCAGCATGTTGGGCGAGTAGAGGTACTGTGGCAGCGCTGAGCTCATCTGGGTCTGGAAGGGATGTAGTGGCGCTGTCGGTTGGTATTTGAGTCTACAGTGAATGGGACTCGTTCGGTCTATGTGTGTCTCCGACGGCTTGGCGAGCAGGGCGTCAATGGTGAAAGATTTCCCGCTGGCAGGCTTGGTCGCCGCTGCGCACTGGCTACTGTTGCGCTGTGGATAGAGCGAAGCGTAATGGCGCATGGCGGAGTGCCCGTACGCTCCCACTCCTGTTGATCTGTTCGGTACTTGCATGCTGTCAGTCGTGATGGAAAAAGGAAAAGCGAGGAAAACAAAGTTAATGTATGTCCAACGTAGGCTGTTTCTCCTGGTGCAGCGAGGAGAGTAGTACTGCTCTCAACTGAAACAGGTCCCTCTTTATACCCTCCCCGGACCTCGAGGTGTCAACAGCCCCCCCAGCGGGTCTTTGTCTTTCTAAGTAGCAGATGAGAGGAACGAGCATCCCTACAACCTATCCAATTCATTGATGGTGTAGTACAAGCTGGGCCTGTCAAATACTCTAATAGGACAAGATTCTGGGAGCTCGAGCTCTGTGGGGGTGGGTAGGGGATCTCAGAGGGTTTAGTGGGATACAAATTCTTGCGTGGATCTGAGCTCCGAATGTAATCATTACCGCTGGGAAGGCCTTGATGTCACCAAATCATCTTATTTGGTCTCTTCTAAATCAAAGCTAGCCGACAGATGCTGCAAGCAGCGGAACAAATAGCTTCACAATTGGAGGGCGACTTTAAAAAAAATGTGTAACGTTAAAATCACATTGTAGACAAGTCTGCTGCTCAATGGGAATTATAAGTAACAATGTTAGGACTTTATTCAGGGCTTCGTTTTGATTGAAGGAAATTACGTTTTTCCTAAAAGTTTGGAGAAAATGATCCGTTTAATTTTGTAGGTGCATTATATAGTTGTGTGATTTAGCCAATCACGTGTCGTTGTGCTTGTATAGGCCTATGATGAGCAGTGGACTGAATCAAACAAAGGCCTACTAAAATAAAGAATAATTGACTTTTTTTATAGCTATTTTCCTGAAACTATTCTCTCTCTCTCTCTCTCTTTTTTAAAGCTATTTCCCTGATTAGTATTCAATCTCTCTCCTGAAACTAATTATAATTACATAAAGACTGGTCGCTGTCCAAAGTGTGTCTTTTTACAGTTGTGGTGTCACCCTAAAATGGAATAACTAGTGGGGTATTGCACCGGGGGCGACAGATTCAGCAGGTCGGGTGCGCTGACCGAGAGCCGCTGCTGGTTTACTTACACCTACGTCACTAATCGCGGTCAGTGCGTTAATCCACCACTTGATATCTTCATTAAAACACACACCGGTGACAGAGCGGTTTCTCTGCGTTGTACGTCATAAACGTTTAACTTGTATATAATAGCTACCACGCAATTTAAAATATTCACTCTCATAACGTCTTTATTACATCTTTCTAAATTCATTGTAGTGATGACAAAATCCGTTATAGCCCATAATTTTAGATGCCACATTTGGGCTGGATTGACAGGAAATGCGCAAAGAGAGCAGCTCCCCATTATTGGTTCTCCATTAGACACTTAAAAAGCCTGATGAAAAGCATCGCGGCTTCTTTAAAAGTACGTGATTTTCTTTCTTACACTACTTTAGGACAAAGCCTCCTCTTTCAACCCTGGATTATGACCCGCTCGTCAAACTCCAACAGATCGCTTGGAAGCAGCGGATAGCGTCACTGTGAGCTTTACACAACAGTTAAAACACATTTGAACAGTGAATAGAACCGTTAGTCACTTTGACTTCAGAGCCATTGTATTAATTCTATGTAGCTGACACTATGATGCCTAATGAACAAGGCAAACAGCGGGGTTTGTCAACTCGGCCTGAACAATGAAACGGTCTTCTGGGTTGGTCACCGGGCAGACCACCCACCCCAGCGTAGTTTTCACACTAGTAGAGCTCAAAACATCTGGATCAATGTTTACTTAACCTTCATGGGCCTGAGAAAGTAGCATCAACTCCTCACACAGGCTTGTATCACAAATCACAATGATGTCAATGTCACTCAACAGAATTGATCTTTAGTTAGACAGAGTAGACAGGCAGCCCTGTCCACTCAACTCACGGGCAACTATAATCCCTCCAGTGGGGAATCTGAGTGGGGACAGTGATGATAACAGTTTGGGATTAGTATGGTCAAATTAAGATAATATATCATGTTGTTTGATGTAAAATAGTTCCTATATGCTACTGCCAATTTGATTTGATTTGATTTGAGGAGCTACCGAAGTAGTGATCATAGTGTATTGGAGCCAGACAGGAAATACACTGGCCCATTGTTCAAGAGACATCTTTTCATAGTCAATGGCCAGGGGACGGCCTTCACCACCTAAACTCTGACGGCCTTCACCACCTAAACTCTGACGGCCTTCACCACCTAAACTCTGACACCCTTAACCACCTAAACTCTAACACCCTTAACCACCTAAACTCTGACACCCTTAACCTCCTAAACTCTGACACCCTTAACCTCCTAAACTCTGACACCCTTAACCACCTAAACTCTGACACCCTTAACCTCCTAAACTCTGACACCCTTAACCTCCTAAACTCTGACACCCTTAACCTCCTAAACTCTGACACCCTTAACCACCTAAACTCTAACACCCTTAACCTCCTAAACTCTGACACCCTTAACCACCTAACTCTGACACCCTTAACCACCTAACTCTGACACCCTTAATAAACTCTGACACCCTTAACCTCCTAACTCTGACACCCTTAACCACCTAAACTCTAACACCCTTAACCTCCTAAACTCTGACACCCTTAACCACCTAACTCTGACACCCTTAACCACCTAACTCTGACACCCTTAATAAACTCTGACACCCTTAACCTCCTAACTCTAACACCCTTAACCACCTAAACACTGACACCCTTAACCTCCTAAACTCTGACACCCTTAACCACCTAACTCTGACACCCTTAACCACCTAACTCTGACACCCTTAACCACCTAAACTCTGACACCCTTAACCTCCTAAACTCTGACACCCTTAACCACCTAAACTCTGACACCCTTAACCTCCTAAACTCTGACACCCTTAACCACCTAACTCTGACACCCTTAACCACCTAACTCTGACACCCTTAACCACCTAACTCTGACACCCTTAACCACCTAACTCTGACACCCTTAACCACCTAACTCTGACACCCTTAACCTCCTAAACTCTGACACTCTTAACCACCTAACTCTGACACCCTTAACCTCCTAAACTCTGACACCCTTAACCTCCTAAACTCTGACACCCTTAACCACCTAACTCTGACACCCTTAATAAACTCTGACACCCTTAACCTCCTAAACTCTGACACCCTTAACCACCTAACTCTGACACCCTTAACCTCCTAAACTCTGACACCCTTAACCTCCTAAACTCTGACACCCTTAACCACCTAACTCTGACACCCTTAACCACCTAAACTCTGACACCCTTAACCTCCTAAACTGTGATGCCCTTAACCACCTAAACTCTGACACCCTTAACCTCCTAAACTCTGACACCCTTAACCTCCTAAACTCTGACACCCTTAACCACCTAAACTCTGACACCCTTAACCTCCTAAACTCTGACACCCTTGACCTCCTAAACTCTGACACCCTTAACCACCTAACTCAGACACCCTTAACCACCTAAACTCTGACACCCTTAACCTCCTAAACTGTGATGCCCTTAACCACCTAAACTCTGACACCCTTAACCTCCTAAACTCTGACACCCTTAACCTCCTAAACTCTGACACCCTTAACCACCTAAACTCTGACACCCTTAACCTCCTAAACTCTGACACCCTTGACCTCCTAAACTCTGACACCCTTTTGTGGCTTTTTCAAAACACCGCAAAATGTAGCACATTACCTATTTAACTGTTTCCATCACCTTTTATGGCTTTGTGTATTGTGGACTATATTTCTCTTTCGTTTTCAACTGCTCACGTGAAAAGCAGCTGGAGACAGGTGGTATGACAACTAGTAGGATCCTCCCCAATTGACACGTGATTTAACGAGAAAGCCCAGAGAGGCACTCTGAAGAGAAAGCCCAGAGAGGCACTCTGAAGAGAAAGCCCAGAGAGGCACTCTGAAGAGAAAGCCCAAAGAGGCACTCTGAAGAGAAAGCCCAGAGAGGCACTCTGAAGGAAAGCCCAGAGAGGCACTCTGAAGAGAAAGCCCAGGAAGGCACTCTGAAGAGAAAGCCCAGAGAGGCACTCTGAAGAGAAAGCCCAGGAAGGCACTCTGAAGGAAAGCCCAGAGAGGCACTCTGAAGAGAAAGCCCAGAGAGGCACTCTGAAGAGAAAGCCCAGGAAGGCACTCTGAAGAGAGAGGCACTCTGAAGAGAATGCCCAGAGAGGCACTCTGAAGAGAAAGCCCAAGAGAGGCACTCTGAAGAGAAATCCCAGGAAGGCACTCTGAAGAGAAAGCCCAGGAAGGCACTCTGAAGAGAGAGGCACTCTGAAGAGAAAGCCCAGAGAGGAACTCTGAAGAGAAAGCCCAGAGAGGCACTCTGAAGAGAAAGCCCAGAGAGGCACATTGAAGAGAAAGCCCAGAGAGGCACTCTGAAGAGAAAGCCCAGAGAGGCATATTGAAGAGAAAGCCCAGAGGCACTCTGAAGAGAAAGCCCAGAGAGGCACATTGAAGAGAAAGCCCAGAGAGGCACATTGAAGAGAAAGCCCAGAGAGGCACTCTGAAGAGAAAGCCCAGAGAGGCACTCTGAAGAGAAAGCCCAGAGAGGCACTCTGAAGAGAAATCCCAGGAAGGCACTCTGAAGAGAAAGCCCAGGAAGGCACTCTGAAGAGAGAGGCACTCTGAAGAGAAAGCCCAGAGAGGCACTCTGAAGAGAAAGCCCAGAGAGGCACTCTGAAGAGAAAGCCCAGAAAGGCACTCTGAAGCACTGTCATCATTATTATCACGGTGCTGTAAGGGGCTGCTTTTGGCGCCTGATGGACACATTTAGCAGCCACTGTGACCAGGCCCTTTCTTGTCCATCCACACCTATCACTAACCATCACTAATGAGTTTATGAAGCCATTATAGAATACCTCAGTGTCCAGCCTCTGTCACCTTACTGCTACTGTGGCCACTGGGTTGTTGTGTTGGGACAAATAAGGAGCAATGGGCCTCAGGATTAAACTTGACTATGAATGGGCAGGTACAGTCCGTCTGGCTCCAATACACAACTGAACCCAGGCCCTAGCTCAACAGCTTTCAATTCTATTCAATACATTGGAAATCTTCTCTCCTCTCCACTGTTAGCTTCGATAGGACTTGATTTGAAGCCGTGATGCCAACATAAGGTTGTTGTTAACATGTCTTTGAGCTGGATCATGTGATATGTCATGACAGTTTATCACAACTGTTGTCGTATTGCTGGTCTGCACCATAAAGATTTTTTACAAAGCACGATAAAGCTGAAACCTTATAAGTGAAATTCTACAACCTTTTCCATCCGTCATGCTGGCTGTGTGGTTCAACCAGCTAGGTGATATAAGTTGTAATAAACTGTAATTTAACAGTTTCACTTTGTGGAACTGTGAACTGTGGCTAGATTTGATTTTGTTGCATGTTTGGACACGTAGCCACTGCCTAGATATTTGTCCAAGCCAGAAGAATACTACTGGTATTTGACTTTTGTATGTTAGTGAAACAAACATGTTCTAACATGCCAAGGTCACAGCGATAGATACAGGGAGGATGTAAGACAGGTAGTTATGAGGCATGGCAGAGGTCGGGTTTAAGGTTAGCCATGCTAGTATATTCAACCAGGTTTATCAAGGTGTAGCTAAATGGGATATGGTTAACATATTTAACCAGCTTTATCAAGGTGTAGCTAAATGGGATATGGTTAACATATTTAACCAGGTTTATCAAGGTGTAGCTAAATGGGATATGGTTAACATATTCAACCAGGTTTATATGTAGCTTGGGATATGGTTAACATATTTAACCAGGTTTATCAAGGTGTAGCTAAATGGGATATGGTTAACATATTTAACCAGGTTTATCAAGGTGTAGCTAAATGGGATATGGTTAACATATTTAACCAGGTTTATCAAGGTGTAGCTAAATGGGATATGGTTAACATATTTAACCAGGTTTATCAAGATGTAGCTAAATGGGATATGGTTAACATGAGCTTGTGGCAGGTCTTTGCTTAGGTGACAGTGGTAGATTATGTATTTGGGTTACCTGAACTAGTTCACCTGAGGTTACCTGTACTAGTTCACCTGAGGTTACCTGTACTAGTTCACCTGAGGTTACATTAACTAGTTCACCTGGGGTTACCTGTACTAGTTCACCTGAGGTTGCCTGTGCTAGTTCATCTGAGGTTACCTGAACTAGTTCACCTGAGGTTACCTGTACTAGTTCACCTGAGGTTACCTGAACTAGTTCACCTGAGGTTACCTGAACTAGTTCACCTGAGGTTACCTGAACTAGTTCACCTGAGGTTACCTGTACTAGTTCACCTGAGGTTACCTGTACTAGTTCACCTGAGGTTACCTGAACTAGTTCACCTGAGGTTACCTGTACTAGTTCACCTGAGGTTACCTGAACTAGTTCACCTGAGGTTACCTGTACTAGTTCACCTGGGGTTACCTGTACTAGGTCACCTGAGGTTACCTGAACTAGTTCACCTGAGGTTACCTGTACTAGTTCACCTGAGGTTACCTGAACTAGTTCACCTGAGGTTACCTGTAGCTCTGCTAGTTTGTCTGTTAGTGGGAGAGTTTGTAACATACAACATATAGTGTATTTTGGGGTCAGAGTTGGGCCATGCCCTGAGTTTCAGATCATCCCTGAGTCTCTGTCCTTAGTGGTATTGGTACTAACTAGCATTAGGGGTACTTTGAAAGCTACTGTTGGAGCCTATAGGGTGCCACTCCCATTGCTGGCCACATCATTACCAAGTCAATGAGGGGTTATTCTCTCTATCTGAACAGTACCTGCCCCCAGGACTTCCAATCACACAGTCTCCACTGGCGTTGTGTATTGGACCAGGGAGCAGATTAGTCGTGTACTCCCAGTGTCTGAAACTTCATGGACCTCACCCTGCCTGCTAAGCATTGTGGGAAAGAGAACTGCGTCATTCATTTATCTGACATACACCAGAAAACCTTGTCATACTCTTCCAGCTATTCTCCCTGCTATTCTCCCTGCTATTCTCCCTGCTATTCTCCCTGCTATTCCCCCTGCTATTCTCCCTGCTATTCTCCCTGCTATTCTCCCTGCTATTCTCCCTGCTATTCTCCCTGCTATTCTCCCTGCTATTCTCCCTGCTATTCTCCTGCTATTCTCCTGCTATTCTCCTCTATTCTCCCTGCTATTCTCCCTGCTATTCTCTCCCTATTCTCCCTATTCTCCATTCTCCTGCTATTCTCCTGCTAATTCTTCTCCCTGCTATTCTCCCTGCTATCCCTGCTCTCCTGCTATTCTCCCTTCTCCCTGCTATTCTGCTATTCCCTGCTAATCTCCCTGCTACTGCTATTCTCCCTGCTATTCTTTCTCCTGCTATTCTCCTGCTATTCTCCTGCTATTCTCCTGCTATTCTTCTCCCTGCTAATCTCCCTACTCTTCTCCCTGCTATTCTCCCTGCTATTCTCCCTGCTATTCTCCCTGCTATTCTCCCTGCTATTCTCCCTATTCACCCTGCTAATCTCCCTGCTCCTGCTATTCTATTCTCCCTGCTAATCTCTCCTTCTCCCTGCCTGCTATTCTCCCTGCTAATCTCCTGCTATTCTCCTGTTCTTCTCCCTGCTATTCTCCTGCTATTCTTCTCCTGCTATTCTCCTGCTATTCTCCTGCTATTCTCCCTGCTATTCTCCTGCTATTCTCCTGCTATTCTCCTGCTATTCTCCCTGCTATTCTCCCTGCTATTCTCCTGCTATTCTCCCTGCTATTCTCCCTGCTATTTCTCCTGCTATTCTCCCTGCTGCTATTCTCCTGCTATTCTCCCTGCTAATCTCCTGCTATTCTTCTCCCTGCTATTCTTCTCCTGCTATTCTCCTGCTATTCTCCTGCTATTCCCTTCTCTCCTGCTATTCTCCTGCTATTCTCCATGCTATTCTCCCTGCTATTCTTCAATCTCCCTACTCTTCCCTGCTATTCTCCTCTCCTCCTGCTATTCTCCCTAATCTCCTACTCTTCTCCTGCTAATCTCCTGCTAATTCTCCCTGCTATTCTCCCTGCTAATCTCCCTACTCTTCTCCCTGCTATTCTCCATGCTATTCTCCCTGCTATTCTCCCTGCTATTCTCCCTACTCTTCTCCCTGCTATTCTCCCTGCTAATCTCCCTACTCTTCTCCCTGCTATTCTCCCTGCTAATCTCCCTACTTATCTCCCTACTCTTCTCCCTGCTATTCTCCCTACTCTTCTCCCTGCTATTCTCCCTGCTACACTGTTTGGTGTTGGGTTTTGTGGGTGATTGTTCCTGTCTCTGTGTTTGCACCAGATAGGGCTGTTTCGGTTTTTCACATTTCTTGTTTTGTTAGTCTATTCATGTATAGTTTCTTTATTAAAGAACCATGAATAATAACCACCCTGCGTTTTGGTCTGCCTCTCCTTCGACACAAGAAAACTGTTACAGCTACCTGCAACCCCATTAAACGGCAGCCCTCCCCTCCGGTGCCATTTTAATTTAATTCGGTTTAAATATACTTTAGTATCAAAAGTAAATGTATACACCATTTCCTTTTATTAACCATATGGCACCATTTTCTTGTTTTTATTTTATTTACAGATAGCCAGGGGCACACTCCAACACTCAGACATTCATTTACAAACAAAGCATTTGTGATTCGTGGGTCAATGGGGATGACCAGGGATGTTCTCTTGACAAGTAGGTGAATTGGACCATTTTCCTGTCAAAATGTAATGAGTACTTTTGGGTGTCAAAAAAAATTTATGAAGTAAAAAGTATATTATTTTCTTTAGGAATGTAGTGAAGTAAAAGTAAAAGTTGCCAAAATGATAAATAGTAAAGTACAGATACCCCAAAAAACGACTTTAAAGTATTTTAATTAAGTACTTTACACCACTGAATAAGTTCAGACTATCCCTAAGAAGGTTTTTAAACACTCAGTGGAATTCACTGTTTTTGAACGCCCTGAAGGGATCATAACGCCTGAGGTTCCCATCACTGTCGATAACTGGGATCATAAGGCCTGGGGTTCCCATCACTGTCGATAACTCTCTTTCATATCGTCTGAGATCCCCAAGGATTGGAAAGCTGCCACAGTCATCCCCCTCTTCAAAGGGGGAGACACCCTGGACCCGAACTGTTACAGACCTATATCCATTCTGCCCTGCCTATCTAAGGTCTTCGAAAGCCAAGTCAACAAACAGGTCACTGACCATCTCGAATCCCACCGTACCTTCTCCGCTATGCAATCTGGTTTCCGAGCCGGTCACGGGTGCACCTCAGCCACACTCAAGGTACTAAACGACATCATAACCGCCATCGATAAAAGACAGTACTGTGCAGCCGTCTTCATCGACCTTGCCAAGGCTTTCGACTCTGTCAATCACCATATTCTTATCGGCAGACTCAGTAGCCTCGGCACCGGATGACTGCCTTGCCTGGTTCACCAATTACTTTGCAGACAGAGTTCAGTGTGTCAAATCGGAGGGCATGTTGTCCGGTCCTCTGGCAGTCTCTATGGGGGTGCCACAGGGTTCAATTCTCGGGCCGACTCTTTTCTCTGTGTATATCAATGATGTTGCTCTTGCTGCGGGCGATTCCCTGATCCACCTCTACGCAGACGACACCATTCTATACACTTTCGGCCCGTCATTGGACACTGTGCTATCTAATCTCAATCGAGCTTCAATGCCATACAACACTCCTTCCGTGGCCTCCAACTGCTCTTAAACGCTAGTAAAACCAAATGCATGCTTTTCAACCGATCGCTGCCTGCACCCGCTTGCCCGACTAGCATCACCACACTGGATGGTTCCGACCTTGAATATGTGGACACCTATAAGTACCTAGGTGTCTGGCTAGACTGCAAACTCTCCTTCCAGACCCATATCAAACATCTCCAATCGAAAATCAAATCAAGAGTCGGCTTTCTATTCCGCAACAAAGCCTCCTTCACTCACGCTGCCAAGCTTACCTAGTAAAACTGACTATCCTACCGATCCTCGACTTCGGCGATGTCATCTACAAAATGGCTTCCAACACTCTTCTCAGCAAACTGGATGCAGTTTATCACAGTGCCATCCGTTTTGTCACTAAAGCACCTTATACTACCCACCACTGCGACTTGTATGCTCTAGTCGGCTGGCCCTCGCTACATATTCGTCGCCAGACCCACTGGCTCCAGGTCATCTACAAGGCCATGCTAGGCAAAGCCCCGCCTTATCTCAGCTCACTGGTCACGATGGCAACACCCATCCGTAGCACGCGCTCCAGCAGGTGTATCTCATTGAGCATCCCCAAAGCCAACACCTCATTCGCCCGCCTTTCGTTCCAGTACTCTGCTGCCTGTGACTGGAACGATTTGCAAAAATCGCTGAAGTTGGAGACTTTTATCTCCCTCACCAACTTCAAACATCAGCTATCTGAGCAGCTAACCGATCGCTGCAGCTGTACATAATCTATTGGTAAATAGCCCACCCATTTTCACCTACCTCATCCCCACAGTTTTTATTTATTTACCTTTCTGCTCTTTTGCACACAAATATCTCTACCTGTACATGATCATCTGATCATTTATCACACCAGTGTTAATCTGCAATATTGTAATTATTCGCCTACCTCCTCATGCCTTTTGCACACATTGTATATAGACTCCCCTTTTTTTTCTCTACTGTGTTATTGACTTGTTAATTGTTTACTCCATGTGTAACTCTGTGTTGTCTGTTCACTCTGCTATGCTTTATCTTGGCCAGGTCGCAGTTGCAAATGAGAACCTGTTCTCAACTAGCCTACCTGGTTAAATAAAGGTGAAATAAAAAAAAATAAAAAAAATAAGGCCTGGGGTGCCCATCTCTATCGATAACTGGGATCATAAGGCCTGGGGTGCCCATCTCTATCGATAACTGGGATCATAAGGCCTGGGGTGCCCATCTCTATCGATAACTGGGATCATAAGGCCTGGGGTTCCCATCTCTATCGATAACTGGGATCATAAGGCCTGGGGTTCCCATCTCTATCGATAACTGGGATCATAAGGCCTGGGGTTCCCATCTCTATCGATAACTGGGATCATAAGGCCTGGGGTTCCCATCTCTATCGATAACTGGGATCATAAGGCCTGGGGTTCCCATCACTGTCGATAACTGGGATCATAAGGCCTGGGGTTCCCATCACTGTCGATAACTGGGATCATAAGGCCTGGGGTTCCCATCACTGTCGATAACTGGGATCATAAGGCCTGGGGTTCCCATCACTGTTGATAACTGGGATCATAAGGCCTGGGGTTCCCATCACTGTCGATAACTGGGATCATAAGGCCTGGGGTTCCCATAGCGGTCGATAACTGGGATCATAACGCCTGGGGTTCCCATCGCGGTGGATAACTGGGATCTAAGGCCTGGGGTTCCCATCACGGTCGATAACTGGGATCATAAGGCCTGGGGTTCCCATCACGGTCGATAACTGGGATCATAAGGCCTGGGGTTCCCATCACTGTCGATAACTGGGATCATAAGGCCTGGGGTTCCCATCACTGTCGATAACTGGGATCATAAAGCCTGGGGTTCCCATCACTGTCGATAACTGGGATCATAAGGCCTGGGGTTCCCATCACTGTTGATAACTGGGATCATAACGCCTGAGGTTCCCATCACTGTTGATAACTGGGATCATAAGGCCTGGGGTTCCCATCACTGTTGATAACTGGGATCATAAGGCCTGGGGTTCCCATCACTGTTGATAACTGGGATCATAAGGCCTGGGGTTCCCATCACTGTTGATAACTGGGATCATAAGGCCTGGGGTTCCCATCACTGTTGATAACTGGGATCATAAGGCCTGGGGTTCCCATCACTGTCGATAACTTGGATCATAAGGCCTGGGGTTCCCATCACGGTCGATAACTGGGATCATAACGCCTGGGGTTCCCATCACTGTTGATAACTGGGATCATAAGGCCTGGGGTTCCCATCACTGTTGATAACTGGGATCATAAGGCCTGGGGTTCCCATCACTGTTGATAACTGGGATCATAAGATCACTCTGTCATGCTGATTGAGTTCGAATAACAGACTGGAAGCTTCAAAAGGAGGGTGGTGCTTGGAATCATTGTTCTTCTTCTGCCAACCATGGTTACCTGCAAGGAAACACGTGCTGTCATCATTGCTTTGCACGAAAAGGGCTTCACAGGCAAGGATATTGCTGCCAGTAAGATTGCACCTAAATCAACCATTTATCGGATCATCAAGAACTTCAAGGAGAGCGGTTCAATTGTTGTGAAGAAGGCTTCAGGGCGCCCAAGAAAGTCCAGCAAGTGCCAGGACCGTCTCCTAAAGTTGATTCAGCTGCGGGATCGGGGCACCACCAGTACAGAGCTTGTTCAGGAATGGCAGCAGGCAGGTGTGAGTGCATCTGCATGCACAGTGAGGCAAAGACTTTTGGAGGATGGCCTGGTGTCAAGAAGGGTAGCAAAGAAGCTCCAGGAAAAACATCAGGGACAGACTGATATTCCGCAAAAGGTACAGGGATTGGACTGCTGAAGACTGGGGTAAAGTAATTTTCTCTTTCTGATTGTTTGGGGCATCCGGAAAAAAGCTTGTCCGGAGAAGACCAGGTGAGCGCTACCATCAGTCCTGTGTCATGCCAACAGTAAAGCATCCTGAGACCATTCATGTGTGGGGTTGCTTCTCATTCAAGGGAGTGTGCTCACTCACAACTTTGCCTAAGAACACAGCCATGAATAAAGAATGGTACCAACACATCCTCCGAGAGCAACTTCTCCCAACAATCCAGGAACAGTTTGGTCACGAACAATGCCTTTTCCAGCATGATGGAGCACCTTGCCATAAGGCAAAAGTGATAACTAGGTGGCTCTGGGAACAAAACATCAATCTTTTGGTTCCATGGCCGGGAAACTCCCCAGACCTTAATCCCATTGAGAACTTGTGGTCAATCCTCAAGAGGCAGGTGGACAAACAAAAACCCACAAATTCTGACAAACTCCAAGCATTGATTATGTAAGAATGGGCTGCCATCAGTCAGGATGTGGCCCAGAAGTTAATTGACAGCATGCCAGGGCGGATTGCAGAGGTCTTGAAAAAGAAGGGTCAACACTGCAAATATTGACTCTTTACATCAACTTCATGTAATTGTCAATAAAAGCCTTTGACACATATGAAATGCTTGTAATTATACTTCAGTATTCCGTAGTAACATCTGACAAAAATATCTAAAGACACTGAAGCAGCAAATTTTGTGGAAATTAATATTTGTGTCATTCTCAAAACTTTTGGCCATGACTGTATATATTAATACATACATACATACATACATACATAGGAACACCTTCCTAATATTGAGTTGCTCCCCCTTTTGCCCTCAGATCAGCCTCAATTCGTCGGGACATGGACTCTACAAGGTGTCAAAAGCGTTCCACAGGGATGCTGGTCCATGTGGACTCTACAAGGTATCTAAAGCGTTCCACAGGGATGCTGGTCCATGTTGACTATACAAGGTGTCTAAAGCGTTCCACAGGGAGGCTGGTCCATGTTGACTCTACAAGGTGTCAAAAGCGTTCCACAGGGATGCTGGTCCATGTGGACTCTACAAGGTGTCAAAAGCGTTCCACAGGGATGCTGGTCCATGTGGACTCTACAAGGTGTCAAAAGCGTTCCACAGGGATGCTGGTCCATGTGGACTCTACAAGGTGTTGAAAGCGTTCCACAGGGATGCTGGTCCATGTTGTGTCAAAAGCGTTCCACAGGGATGCTGGTCCATGTTGACTCTACAAGGTGTCTAAAGTGTTCCACAGGGATGCTGGTCCATGTTGACTCTACAAGGTGTCTAAAGCGTTCCACAGGGATGCTGGTCCATGTTGACTCTACAAGGTGTCTAAAGCGTTCCACAGGGATGCTGGTCCATGTTGACTCTACAAGGTGTCTAAAGCGTTCCACAGGGATGCTGGTCCATGTTGACTCTACAAGGTGTCTAAAGCGTTCCACAGGGATGCTGGTCCATGTTGACTATACAAGGTGTTGAAAGCGTTCCACAGGGATGCTGGTCCATGTTGACTCTACAAGGTGTTGAAAGCGTTCCACAGGGATGCTGGTCCATGTTGACTCTACAAGGTGTTGAAAGCGTTCCACAGGGATGCTGGTCCATGTTGACTATACAAGGTGTCTAAAGCGTTCCACAGGGATGCTGGTCCATGTTGACTCTACAAGGTGTCTAAAGCGTTCCACAGGGATGCTGGTCCATGTTGACTATACAAGGTGTCTAAAGCGTTCCACAGGGATGCTGGTCCATGTTGACTATACAAGGTGTCTAAAGTGTTCCACAGGGATGCTGGCCCATGTCAACTCCAATGCTTCCCACAGTTGTGTCAAGTTGGCTGGATGTCCTTTGGCTGGTGGACCATTCTCGATACACACGGGAAACTGTTGAGCGTGAAAAACCCAGCAGCGTTGGAGTTAAATATTTTGTCTTTCCCATTCACCCTCTGAAGGACACACACACACAATACATGTCTCAATTGTCTTAAGACTTAAAAATCCTTCTTTAACGTGACTCCTCCCCTTCATCTACACTGATTGAAGTGGATTTAACAAGTGACATCAATAAGGGGTAACAACCCAGTAACTAAGTTGGGTAGACCGAACATAGTACATTTAAATCTGAGACACTCCAATTTAGTAATGCTATGTTTCGTGTGGTATGTATTCCTTTGTGGCTGTTCATCTATTTTACATTATATGTTACAAATTACAATTCCTACAATACTATATGTTACGAATTTCATTTCGTAAAATATGTTACTGATTTTCAAAACATATGATATGTCACAAATTCCAATTGGTTGGGTCATTGAGAATCATCCATATCTGACCACATTGAGAATCATCCAGATCTGACCACATTGAGAATCATCCAGATCTGACCACATTGAGAATCATGTAGATCTGACCACATTGAGAATCATGTAGATCTGACCACAGTGAGAATCATGTAGATCTGACCACATTGAGAATCATGTAGATCTGACCACATTGAGAATCATGTAGATCTGACCACATTGAGAATCATCCAGATCTGACCACATTGAGAATCATCCATATCTGATCATATTGAGAATAATCTAAATCTGATCACATTGAGAATCATCCAGATCTGATCATATTGAGAATAATCTAAATCTGACCACATTGAGAATCATGTAGATCTGACCACATTGAGAATCATGTAGATCTGACCACATTGAGAATCATCCAGATCTGACCACATTGAGAATCATGTAGATCTGACCACATTGAGAATCATCTATACACAGTTTAGTAGAAATATTGCTCAAAATTCCAAATGAGAACGTTTAATAGGTTTTGCTCTAAATTCCAAATGAGAACGTTTTAATAGGTTTTGCTCTAAATTCCAAATGAGAACGTTTAATAGGTTTTGCTCTAAATTCCAAATGAGAACGTTTAATAGGTTTTGCTCAAAATTCCAAATGAGAACGTTTAATAGGTTTTGCTCTAAATTCCAAATGAGAACGTTTAATAGGTTTTGCTCAAAATTCCAAATGAGAACGTTTAATAGGTTTTGCTCAAAATTCCAAATGAGAACGTTTAATAGGTTTTGCTCTAAATTCAAACTTTCAATCATCTGGTTTACATATTGAACCTAATTGGACCAACTCTAGTATATAATGAGATGCTGTGGTAACCTGTTAGTGAATGGGACTCTGTGGTAACCTGTTAGTGAATGAGACTCTGTAGTAACCTGTTAATGAATGGGACT
This sequence comes from Oncorhynchus nerka, assembly GCF_034236695.1. NCBI lineage: Eukaryota > Metazoa > Chordata > Actinopteri > Salmoniformes > Salmonidae > Oncorhynchus > Oncorhynchus nerka. The sequence goes on along the minus strand of NC_088413.1, from coordinate 83,431,839 downwards.
CTGTGGTAACCTGTTAGTGAATGGGACTCTGTGGTAACCTGTTAATGAATGGGACTCTGTGGCAACCTGTTAGTGAATGAGACTCTGTGGTAACCTGTTAGTGAATGGGACTCTGTGGTAACCTGTTAATGAATGGGACTCTGTGGTAACCTGTTAGTGAATGAGACTCTGTGGTAACCTGTTAGTGAATGAGACTCTGTGGTAACCTGTTAGTGGTAACCTGTTAGTGGTAACCTGTTAGTGAATGGGACTCTGTGGTAACCTGTTAATGAATGGGACTCTGTGGTAACCTGTTAGTCAATGAGACTCTGTGGTAACCTGTTGAGACTCTGTGAATGAGACTCTGTAACCTGTGTAACCTGTTAGTGAATGGGACTCTGTGGTAACATGTTAGTGAATGAGACTCTGTGGTAACCTGTTAGTGAATGAGACTCTGTGGTAACCTGTTAGTGAATGAGACTCTGTGGTAACCTGTTAGTGAATGAGACTCTGTGGTAACCTGTTAGTGAATGAGATTCTGTGGTAACCTGTTAGTGAATGAGATTCTGTGGTAACCTGTTAGTGAATGAGACTCTGTGGTAACCTGTTAGTTAATGAGACTCTGTGGTAACCTGTTAGTGGCAACCTGTTAGTGAATGGGACTCTGTGGTAACCTGTTAGTGGTAACCTGTTAGTGAATGAGACTCTGTGGTAACCTGTTAGTGAATGAGACTCTGTGGTAACCTGTTAGTGAATGAGACTCTGTGGTAACCTGTTAGTGAATGAGACTCTGTGGTAACCTGTTAACCTGAATGAGACTCTGTGGTAACCTGTTAGTTAATGAGACTCTGTGGTAACCTGTTAGTGAATGAGACTCTGTGGTAACCTGTTAGTTAATGAGACTCTGTGGTAACCTGTTAGTGGTAACCTGTTAGTTAATGAGATTCTGTGGTAACCTGTTAGTGAATGGGACTCTGTGGTAACCTGTTAGTGAATGAGACTCTGTGGTAACCTGTTAGTTAATGAGACTCTGTGGTAACCTGTTAGTGGTAACCTGTTAGTGAATGGGACTCTGTGGTAACCTGTTAGTGAATGAGACTCTGTGGTAACCTGTTAGTGAATGAGACTCTGTGGTAACCTGTTAGTGAATGAGATTCTGTGGTAACCTGTTAGTGAATGAGACTCTGTGGTAACCTGTTAGTTAATGAGACTCTGTGGTAACCTGTTAGTGAATGAGACTCTGTGGTAACCTGTTAGTGGTAACCTGTTAGTGGCAACCTGTTAGTGAATGGGACTCTGTGGTAACCTGTTAGTGGTAACCTGTTAGTGAATGAGACTCTGTGGTAACCTGTTAGTCAATGAGACTCTGTGGTAACATGTTAGTGGTAACCTGTTAGTGAATGAGACTCTGTGGTAACCTGTTAGTCAATGAGACTCTGTGGTAACATGTTAGTGGTAACCTGTTAGTCAATGAGACTCTGTGGTAACATGTTAGTGGTAACCTGTTAGTGAATGAGACTCTGTGGTAACCTGTTAGTTAATGAGACTCTGTGGTAACCTGTTAGTTAATGAGACTCTGTGGTAACCTGTTAGTGAATGAGACTCTGTGGTAACATGTTAGTGGTAACCTGTTAGTTAATGAGACTCTGTGGTAACCTGTTAGTGGTAACCTGTTAGTGAATGGGACTCTGTGGTAACCTGTTAGTGAATGGGACTCTGTGGTAACCTGTTAGTGAATGGGACTCTGTGGTAACCTGTTAGTGAATGAGACTCTGTGGTAACCTGTTAGTGAATGAGACTCTGTGGTAACCTGTTAGTGAATGAGACTCTGTGGTAACCTGTTAGTGAATGAGACTCTGTGGTAACCTGTTAGTGAATGAGACTCTGTGGTAACCTGTTAGTGAATGAGACTCTGTGGTAACCTGTTAGTGAATGAGACTCTGTGGTAACCTGTTAGTGAATGAGACTCTGTGGTAACCTGTTAGTGAATGAGATTCTGTGGTAACCTGTTAGTGAATGAGATTCTGTGGTAACCTGTTAGTGAATGAGACTCTGTGGTAACCTGTTAGTTAATGAGACTCTGTGGTAACCTGTTAGTGGCAACCTGTTAGTGAATGGGACTCTGTGGTAACCTGTTAGTGGTAACCTGTTAGTGAATGAGACTCTGTGGTAACCTGTTAAGTGAATGAGAGACTCTGTGGTAACCTGTTAGTGAATGAGACTCTGTGGTAACCTGTTAGTGAATGAGACTCTGTGGTAACCTGTTCGTGAATGAGACTCTGTGGTAACCTGTTAGTTAATGAGACTCTGTGGTAACCTGTTAGTGAATGAGACTCTGTGGTAACCTGTTAGTTAATGAGACTCTGTGGTAACCTGTTAGTGGTAACCTGTTAGTGAATGAGATTCTGTGGTAACCTGTTAGTGAATGGGACTCTGTGGTAACCTGTTAGTGAATGAGACTCTGTGGTAACCTGTTAGTGGTAACCTGTTAGTTAATGAGACTCTGTGGTAACCTGTTAGTGAATGGGACTCTGTGGTAACCTGTTAGTGAATGAGACTCTGTGGTAACCTGTTAGTGAATGAGACTCTGTGGTAACCTGTTAGTGGTAACCTGTTAGTGAATGAGATTCTGTGGTAACCTGTTAGTGAATGAGACTCTGTGGTAACCTGTTAGTTAATGAGACTCTGTGGTAACCTGTTAGTGAATGAGACTCTGTGGTAACCTGTTAGTGGTAACCTGTTAGTGGCAACCTGTTAGTGAATGGGACTCTGTGGTAACCTGTTAGTGGTAACCTGTTAGTGAATGAGACTCTGTGGTAACCTGTTAGTCAATGAGACTCTGTGGTAACATGTTAGTGGTAACCTGTTAGTGAATGAGACTCTGTGGTAACCTGTTAGTTAATGAGACTCTGTGGTAACCTGTTAGTTAATGAGACTCTGTGGTAACCTGTTAGTGAATGAGACTCTGTGGTAACATGTTAGTGGTAACCTGTTAGTTAATGAGACTCTGTGGTAACCTGTTAGTGGTAACCTGTTAGTGAATGGGACTCTGTGGTAACCTGTTAGTGAATGGGACTCTGTGGTAACCTGTTAGTGAATGGGACTCTGTGGTAACCTGTTAGTGAATGAGACTCTGTGGTAACCTGTTAGTGAATGAGACTCTGTGGTAACCTGTTAGTGAATGAGACTCTGTGGTAACCTGTTAGTGAATGAGACTCTGTGGTAACCTGTTAGTGAATGAGACTCTGTGGTAACCTGTTAGTGAATGAGACTCTGTGGTAACCTGTTAGTGAATGAGACTGTGGTAAACTGTCATGACAGCCTCCTCCCAGGTGGTCTAGGGGTTCTACATATAAACAGCATTTAATGGGGGTGAGAATTGGAGGGCTGGACTTTAACACCACACTTGTGTTGACACTTCCTGTGTGAGCCAAATGGCCCCTATTACCTTTATACTGCACTCATTTTGAGCAGGGCCCATTAGTGAACTACTGTATATAGGGAATAGGATTCCATTTGGGATGCAGCCTGTCTACTAATTGTCCCTGCCTCCTGTAGGGCTCTGTAGTGAAAGGACAGAGGCATCACCCTGGAGATGAGAGCTGAATGCTCTGTCCTTCTCTAACTAGGATTATACTGGAAGGCCATTTCCTCCCTTCACATTCTCTGTCTGCTTATATTATATCCACATGTCACTTCCTGTCTCTCTTTCCCCTGTTGGGTTTATAGTGAAATAAGGCTTCTGCATTATTCAACATGGATAACAGATTACATTATGGTCATCATGTCAACCTTTTCATAATTCAACATGGATAACAGATTACATTATGGTCATCATGTCAACCTTTTCATTATTCAGCTCCATGGAACATAATGCAAATATATTTTCACCAGAAATCGAAGGGTGAGGAGGTGGAGGTGGAGGGTGAGGAGGTGGAGGTGGAGGGTGAGGAGGTGGAGGGGGAGGTGGAGGAGAGGGTGGAGTGTGAGGAGGTGAAGGGTGAGGAGGTGGAGGTGGAGGGTGAGGAGGTGGAGGTGGAGGAGGTGGTGGAGGGTGATGAGGTGGAGGGTGAGGAGGTGGATGTGGAGGGTGAGGGGGTGGAGGAGGTGGTGGAGGGTGAGGAGGTGATGGAATGTGAGGAGGTGGAGGAGGAGGTGGAGGGTGAGGAGGTGGAGGTGAAGGGTGAGGAGGTGGAGGTGGAGGGTGAGGAGGTGGAGGAGATGGTTGAGGGAGAGGAGGTGGAGGAGGTGGTGGAGGGTGAGGAGGTGGAGGAGGTGGTGGAGGGTGATGAGGTGGAGGTGGATGTGGAGGGTGAGGGGGTGAAGGAGGTGGTGGAGGGTGAGGAAGTGGTGGAGGGTGAGGAGGTGGAGGGTGAGGAGGTGGAGGAGGTGGAGGGTGAGGAGGTGGAGGAGGTGGTGGAGGTGGTGAAGGGTGAGGAGGTGGAGGAGGAGGTGAAGGGTGAGGAGGTGGAGGAGGTGGCGGAGGGTGAGGAGGTGGAGGAGGAGGTGGAGTGTTAGGAGGTGGAGGGTGAGGAGGTGGAGGAGGTGGTGGAGTGTGAGGAGGTGGAGGAGGAGGTGGACGGTGAGGAGGTGGAGGTGAAGGGTGAGGAGGTGGAGGAGGTGGTGAAGGGTGAGGAGGTGGAGGAGGAGGTGGAGGTGAAGGGTGAGGAGGTGGAGGAGGTGGAGGTGAAGGGTGAGGAGGTGGAGGAGGAGGTGAAGGGTGAGGAGGTGCAGGAGGAGGTGAAGGGTGAGGAGGTGGAGGAGGAGGTGAAGGGGTGAGGAGGTGGAGGAGGTGGAGGAGGAGGTGGAGTGTTAGGTGGTGGAGTGTGAGGAGGTGGAGGAGGAGGTGAAGGGTGAGGAGGTGGGAGGAGGTGGTGGAGGGTGAGGAGGTGGAGGAGGTGGTGGAGGGTGATGAGGTGGAGGGTGAGGAGGTGGATGTGGAGGGTGGGGGTGGGGGTGAGGAGGTGGTGGAGGGAGGAGGTGGAGGTGGAGGGTGAGGAGGTGGAGGTGGAGGGTGAGGAGGTGGAGGAGATGGTGGAGGGTGAGGAGGTGGAGGAGGAGGTGGAGTGTTAGGAGGTGGAGGGTGAGGAGGTGGAGGAGGTGGTGCAGGAGGAGGTGGAGGTGAAGGGTGAGGAGGTGCAGGAGGAGGTGGAGGGTGAGGTGAAGGGTGAGGAGGTGTAGGAGGAGGTGGAGGTGAAGGGTGAGGAGGTGCAGGAGGAGGTGGAGGTGAAGGGTGAGGAGGTGGAGGAGGAGGTGGAGGGTGAGGAGGTGGAGGAGGAGGTGGAGGTGAAGGGTGAGGAGGTGGAGGAGGTGGTGGAGTGTGAGGTGAAGGGGTGAGGAGGTGCAGGAGGAGGTGGAGGGTGAGGATGTGGAGGTGAAGGGTGAGGAGGTGGAGGAGGTGGTGGAGTGTGAGGTGAAGGGTGAGGAGGTGCAGGATGAGGGGGAGGTGAAGGGTGAGGAGGTGGAGTGTTAGGAGGTGGAGGGTGAGGAGGTGGAGGAGGTGGTGAAGGGTGAGGAGATGGAGGAGGAGGTGCAGGAGGAGGTGGAGGTGAAGGGTGAGGAGGTGGAGGAGGAGGTGGAGGGTGAGGAGGTGGAGGTGAAGGGTGAGGAGGTGGAGAAGAGTGAGGAGGTGGAGGAGGAGGTGGAGGGTGAGGAGGTGGAGGAGGTGGTGGTGAGGAGGTGGATGTGGAGGGTGAGGGTGGAGGAGGTGGTGGAGGGTGAGGAGGTGGAGGTGGAGGGTGAGGAGGTGGAGGAGGTGGAGGTGAAGGGTGAGGAGGTGGAAGAGGAGGGTGAGGAGGTGGAGGTGGAGGAGGAGGTGGAGGGTGAGGATGTGGAGGTGGAGGGTGAGGAGGTGGAGGTGAAGGGTGAGGAGGTGGAGGAGGAGGTGAAGGGTGAGGAGGTGGAGGAGGTGGTGAAGGGTGAGGTGGTGCAGGAGGAGGTGGAGGGTGAGGAGGTGGAGGTGGAGGGTGAGGAGGAGGTGGAGGTGAATGGTGAGGAGGTGGAGGAGGAGGGTGAGGAGGTGGAGGAGGAGGTGGAGGGTGAGGATGTGGAGGTGGAGGGTGAGGAGGTGGAGGTGAAGGGTGAGGAGGTGGAGGAGGAGGTAAAGGGTGAGGAGGTGGAGGAGGTGGTGAAGGGTGAGGTGGTGCAGGAGGAGGTGGAGGGGTGAGGAGGTGGAGGTGGAGGGTGAGGAGGTGGAGGTGAAGGGTGAGGAGGTGCAGGAGGAGGTGGAGGTGAAGGGTGAGGAGGTGAAGGGTGAGGAGGTGCAGGAGGTGGTGGAGTGTGAGGTGAAGGGTGAGGAGGTGCAGGAGGAGGTGGAGGTGAAGGGTGAGGAGGTGGAGGAGGTGGTGAAGGGTGAGGAGGTGGAGGTTGAGGAGGTGGAGATGAAGGGTGAGGGAGGTGGAGAGGAGTGAGGAGGTGGAGGAGGAGGTGAAGGTGGAGGGTGAGGAGGTGGAGGAGGTGGTTGAGGAGGTGGACGGTGAGTAGGTGGAGGGTGAGGAGGTGGAGGAGGTGGTGGATGGTGAGGAGGTGGAGGAGGAAGTGGAGGGTGAGGAGGTGGAGGTGAAGGGTGAGGAGGTGGAGGAAGAGGTGGAGGGTGAGGAGGTGGAGGGTGAGGAGGTGGAGGAGGTGGTGGAGGGTGAGGAGGAGGTGGAGGGTGAGGAGGTGGAGGTGGAGGGTGAGGAGGTGGAGGTGGCAGGCAGGAGGGTGAGGAGATGGAGGAGGAGGTGGAGGGTGAGGAGGTGGAGGAGGAGGTGGAGTGTTAGGAGGTGGAGGGTGAGGAGGTGGAGGAGGAGGTGGAGTGTTAGGAGGTGGAGGTGTGAGGAGGTGGAGGAGGTGGTGCAGGAGGAGGTGGAGGTGAAGGGTGAGGAGGTGCAGGAGGAGGTGGAGGGTGAGGTGAAGGGTGAGGAGGTGTAGGAGGAGGTGGAGGTGAAGGGTGAGGAGGTGCAGGAGGAGGTGGAGGTGAGGTTGAGGGGTGGAGGAGGTGGTGGAGGGGAGGAGGTGGAGGAGGAGGTGAGGAGGTGGAGGAGGTGAGGTGGAGGTGGAGGTGAAGGGTGAGGAGGTGCAGGGGAGGAGGTGGAGGGTGAGGATGTGGAGGTGAAGGGTGAGGAGGTGGAGGAGGTGGTGGAGTGTGAGGTGAAGGGTGAGGAGGTGCAGGATGAGGGGGGAGGTGAAGGGTGAGGAGGTGGAGTGTTAGGAGGTGGAGGGTGAGGAGGTGGAGGAGGTGGTGAAGGGTGAGGAGATGGAGGAGGAGGTGGAGGGTGAGAAGGTAGTGGAGGTGGTGAAGGGTGAGGTGAAGGGTGAGGAGGTGCAGGAGGAGGTGGAGGTGAAGGGTGAGGAGGTGGAGGAGGAGGTGGAGGGTGAGGAGGTGGAGGTGAAGGGTGAGGAGGTGGAGAAGAGTGAGGAGGTGGAGGAGGAGGTGGAGGGTGAGGAGGTGGAGGAGGTGGTGGAGGGTGAGGAGGTGGATGTGGAGGGTGAAGGGTGGAGGAGGTGGTGGAGGGTGAGGAGGTGGAGGAGGTGGTGGAGGGTGAGGAGGTGGAGGTGGAGGGTGAGGAGGTGGAGGAGGTGGAGGTGAAGGGTGAGGAGGTGGAGGAGGAGGTGAGGAGGTGGAGGTGGAGGAGGAGGTGGAGGGTGAGGATGTGGAGGTGGAGGGTGAGGAGGTGGAGGTGAAGGGTGAGGAGGTGGAGGAGGAGGTGAAGGGTGAGGAGGTGGAGGAGGTGGTGAAGGGTGAGGTGGTGCAGGAGGAGGTGGAGGGTGAGGAGGTGGAGGGTGAGGAGGTGGAGGTGAAGGGTGAGGAGGTGGAGGAGGAGGGTGAGGAGGTGGAGGTGGAGGAGGAGGTGGAGGGTGAGGATGTGGAGGTGGAGGGTGAGGAGGTGGAGGTGAAGGGTGAGGAGGTGGAGGAGGGAGGTGAAGGGTGAGGAGGTGGAGGAGGTGGTGAAGGGTGAGGTGGTGCAGGAGGAGGTGGAGAGGGTGAGGAGGTGGAGGTGGAGGGTGAGGAGGTGGAGGAGGTGGAGGTGAAGGGTGAGGAGGTGCAGGAGGAGGTGGAGGTGAAGGGTGAGGAGGTGAAGGGTGAGGAGGTGCAGGAGGTGGTGGAGGTGTGAGGTGAAGGGTGAGGAGGTGCAGGAGGAGGTGGAGGTGAAGGGTGAGGAGGTGGAGGAGGTGGTGAAGGGTGAGGAGGTGGAGGGTGAGGAGGTGGAGATGAAGGGTGAGGAGGTGGAGAGGAGTGAGGAGGTGGAGGAGGAGGTGAAGGTGGAGGGTGAGGAGGTGGAGGAGGTGGTTGAGGAGGTGGACGGTGAGTAGGTGGAGGGTGAGGAGGTGGAGGAGGTGGTGGATGGTGAGGAGGTGGAGGAGGAAGTGGAGGGTGAGGAGGTGGAGGTGAAGGGTGAGGAGGTGGAGGAAGAGCTGGAGGGTGAGGAGGTGGAGGGTGAGGAGGTGGAGGAGGTGGTGGAGGGTGAGGAGGTGGAGGTGGCAGGCAGGCAGAATGGTGAGGAGGTGGAGGGTGAGGAGGAGGAGGTGGTGTTGGAGCGTGAGGAGGTGGAGGAGGTGGAGGAGGGTGAGGAGGAGGTGGAGGGTGAGGAGGTGGAGGGTGAGGAGGTGGAGGTGGCAGGCAGGAGGGTGAGGAGGTGGAGGAGGAGGTGAGGGTGAGAGGTGGAGGAGGTGGTGGAGGAGGTGGAGGAGGTGGTGGAGGGTGAGGAGGTGGAGGAGGAGATGGAGGGTGAGGAGGTGGAGTGATGTTACACTAATCCATTGAAAGTGACAGAATACTGATAGAATTAAGAGAAGAGAACACAGATGTGACCCTGCTCATTGTGGTTCTGAAAAGATTTCATAGATGCGTATCAAGTTGCACTTGGCATTCACAGAAATGTGTGAACGATCTCAATGAGCATTGTCTTTCCATAGACCCCAGTCTCAGTCCATAGCTAACTATCTTTAGGTGCACATAAACCGCTGCATCCCGCTGAGAGACCAAGGTGTTCCTTTGATCCAATCAGGACACTAGGAAGATCAAATACCCTGTATCCATGGAGAAAACTGCTACATTCCGCTGAGACAAAGGTGTCCCTTTGAGCCAATCAGGACACTAGGAAGATCAAATACCCTGTATCCATGGAGAAAACTGCTACATTCCGCTGAGACAAAGGTGTCCCTTTGAGCCAATCAGGACACTAGGAAGATCAAATACCCTGTATCCATGGAGAAACACCAGACAGACTGAAATTAATGTTCTATCATGAACAGGCTGATAATGATGGTGACTACTAGCCAGTCTGTCGTCAACACAGACAAGACAACAGGCCTCATACAAGGCCTCACAACAGGCCTCATAACAGGTCTCATTATGTTGCTGGACCCCAGGAAGAGTAGCTGCTGCCATGACAGGAACTAATGGGGACCCATAATAAACCCCAGGAAGAGTAGCTGCTGCCTTGACAGGAACTAATGGGGATCCATAATAAACCCCAGGAAGAGTAGCTGCTGCCTTGACAGGAACTAATGGGGATCCATAATTAACCCCAGGAAGAGTAGCTGCTGCCTTGACAGGAACTAATGGGGATCCATAATAAACCCCAGGAAGAGTAGCTGCTGCCTTGGCAGGAACTAATGGGGATCCATAATAAACCCCTGGAAGAGTAGCTGCTGCCTTGGCAGGAACTAATGGGGATCCATAATAAACCCCAGGAAGAGTAGCTGCTGTCTTGGCAGGAACTAATGGGGATCCATAATAAACCCCAGGAAGAGTAGCTGCTGTCTTGGCAGGAACTAATGGGGATCCATAATAAACCCCAGGAAGAGTAGCTTCTGTGTTGGAAGGAACTAATGGGGATCCATAATAAACCCCAGGAAGAGTAGCTGCTGTCTTGGCAGGAACTAATGGGGATCCATAATAAACCCCAGGAAGAGTAGCTGCTGTCTTGGCAGGAACTAATGTGGATCCATAATAAACCCCAGGAAGAGTAGCTGCTGCCTTGGCAGGAACTAATGGTGATCCATAATAAATCCCAGGAAGAGTAGCTGCTGCCTTGGCAGGAACTAATGGGGATCCATAATAAACCCCAGGAAGAGTAGCTGCTGTTTTGGCAGGAACTAATGTGGATCCATAATAAACCCCAGGAAGAGTAGCTGCTGTTTTGGCAGGAACTAATGTGGATCCATAATAAACCCCAGGAAGAGTAGCTGCTGTCTTGGCAGGAACTAACGGGGATCCATAATAAACACAAATACCAGAGGCCATTAGAAAGGGACAATGGCTAATGAGTATTTAGGAGGAAGATAGTGGTCAATAGTTTGACATTAAATAGGACCACACAGGCTGAGCTGGCTAAAGGACCTGCTTTTAGATATCTAGCGCCATCTACTGGCCACTGTAAGAGAAGAAGGGAAAGTCTAGGGTGCATCTCCTACTCTTCATCCTAATGCTCTAGAAGTCCTTCCCACACACTTCTAAGTATTGGATTGATGTAACCCTGGACTGGAGAGAGTTTCTCCATATCTCTTACACCACTTCTTCCCACACTTTGGGAGAGAGCATTTCCAGAGTGGTAGAGGTGAGGCGAGAGGTTTCACCTTTGGGACAGCGATAAGCCCTATTGTTAGGGAGGAGACATGAGCAACTCATAATTATATACGGATCTCTGGTGGTATTGGGTCGCTCGGCAACAGTGGCTTCCTTTCCTGCCTCCATCAGGCCTCTAGGGATATCTAGTGGTCATAGTAGGAGAAGACTGTCAAAGCCACACTAGACAAGGGAGCATCTCTATAGTCTACAGTGGCTTCCTCTCCTGCCTCCATCAGGCCTCTAGGGATATCTAGTGGTCATAGTAGGAGAAGACTGTCAAAGCCACACTAGACAAGGGAGCATCTCTATAGTCTACAGTGGCTTCCTCTCCTGCCTCCATCAGGCCTCTAGGGATATCTAGTGGTCATAGTAGGAGAAGACTGTCAAAGCCACACTAGACAAGGGAGCATCTCTATAGTCTACAGTGGCTTCCTCTCCTTGTCCCCTTGTCTCCTTTCCTCCATTCGGACTGAGATTAAATGCAGATTCCTGGTACCATCCACCATATTGCTTTCACCTACTCAGTGTTTTTTTTTCAGATGAGCAAAATGTTGAAGTACTGCAACCAGTGAGGTCTGACCTCCTGACAACCTACCCACTCGACCCCATCCTCTCCTCCCTTCTCCAGACCATCTCTGGACACCTTCTCCCATTCCTCACTTCCCTCATCAACTCCATTGAACTTTGTTTGAACTTTGAAATTGTTACACTGGTGAAAGGTCATCCTCACCCCATGCAATCACTACCCAGTCCTACAGTGCCAGCCTGTGGAGAATATAAGGAGGTGCATCGAAACAAATTTAATTGAACTTTGAGTGCTTAAAATGACCAGTAGGTGGCGCCAGACAACGGTGACATTGATTCTAATTATTCTGACCTGTCATAGCAGTGACATTGATTCTAATTATTCTGACCTGTCATAGAAGTGACATTGATTCTAATTATTCTGACCTGTCATAGAAGTGACATTGATTCTAACTATTCTGACCTGTCATAGCAGTGACATTAACATAAATAACATGAGCATGTCTACTTCTGCTAAGCTTCCCAGTAAAGCAATGAAAACAAACCATAATAAAGCGCTACTCTGCCTTTTTACCAACACTATAAACAAGGCAGGTCCTACAGGTCCTAGTTTCTACCTTTTTACCAACACTATAAACAAGAAAACAAGTTTCTACCTTTTTACCAACACTATAAACAAGGCAGGTCCTACAGGTCCTAGTTTCTACCTTTTTACCAACACTATAAACAAGGCAGGTCCTACAGGCCCTAGTTTCTACCTTCTTAACAACACTATCAACAAGGCAGGTCCTACAGGCCCTAGTTTCTACCTTTTTACCAACACTATAAACAAGGCAGGTCCTACAGGTCCTAGTTTCTACCTTTTTACCAACACTATAAACAAGGCAGGTCCTACAGGTCCTAGTTTCTACCTTTTTACCAACACTATAAACAAGGCAGGTCCTATAGACTCTAGTTTCTACCTTTTTACCAACACTATAAACAAGGCAGGTCCTATAGACTCTAGTTTCTACCTTTTTACCAACACTATAAACAAGGCAGGTCCTATAGACTCTAGTTTCTACCTTTTTACCAACACTATAAACAAGGCAGGTCCTATATGCTCTAGTTTTGTTGCACCTGGACTACTGTCCAGTCGTGTGGTCACGTGCCACAAAGAGGGACCTCGGAAAATTACAATTGTCTCAGAACAGGGCAGCACGGCTGGCCCTTAAATGTACACAGAGAGCTAACATTAATAATATGCATGTCAATATCTCCTGGTTGAAAGAGGAGGACAGATCGACTTCATCACTACTTGTATTTATGAAGAGGTATTGACATGTTGAATGCACCGAGCTGTTTGTCTGAACTACAGGCACACAGCTCAGACACCCATGCATACCCCACAAGACATGGCACCAGAGGTCTCTTCACAGTCCCCAAGTCCAGAACAGACTATGGGAGGCACACAGTACAAAAGAGCCATGACTACATGGAACTCTATTCCACAGTACTACATAGAGCCATGACTACATGGAACTCTATTCCACAGTACTACATAGAGCCATGACTACATGGAACTCTATTCCACAGTACTACATAGAGCCATGACTACATTGAACTCTATTCCACAGTACTACATAGAGCCATGACTACATGGAACTCTATTCCACAGTACTACATGGAGCCATGACTATATGGAACTCTATTCCACAGTACTACATAGAGCCATGACTACATGGAACTCTATTCCACAGTACTACATAGAGCCATGACTACATGGAACTCTATTCCACAGTACTACATAGAGCCATGACTACATGGAACTCTATTCCACAGTACTACATAAAGCCATGACTACATGGAACTCTATTCCACAGTACTACATAGAGCCATGACTACATGGAACTTTATTCCACAGTACTACATAGAGCCATGACTACATGGGACTCTATTCCACAGTACTACATAGAGACATGACTACATGGAACTCTATTCCACAGTACTACATAGAGCCATGACTACATGGGACTCTATTCCACAGTACTACATGGAGCCATGACTACATGGAACTCTATTCCACAGTACTACATAGAGCCATGACTACATGGAACTCTATTCCACAGTACTACATAGAGCCATGACTACATGGGACTCTATTCCACAGTACTACATAGACCCATGACTACATGGAACTCTATTCCACAGTACTACATAGAGCCATGACTACATGGAACTCTATTCCACAGTACTACATAGAGACATGACTACATGGAACTCTATTCCACAGTACTACATAGAGCCATGACTACATGGAACTCTATTCCACAGTACTACATAGAGACATGACTACATGTAACTCTATTCCACAGTACTACATAGAGCCATGACTACATGGAACTCTATTCCACAGTACTACATAGAGCCATGACTACATGGAACTCTATTCCACAGTACTACATAGAGCCATGACTACATGGAACTCTATTCCACAGTACTACATAAAGCCATGACTACATGGAACTCTATTCCACAGTACTACATAGAGCCATGACTACATGGAACTTTATTCCACAGTACTACATAGAGCCATGACTACATGGGACTCTATTCCACAGTACTACATAGAGACATGACTACATGGAACTCTATTCCACAGTACTACATAGAGCCATGACTACATGGGACTCTATTCCACAGTACTACATAGAGCCATGACTACATGGAACTCTATTCCACAGTACTACATAGAGCCATGACTACATGGAACTCTATTCCACAGTACTACATAGAGCCATGACTACATGGGACTCTATTCCACAGTACTACATAGACCCATGACTACATGGAACTCTATTCCACAGTACTACATAGAGCCATGACTACATGGAACTCTATTCCACAGTACTACATAGAGACATGACTACATGGAACTCTATTCCACAGTACTACATAGAGCCATGACTACATGGAACTCTATTCCACAGTACTACATAGAGCCATGACCACATGTAACTCTATTCCACAGTACTACATAGAGCCATGACTACATGGAACTCTATTCCACAGTACTACATAGAGCCATGACTACATGGAACTCTATTCCACAGTACTACATAGAGCCATGACTACATGGAACTCTATTCCACATCAGGTAACTGATGCAGCTACATAGAACTCAGATTTAAAAACAGAAAAATACACCTTATGGAGCCATGACTACATGGAACACTATTCCACACACTACACAGACACCACAGACACACACAGACAGAACACAGACACACACACAGTACTACATAGAGCACATGACACACACACACAGGAACACACACACACAGTACTACACACACACACAGACACACACACACAGACACACAAACACATTCCACACACACACACACAGACACACACACACACACACACACACACACACACACAGACACACAGACACACACACACACACACACACACACACACACACACAGACACACACACACAGACACACACACACACAGACACACACACACACACACACACACACACACACACACACACACACACACACACACACACACACACACACACACACACACACAGACACACACACACAGACACACACACACACAGACACACACACACACACACACACACACACACAGACACACACACACACAGACACACACACACACAGACACAGACACACACACACACACACATCAAATCAAATCAAATGTATTTATATAGCCCTTCGTACATCAGCTGATATCTCAAAGTGCTGTACAGAAACCCAGCCTAAAACCCCAAACAGCAAGCAATGCAGGTGTAGAAGCACAGTGGCTTACACATGATATGACACGCACTTTACATACATGGACATGTGGATGTTGTATTGTAAATATGTGATAGTGGAGTAGTGGCCTGAGGGAACACACTTAATGTGTTGTGAAAAATGTTATGAAATGTCATGTAATATTTTAAATTGGATGTAACTTCCTTAATGTTGCCGGACCCAAGGATGAGTAGCTGCTGCCTTGACAGGAAATAATGGGGATCAATAATAAACCCCAGGAAGAGTAGCTGCTGCCTTGGCAGGAACTAATGTGGATCCATAATAAACACCAGGAAGAGTAGCTGCTGCCTTGACAGGAACTAATGGGGATCCATAATAAACCCCAGGAAGAGTAGCTGCTGCCTTGACAGGAACTAATGGGGATCCATAATAAACCCCAGGAAGAGTAGCTGCTGCCTTGACAGGAACTAATGTGGATCCATAATAAACCCCAGGAAGAGTAGCTGCTGCCTTGACAGGAACTAATGGGGATCCATAATAAACCCCAGGAAGAGTAGCTGCTGCCTTGACAGGAACTAATGTGGATCCATAATAAACCCCAGGAAGAGTAGCTGCTGCCTTGACAGGAACTAATGGGTATCCATAATAAACCCCAGGAAGAGTAGCTGCTGCCTTGACAGGAACTAATGGGGATCCATAATAAACCCCAGGAAGAGTAGCTGCTGCCTTGACAGGAACTAATGGGGATCCATAATAAACCCCAGGAAGAGTAGCTGCTGCCTTGACAGGAACTAATGGGGATCCATAATAAACCCCAGGAAGAGTAGCTGCTGCCTTGGCAGGAACTAATGGGGATCCATAATAAACCCCAGGAAGAGTAGCTGCTGCCTTGACAGGAACTAATGGGGATCCATAATAAACCCAAGGAAGAGTAGCTGCTGCCTTGACAGGAACTAATGGGGATCCATAATAAACCCAAGGAAGAGTAGCTGCTGCCTTGACAGGAACTAATGGGGATCCATAATAAACCCCAGGAAGAGTAGCTGCTGTCTTGGCAGGACCTAATGGGGATCCATAATAAACCCCAGGAAGAGTAGCTGCTGCCTTGGCAGGACCTAATGGGGATCCATAATAAACCCCAGGAAGAGTAGCTGCTGCCTTGACAGGAACTAATGTGGATCCATAATAAACCCCAGGAAGAGTAGCTGCTGCCTTGACAGGAACTAATGGGGATCCATAATAAACCCCAGGAAGAGTAGCTGCTGCCTTGACAGGAACTAATGGGGATCCATAATAAACCCCAGGAAGAGTAGCTGCTGCCTTGACTGGAACTAAACCCCAGGAAGGATCCAGGAACTAATAATCCATAATAAACCCCAGGAAGAGTAGCTGCTGCCTTGACAGGAACTAATGGGGATCCATAATAAACCCCAGGAAGAGTAGCTGCTGCCTTGACAGGAACTAATGGGGATCCATAATAAACCCAAGGAAGAGTAGCTGCTGCCTTGACAGGAACTAATGGGGATCCATAATAAACCCCAGGAAGAGTAGCTGCTGTCTTGGCAGGACCTAATGGGGATCCATAATAAACCCCAGGAAGAGTAGCTGCTGCCTTGGCAGGACCTAATGGGGATCCATAATAAACCCCAGGAAGAGCAGCTGCTGCCTTGACAGGAACTAATGGGGATCCATAATAAACCCCAGGAAGAGTAGCTGCTGTCTTGGCAGGAACTAATGGGGATACATAATAAACCCCAGGAAGAGTAGCTGCTGTCTTGGCAAGATCTAATGGGGATCCATAATAAACCCCAGGAAGAGTAGCTGCTGTCTTGACAGGAACTAATGGGGATCCATAATAAACCCCAGGAAGAGTAGCTGCTGCCTTGACAGGAACTAATGGGGATCCATAATAAACCCCAGGAAGAGTAGCTGCTGTCTTGGCAGGACCTAATGGGGATCCATAATAAACCCCAGGAAGAGTAGCTGCTGCCTTGGCAGGAACTAATGGGGATCCATAATAAACCCCAGGAAGAGTAGCTGCTGTCTTGGCAGGACCTAATGGGGATCCATAATAAACCCCAGGAAGAGTAGCTGCTGTCTTGACAGGAACTAATGGGGATCCATAATAAACCCCAGGAAGAGTAGCTGCTGTCTTGGCAGGACCTAATGGGGATCCCTAATAAATACTAATACATAACAACTGGTATTGCCTTAGCATTAGCTAATGGGGATCCCTAATAAATACTAATACATAACAACTGGTATTGTACCATCCATCAAACAAAACAACTGGTATTGCCTTAGCATTAGCTAATGGGGATCCTTAATAAATACTAATACATAACAACTGGTATTCTACCATCCATCAAACAAAACAACTGGTATTGTACCATCCATCAAACAAAACAACTGGTATTGCCTTAGCATTAGCTAATGGGGATCCCTAATAAATACTAATACAAATTATGGGGTATTCTGTGTAGATGGGTGAGAAAAATAGTCAATTTAATCCATTTTGATTTCAGGCTGTAACACAACAAAATGTGGTTTATAAGTCAATGGGTCTGAATATTTTCTTTCTTGAAGACACTGTATGTTTTGTTTTGCTGGATGTCTAGGCCACATTTTCCATACTTGACTCACATGTTATTTGCTTTCCAACTACCTAAAAGCTAGCTAGTTGGAGTCTGTGTGTACTTCCGTTTGTGTACCACCATACGATGAAGCAATGCACGAGTTGAAAGTATCGAACGCACCGCAGCCAAGTGCGGCACTTCCAACTAGCGTTGTGGACTGCTCCATTGGCAATGAATGACTTCCTCCGGAACCAATGCATCTGGTGGACATGAGGCTTCATCTCAATATCTGCAGTGCTGCTCGTGGCAAACGCCATTTCGCTGAATACCTTTAACACACATAGTATGATTACTGTGGATAGTCAGATTAATATAACATTTTGATTAAAATGTTTACATGCTTTGCAAGATGAACGATTTCCCTAATAATCCTGTTTACATGGACACATCTGCAATCAGACTACCTAAACGGCACTCTGATAAATGCGGGAAATCGCCTATCAAAATAAACGTTTTACGTTATTTACACCATGTTATTTTAGGGAATAATATTTTATTTCTGAGTTCGGGCATATAGTTTGTATGTGAAAACTACTCTTAATGCTTCATGTCCACCAGATACATCAAACTCTTAGCGTTCCGGAGGAAATCACTCTTTGTCAATGGAGCAGTCCGGAACGCTAGTTGGGAGTACCGCACTAGGCTGCGGTGCGTTATGTGTACCACATGCGTCAATATTTTCAACTGGTGTGTTTCTTTACCGTGAGGTGGTACAAATGGAGTTGCAGACATAGATATTCTTCTAAAGTGCATATTTGTGTTCAATCTAGAGCGTATAGCGAGAACGGAAGTCAACTGTCATTTTTCCAAGTGCGATTCCAAACATAAGAATGTGAAAAGTTGTGTATGTACTAAGTTTACCGGAAGTCCCATAATCATACTTGCGAGGTCTTGAAAACAAAGCACGCTATATCAAACTCTGTGCCTATAGTTGTTTCTTCGCCATATAAATGTTTTTTTTTGCTGTGTGATTGGCTGTGTTGGTCATGTGGTTATTCTCCAACTGGCGCTTCAAATCTTCCGCGGGAAGAATGCGTTTATTACAGGCGAAGAGGAAAAGAGAGGCTCAACTTGGTGGAAAATCTGTCTCCCTTCAGCAGGTGGCGCTTTTTCTATGCAGATCAATGGGTGTCGAATTTGGTCCCCCCCTCCCAAACAAAACATATTTGCTACTTGAAGTTTATTTGATCGAATAGAAGTTTCGTAATGCTTAATTTGTCACGAATGTACTGATATAAGTAGGACGGGTGACAAACACTTGATATATAGGAGTTGTCTAGAGATACCTATGCTTATTCATGTAAGAGACTCGTAGTAAAGCGTCTCTCTCTGTTGAATAAAGGCAGTTGAAGTTAACAACCCTCAATTCATATTCTAAAATGCTTATCATTGGCTACCTGTCATGACTACGCTGCTGTCATGAATTTGATTGGTTCGTAGACGAGTATGTCATGGCAATGACATCCCATTTTCATGCTGAAAAGTCTCAACTGAATCCTTGGGACCTCCTAACTCCTACGTCACCCCATTAAAGTTGAACTTTAAAACGGTTAAGGTTATGATTAAAAGTTATGATTGAAGGTTACGATTGATGTTAGGGTAAGGGTTAAGGTTATGATTGATGTTAGGTTACGATTGATGTTATGATTGATGTTAGGTTATGATTAAGGTTACGATTGATGTTAGGGTAAGGGTTAAGGTTATGATTGATGTTAGGGTAAGGCTTAAAGGTTAAGGTTATTGTATGAACGTCCCAATGATCCCGAATAGCACTAGCGATGTTCCTGCCAGACAACCTCGCAGAAAGGGAAACGCCTCTGATTGGACGTGCAAGGATGTAACGACGTCTCTGATTGGACGTGCTAGGATGTAACGACGTCTCTGATTTGCACGTGCAAGGATGTGACGTCGTCTCTGATTGGACGGGCTATGATGTAACGTCGTCTCTGATTGGCCGAAAGTATTGCGAGCTTGTGAGCTTCTATTTTGAACGTAAATACAGACAGCTGCATTTCCTTTCTCAGAGCTTTAGTGGTGCCTTGTCAGGGAGAGTACACAGCTGTGCAGCTCTCTGACAGAATATAAAATATGTACTTTTATTAGGACAAGATGTTGTTGTAAGTGTAGGTTTTTCCAAGACGGGGTCTGCAAACAGCTTGCCATGGTTGTTTTGTCTTTAGTACTCATTCTACAAAGTTTGCTAATTTGGTTAGTTAGCTTGATTTTTCGGCCTGTGTATATTCACCGATATTTTGGCCTTTCTAAACAGGCATCTAAATTGATTTCCATTCAAGGAACTATCATTGGATTTACCTTGTGAGGATGGATTTGGAAAACGTTACTAAAGATTTCGGTCCAGTCACCAGTCGCTTGACCAGCAGACCCGACAGAGTCCCGGGCCTTCCCTCCATGTCGGACACGGTGATGACCTCGCCTTGCATCAACCTCTTCTCTCCTGGACCCACACATCTACTGTCTCCCGTCACTAATCTGGCCCTAAACATGAACAATCTAGCTGGACTTGGGAGGTAAGAGTGTAATACAGTGTATGTTGCTATGCTATGTTGTTTTCAGCTCACCGTGCTTCTTCTACAGCTGCATTGCTTGCTGTTTGGGGGTTTAGGCTGAGTTTCTGTACGAAATGCTTCATAAATACATTTGATTTTTATTTGTGAAAGCTGCAGGATAACTACATTTGTGACATTTACATCGGGAGTCTGTGTGTTTGCATTGTTCTGGTGGTTTGCGACAGAAAGTAACCCCACCACCATATAGGCGGTTTCGCCGCAAAAAACGCTTCCTGTCAACAAAGGCATATATGTATATTCTGTAGAAACGTAATCTTTATGATTCCTAGCTAACTACAGTATTTACCAGGTGTAAAGTGAAGTCCATCGAGATCAAACGTCTGAATCCAACTTTTGTCAAAATTGCACAATATTGCTGAGTTAGGGGGGGTGAATCCGGTTATATTGTGTGGTAGGGTTAGTCTCGCAACTAAACTAAAATGGTTTCACCTGCACAAATACAGGTAGGTCCCTCATTCGCTCCAGTTTAAGAAGCGTTTTGCAACAGAATCGGCATAATGGATACTCCCCAGCTAGCTTGGTAGTTAGCTAACTATTTCAAGCTAATGGTAATTGCTAGTTTGGCTGGGTGTTAGAAAAGTTAAGTGGTTATGTAACCCGTTCCTTTACAGCCAACAGTGTGATACTCCAAAGCGGAAACAACGTGTTCCCCTTCTGAAGATTCCTTCCGTCGCCTCTGACTGCTCCTCTGATGCAGGTAAGACAACATCATAAGACGGCTGCAAATGTTTCATCCCAGTAAGTGTCAATCAAATGCTGGCAATAGGAACTTGGCTTGCTATTTTTAAAAGGTCAAATATATTTTTGCCAGGTGTGTAGCCCTATAGGCCTTAATATTTTGTCATGTCCCGTTTTATAATTATGCTCTTTTCACTTGTGCAGTTTGACCACCTTGAATAAATGTTTAGGATATTTTACTTTTTTTACCAGTACAGGACAATACATGATACAGATTTTTAGTTATTAACAGGGCAGGAAAAAGGCCGAAATGTACATGATTAAATATTATCTCCTGTGTCACCGTGTAGACCTGTGGGGTAAATGTGTTCTGGTTTGAACTAGTCAACTGTTTACGTTCAGATGACCTGATGAGACGTTTCTCCATCTTCCTCCAGGTGTTGGTATGGATTCCCCCAGCCCAATGGACCCCATCCATGTTGAGGAGACGTAAGCAAGATTCCTCTTGTCTGTCCCAATCTATCTCTCTGTTTCAGCAATGCTTACCCTCCCTTCCTCTGTACTAATCCTCCTCTTCCTCATCCCAATGGAACACGGTTAGTGTCATCTGCTCAGCTGTGTTCTGGGATTAGGTGTTAGTGAAGATTAATTCATTTTCATGAAGCAGATTAACAGACGAGATGTTCTTATACTATAGAACTTTCCCTAGTAGAAGGATGGGCTCATTGGAGATGTTGAACACCACTGGGATGTCAGTCCTAAGTCATTTATCACCCTAGTAGAAGGATGGGCTCATGGGAGATGTTGAACACCACTGGGATGTCAGTCCTAAGTCATTTATCACCCTAGTAGAAGGATGGGCTCATGGGAGATGTTGAACACCACTGGGATGTCAGTCCTAAGTCATTTATCACCCTAGTAGGATGGGCTCATGGGAGATGTTGAACACCACTGGGATGTCAGTCCTAAGTCATTTATCACCCTAGTAGAAGGATGGGCTCATGGGAGATGTTGAACACCACTGGGATGTCAGTCCTAAGTCATTTATCACCCTAGTAGAAGGATGGGCTCATGGGAGATGTTGAACCCATGATTAGTCAGATGCACCATTCCCCTTGCTCGGATATAGAAGCAAACAGTTATAGTGGTGTTACGGATGGATATTTATACCTGACTTTTTTTCTTATAGAAGTGTTATACAGTTTCTAAAATGTTAATTAATTATTGTGGAAGGCATTATCTCCTAGCAGTGGGCTTCAGAGGAGTAATGGGAAAGTAATTCTGCTTTGAAAGTTGATAAACTTGTAACGTCATTTTTGAGAAAATGGCCTTTGAATGTTTTGGATATACCTACTGGAGAGCTGTTCTTTGTCTACCCCCATTCAGCATTATTTCTACCGTCTTAACCCTTAAAGAGATGGGTGGGGCTAACCTGTGAGGCCATGTGCTAAACAGAGTGAGTAGTGTAGTAAACAACCTAATGGTTAAAAGTGGGGAAAGTAGTAGCCTACAATAAGGGGAAAACTCCAGGTAAAAATACACTATCTAGTCTTTGGCCTTGATCCTAATCTGACTTTGGTGCAGGTCATGTTCCTCCCATTACAGTCTGGTAAACACACACTATATCAAATCTATGTTTATTTGTCACATGCACAGGATATTAAAGGTGTAAACGGTTCGGTGAAGTGGTTATTTGCGTAGTAGCTAATTCTACGGCACTTTTATTCTTGTTTTTCAATGAAAATGTTTTTTCCGGATTTGACTAATATTACTACACAGATCATACAAGTAATGCTAGCTAGAGAGCCAGTAAGCTAACGTTCGCTAGCTAGCTAACAGTATGCTTTAACTTGCAATGAAAATGACTTTCTGACCATGATGAATGAGTCACAGCAGACTGGAACCATTTAACTCTAAAACTCTATTTAACTCTAATAAACTGTTCTGTTTGTAGCTACATCTTGTTTGGCAGTGTTGTGTCAAGTCACTGGTTCACACTGACCGTGGCCTGTGCAGAAAGTAGCCCATCACTTTTCCCTTCTGTTGATGGCGACTGCCAAATTCAGGGCATCAATGTTGTAGAAAAAAGTAGCAACATTTTTGTAGTTCTTGAAGGCTAACGTTATGTTTAAAAAAAATAAAAAAGCATTACCTACACATACTGAGCATCTCAGGTTATGCTACAAACTCCTCTCCCGACAGTGTCCAGCCCATCAATTATCTCAGCCAATCATGTGCTAGCGGGAAGTTTCATGTCTTTTTCTGTAGCTACACTCATAATTTAACAATTTTATTTGTGTTTACAGATGGAATAGAAGTGTTTTATTGAGGGGCTCATGAAAGTTCACATGTACCAGAAGGCATTTCAAAATGCAAAATGTTTGAAAAACATGTCGAAGAGGTTCAAATGCCTCTCCAGTGAGGTAGTGACGTGCGATATACTTCTAGCTTCCTGAAACTAGTCACTTATTAGCAGCCCCCCCCTGTCGTTCTCCTCTTGTCTCTTTCTGTCTGTGTACTCTCATCTCTTCCCCTCACTGCTTATTTAGCATACAGGCTCTGCTCTGTTGTACTCTTGCCCCTCTCTGTCCTCTTCTTCAGTAGAGGCCTGTCCTGAGAATGGTCATTTAGTTGCAGACTTCTTCTGGCCTGGTTCGTGGCGAAGGCTTCCTGGGTCCTTTTCGCTGTGTAGGGCAGGGATCTCAATAAATTGGTGTGTCGCTGAATGTAAATGTTTGTCTCTGGCAGGTTTGAGAAGGCCGTTCTCCAGTCTGGAAGAGTTGTCAATGAGTAAGTGCTTAGTCCCTGGTGCTCAATGAATATCTTTTTAATATCCTTTTTTTTTCTGGGGAGTCGTTTCCTCTTTTCAATGTTCACGATCCAAATTCCATATTGATTTAGTGACTGGCTCATCTGTGTTTATCCTCTTCCCCACTTACAGAAACATGCCGATCCGAAGAATCAACTCTCTGCCGCTGCAGCTGCTAGGCTTCAGCCCGGCTCTGAAGGGTCCGGTCCCCGGGAGCCAGAGTCAACAGCGCCATGGGGCCTTTGGACAGCTCGGTTCAGCCCAGGATACAGCCACCTCCTCTGGGCACAGCGGTCACGGTGGACAGGGAAACAAGGAGAACCAGGAAAGCTTTGAGTTTAAGAAGCCCACCAAGCCCATGTCACCCTGCCGTATGAGGTCCTTCCATAGTGAAGGAGAGGAGAACAAGGACTTTGCCCCCTGGCCCAAGGATTTTGGTCCAGCGCTCGTGGTGGTTAGCACGGACACACACACACACGCACGCACACACTGACACTCCCACGTCATCAATATGTGACAGTGGACCAGCGGTTGTGTTGACGTTCAGACGACACCAAAGTTAACCCTTCCGTTGCTCCTGCTTTTCTTCCTGTAGCTATCTCCGTCCCAACGCCTCAACTCATTGGATGACAGAAGACCCGTCTTCCCGCATCGCTGCTCCCTTGACGACGACGGTTTCCTTGACGTTCTGGACGACTGTGAGGAGGAGTGTGACATGCCCATGGGGATGTCCAGCCTGCTGACCGCTCCGCTTGTGAGGGGCCGCACCACGCCAGGAGATGACTCGGTATGGATGTTTGGCCACCAGATGTCTGATTTTAGTCTGGTTCTGATTTCTTCAAAGAAAGACAGGCAGTCATTTGACTTTTTAGTCATTTTTAAAGGAAGTTTACCCCAAAATACAGAAATTCCAAAGTGATTCCTTGCATTGAAACCAGTTCAGTGGAATTTGTCGCCTCTCTCTCCCTGTAGCGCTGTACTGAAACTGCTGCATAGACGGGTCATGTGACGTTGCTAGATGCAGGCCTCTCTGCTCCTTTGCCTGTGAATTCATGATTCAGAAATCCCCGAAGTGTACAGAATAAAGTGCTCTCGGTTTTGAGTGAGGAAATGTGTACTTTTCCACATAAACCATTAGCCACAGAAGGGGAGATGGGGAAGGGCTGCACATGTGCTCCCCTGTGGGGGAAACACTGCTATGTAGAACTGTCACCATATGCCCGTTACTGTAGTTCAGTGACCCGTTACTGTAGTTCAGTGACCCGTTACTGTAGTTCAGTGACCCGTTACTGTAGTTCAGTGACCGGATCTGGAGCGCCCGTTACTGTAGTTCAGTGACCCGTTACTGTAGTTCAGTGACCCGTTACTCTAGTTCAGTGACCCGTTACTGTAGTTCAGTGACCCGTTACTGTAGTTCAGTGACCCGTTACTGTAGTTCAGTGACCCGTTACTGTAGTTCAGTGACCCGTTACTGTAGTTCAGTGACTGGATCTGGTTTGAGAAGAGAAAGTGACAAGCCAAGCGTGTGGAGGTATGTAGCCTCATCCTTGAAGTTGGTGGTGTTTGTATTGTGGTATTACCATTGCATCATATCATGTGGACTAACACCTAGCTGCTCTGCAGGTTAGCATATGTTCCCTATGTATTTATGACAGGGGAGACGATAGAATTCTCTGCAGCACAAACATTCCTCATTCGTGGACTTTGGAGGACCGTTTCTACAGCTGCAGCACCAGTCTGTTGAACCAGGGATGTGTTGATCCATCTGCAGCACCAGTCTGTGTTGAACCAGGGATGTGTTGGTCCATCTGCAGCACCAGTCTGTGTTGAACCAGGGATGTGTTGGGCCAGCTGCAGCACCAGTCTGTTGAACCAGGGATGTGT
The DNA here is from genome assembly GCF_034236695.1 of Oncorhynchus nerka. Lineage (NCBI taxonomy): Eukaryota > Metazoa > Chordata > Actinopteri > Salmoniformes > Salmonidae > Oncorhynchus > Oncorhynchus nerka. Next base: position 83,406,410 of record NC_088413.1, on the reverse strand, counting down.
TGATCCATCTGCAGCACCAGTCTGTGTTGAACCAGGGATGTGTTGGGCCAGCTGCAGCACCAGTCTGTTGAACCAGGGATGTGTTGGTCCATCTGCAGCACCAGTCTGTGTTGAACCAGGGATGTGTTGGGCCAGCTGCAGCACCAGTCTGTTGAACCAGGGATGTGTTGGTCCATCTGCAGCACCAGACTGTGTTGAACCAGGGATGTGTTGATCCATCTGCAGCACCAGTCTGTGTTGAACCAGGGATGTGTTGGGCCAGCTGCAGCACCAGTCTGTTGAACCAGGGATGTGTTTCTCCATCTGCAGCACCAGACTGTGTTGAACCAGGGAAGTGTTGGTCCATCTGCAGCACCAGTCTGTGTTGAACCAGGGATGTGTTGGTCCATCTGCAGCACCAGTTTGTGTTGAACCAGAGATGTGTTGGTCCATCTGCAGCACCAGTCTGTTGAACCAGGGATGTGTTTATCCATCTGCAGCACCAGTCTGTGTTGAACCAGGGATGTGTTTATCCATCTGCAGCACCAGTCTGTGTTGAACCAGGGATGTGTTGGTCCATCTGCAGCACCAGTTTGTGTTGAACCAGGGATGTGTTGGTCCATCTGCAGCACCAGTCTGTTGGACCAGGGATGTGTTGGTCCATCTGCAGGACCAGTCTGTGTTGGCCCATCTGCAGCACCAGTTTGTGTTGAACCAGGGATGTGTTGGTCCATCTGCAGGACCAGTCTGTGTTGGCCCATCTGCAGCACCAGTTTGTGTTGAACCTGGGATGATTGTTGGTCCATCTGCAGCACCAGTCTGTGTTGGTTACTCCTCTCTGCTGTGGGGGTTGTGTTGATCCATCTGCAGCACCAGTCTGTTGAACCTGCTGGGATGTGTTGGTCCATCTGCAGCACCAGTCTGTGTTGAACCAGGGTTGTGTTGATCCATCTGCAGCACCAGTCTGTAGTGGTGGGGGCTGCGGTCCAGCTACTGCTGTGGCTATAGTGGTGGGGGCCACCTCAAACTCAAATAAATACGTTTCTGGGGCTAGCCGATAACACAGATTAACCCCTCAGGGAAGTGGTTACTCCTCTCTGCTGTGGTAGTCGACTACCACAGCACAGTAACCACTCTGGGAATCCTTGTTATTCCCCAGCAGAGTGGTTACCCTCTCTGCTGTTATGTAGACTACCACAGCAGTGGAGGAGTAACCACTCTCTGGGGAACAAGGATTCCCCAGAGAGTGGTTACTCCTCTAACCACTGCTGGGAATCCTTGTTATGTCGGCTACCACAGCAGTGGAGATGATAACCACTCTCTGGGGAATCCTTGTTATGTAGCCGACTACCACCAGAGAGTGAGTAACCACTCTCTGGGGAACTGTTATGTAGCCGACTACCACAGCAGAGAGGAGTAACCACTCTCTGGGGAATCCTTGTTATACAGCACCACTCTCTGGGAATCCTTGTTATGTAGCCGATACCACAGCAGAGTGGTAACCACTCTGGGGACTCCTTGTTATGTAGCCGACTACCACAGCATAACCACTCTCTGGGAATCCTTGTTATTAGCCGACTACCACAGCAGAGTGGTAACCACTCTCTGGGAATCCTTGCTGTGCCGACTACCACAGCAGGAGTAACCACTCTCTGGGGAATCCTTGTTAAGGACTACCACAGCAGAGAGGAGTAACCACTCTCTGGGGAACTTGTTATGTAGCCGACTACCACAGCAGTGGAGAGGAGTAACCACTCTCTGGGGAATCCTTGTTAAGCCGACTTCCACAGCAGAGAGGAGTAACCACTCTCTGGGAATCCTTGTTATGTAGCCGACTACCACAGCAGAGAGGAGTAACCACTCTCTGGGGAATCCTTGTTATGTAAGGATTCCCACAGCAGAGTGGTAACCACTCTCTGGGAATCCTTGTTATGTAGCAGACTGCTAGTGGTAACCACTCTCTCGGCCGACTACCACAGTAGTGGAGAGGAGTAACCACTCTCTGGGGAATCCTTGTTACACAGAGGATAACCACTCCCCAGACTACCACAGCAGTGGTAACCACTCTCTGGGGAATCCTCCACTACCACAGCTGAGGGTAACCACTCTCTGGGAATCCTTGGCCGACTATACAGCAAGGAGTAACCCCAGAAGTTAGTGGTAGCCACAGCTAACCACTCTCTCCACTGCTGTGGTTTAGTGGCCCCTACATAATGGCCCCACCACTACCAACAATTCCCCAGCTGGTGCTGCAGCAGCCCCCACCACTACAGACTGGTGCTGCAGATTCAACACAACCCTGGTTCAACACAGACTGGTGCTGCAGATGACCAACACATCCCTGGTTCAACAGACTGGTGCTGCAGATGGATAACAAGGATTCCCCAGATGGAGTGGTTACTCCTCTCTGCTGTGGTAGTCGGCTACATAACAAGGATTCCCCAGAGAGTGGTTACTCCTCTCTGCTGTGGTAGTCGGCTACATAACAAGGATTCCCCAGAGAGTGGTTACTCCTCTCTGCTGTGGTAGTCGGCTACATAACAAGGATTCCCCAGAGAGTGGTTACTCCTCTCTGCTGTGGTAGTCGGCTACATAACAAGGATTCCGTCTTTGAATTTACTGACAATGGAGCAGAGGCCTGCATCCAGCAACGTCATGAGTTACGTGACCCGTTGACACGCCTGACCCGTTAACACCTGACCCGTTGACACCTGACCCGTGACCCGTTGACACCTGACCCGTGACCCGTTGACACCTGACCCGTGACCCGTTGACACCTGACCCGTGACCCGTTGACACGTGACCCGTGACCCGTTGACACGTGACCCGTGACCCGTTGACACGTGACCCGTGACACCTGACCCGTTGACCCGTGACACCTGACCCGTTGACACCTGACCCGTGACCCGTTGACACGCCTGACCCGTTGACACGCCTGACCCGTTGACACGCCTGACCCGTTGACACGCCTGACCCTTTTTTTTTTTTTTTTACAGGTGTGTCTGTACACTAATACAGGGGGCGAGAGGGCAAACTCCACAAAACAAATGTTCAATGTTTGGAATCACTTGGTAGTTAGTGGATTCTGGGTACTTCTCCTTTAACTGTGGCTCTTATCCAGTGCAACACTGTCCGGTGTTCTGTAGGAACAACTCCACTATCAGCACAGTCCGCGCTGTGTTCACGGTAGCGTCAAACTAACTTCGTCTCTGTCCTCTTCCTCAGCCGGTGGTTCGTTGCCGGCCTCGGGGTCTTTTCCGCTCGCCCTCCATGCCCAGCCAGGCGAACCGCACACCTCTGAAGCGCCCCCAGGATGAGGACACGCCGGTCAGAGTGAAGAGACGACGCAGCCTGGCGGAAACTCATGGCACCACCATGGACCAGGACGACAGCTCTCCCATGGTACGTACCTTCTCATAGTACTTCCTGCTCAATGTCTCCACCCCCTAGTCAACTGGTCCTGGTACTTCCTGCTCAATGTCTCCATCCCCTAGTCAACTGGTCCTGGTACTTCCTGCTCAATGTCTCCACCCCCTAGTCAACTGGTTCTGGTACTTCCTGCTTAATGTCTCCACCCCCTAGTCAACTGGTCCTGGTACTTCCTGCTCATTGTCTCCACCCCCTAGTCAACTGGTCCTGGTACTTCCTGCTCAATGTCTCCACCCCCTAGTCAACTGGTCCTGGTACTTCCTGCTCATTGTCTCCACCCCCTAGTCAACTGGTCCTGGTACTTCCTGCTCATTGTCTCCACCCCCTAGTCAACTGGTCCTGGTACTTCCTGCTCATTGTCTCCACCCCCTAGTCAACTGGTCCTGGTACTTCCTGCTCATTGTCTCCACCCCTAGTCAACTGGTCCTGGTACTTCCTGCTCATTGTCTCCACCCCTAGTCAACTGGTCCTGGTACTTCCTGCTCATTGTCTCCACCCCTAGTCAACTGGTCCTGGTACTTCCTGCTCATTGTCTCCACCCCTAGTCAACTGGTCCTGGTACTTCCTGCTCATTGTCTCCACCCCCTAGTCAACTGGTCCTGGTACTTCCTGCTCATTGTCTCCATCCCCTAGTCAACTGGTCCTGGTACTTCCTGCTCATTGTCTCCATCCCTACACAGTCGGTGAGTTTTTTTTTTTGAGGCGATTGATTTGAGCAAGGAGAATCACTAATGTTGATGACAAAATTATTTGTTATTTGGAATGTAAAGTGATTGTATAGTGTTTTTTTTGCCTCGTCTGACTGCAATGTTTTGGATTTGTTAACTTCTGGTCCTTCAGAAAGTTTTCACACCCCTCGACTTTTTCCACATTTTGTTACAAATTACGATTGAAGTGGATTTTTTTCCCATCACTCTTCAACACACAATACCCCATAATGTCAGGGGGTATTATGAATTTTCAAAATTGTTACAAATTAATAAAAAATGAAAAGCTGAAGTATTCAACCCCTTTATTATGGCAAGTCTACAATCAGGAGTAAACATTTGTTTAACAAGTCACATAATGAGTTGAATGGACTCCCACTGTGTGGAACAGCCACTTTACAATAGTGCATCTAGGTCTTTTAAGGGGGGGGAGAGAAGGATTACTTTATCCTAGGATAGGATAAAGTAATCCTTCTCCCCCTCCCCCTTAAAAGACCTAGATGCACTATTGTAAAGTGGCTGTTCCACTGGATGTCATAAGGTGAAAGCACCAATTTGTAAGTCGCTCTGGATAAGAGCGTCTGCTAAATGACTTAAATGTAAATGTTTTAACATGATGGTTGAATGACTACCTCATCTCTGTACCCCCACACATACAATTATCTGTAAGTGAATTTCAAACACCGATTCAACCACAAAGACCAGTTTTCCAATGCCTCGCAAAGAAGGGCTCCGATTGGTAGATGGGTAAAAATAAAAAAGCAGACATTGAATATTGAAGTTATTAAATTACACATTGGATGGTGTATCAATACACCCAGTCTCTACAAAGATACAGGCGTCCTTCCTAACTTAATTGCCGGAGTGGAAATGTCCTCATTTCACCAGGAGGGGGAAATGGCAACTTTAAAACAGAGTTTAATGGCTGTGATGGGAGAACTGAGGATGGATCAACAATATTGTAGTTACTCCACAATACTAACCTAATTCACAGTAGGAAGCCTGTACAGAATACATGTTTATTTATTTTTCTCTAAAACATACATCCTGATTTGTAACAAGGCACTAAAATAATACTGCAAAAAAAATGTTGCGACTCAAATGACAAAAAGTTATGTTTTGGGGCAAATTCAATACAACACATTGTTGTGTACCACTTTCCATATTTTCAAGCATGGTGGCTGCATCATGTTATGGGTATGCTTGTGTTATGAACCGGCTCGTAACAAAGGGGGAGACAACACAGAAATAACAAACATATTTATTAAAGTCAACTATATCCAAGTAACAAGTGTGTGTGGGGATGTATACATAGATGGTGATAATGAAGGGTGTTGAGAGGTGCCAAAACAAATGAACACAGTTTGTCTGTGTGGAGAGTCTCCTCGATGTATTTATCCCCGGGACACACCCGAGCCCAGGTGTGTCCCAATTGGCTGATGACCCACCCTGCTTCGCCCACTGATATCCTATTAAGGAAAACGAGCAAAGAGAGAATTTGTCAGACAGAGTAGGAGGGTCATGACCACCTAGGACCCCGGAACACCACACTAACCAAACACAAACAATACTGCTCTGGTAAACGCTACCCAACTGCCCCAGCCAACCTCGTCCTCCCCAGACCTCAGCAACCAATACTGCTCTGGTAAACGCTACCCAACTGCCCCAGCCAACCTCGTCCTCCCCAGACCTCAGCAACCAATACTGCTCTGGTAAACGCTACCCAACTGCCCCAGCCAACCTCGTTCTCCCCAGACCTCAGCAACCAATACTGCTCTGTTAAACGCTACCCAACTGCCCCAGCCAACCTCGTCCTCCCCAGACCTCAGCAACCAATACTGCTCTGGTAAACGCTACCCAACACAAAACAAACAGTGGACAGCAGGGAACAGAAGACCGGAGTGACTGGACAACACAAAACAGTGGACGACACACACACCCTTGGGGACAACGTGTATAAGAACGTGTGTCCACCGATCAGCGCGTTCAGGAACAGGGCACACGAGAGAGCGCGTCAGCAAGGACATTATCAGTTCCCCTGATGTGCCGAACATCGACATGGAATGCCTGTAAAAACAAACACCATCTCATTATCCTCTGGTTAGGACACATCATAGTCCTCAAGAAGGTGAGAGGGTTATGGTCGGTGTAGACCGCAATAGGTACTACTCCCGCCCGACATACACTTCGTGTCGTAGCGCCCATATGAGTGCTAGGGCTTCTTTTTCCACAACTGAGTAGTTCAACTGATAAGGGTTAAACTTTTTGGAAAAGAGCCTAACAGGCCTCTCAACACCGGACACATCTGCAGCAGGACCCACGTGACTGGCGTCTCCTCAAGGAGCGTCTAGCACCGGAGTTGAGGTAAGCAATCTCTTTGCATCTTCAAAAGCCTGTTGACAAGAGAGAAGACCAGGTGTAAAACCGCCTTCACTTTCAGCAAATCTGTCAGAGGAGCAACTACAGTAGAGAAGTTTCTACAGAAACTACGGTAATAACCAATCATTTCCAAGAAAAGCATCAGTTCCTATTTTTAGTAGTTGGCGGTGGAAAAGCATCAATAGCTACCACTTTAGCCCCGACAGACAGGACGCACTTCACCCTGCTCAACCACCTCACCAAGGTACGTAACGGTTGCCTGAGCAAACCTCACACTTAGCCAGATTGATAGTGAGGCGACCCACAGCCTGCCGGTCCAATACGGTACAGATGCTCCTCCCAAGTATCTTCATAAACTATTACATCGTCCAGATAAACAGCGCACCCGACCAGACTGGAGACAACCCTAATTCATACGGCGCTGAAAAGTGGCAGGCCGAAACTCATAACCAAATACTTTTTCAATATTGTGTTCTATTAAGTTTGTAGGTGTATCAGAAAACAACACTGAAAAACTCAGAATCAAACCCGACCAACTCGTCTCGCCTATCAGCAGGTAGATGAGCTAGAAGGCTATCCAAAACATTCAGTGACTGATTTTTTCAATCTACCCTGCAGTACGCAATAGTTGGGACCAGGGACATCCTCTCCGTGCACAGACCTAACATGACAAAAAGAAGAACCCAGCGATATAACAGTAATGGCCTAAATAACAGGTTTACCATCCTCTGCAGACTCTCAATGAGTTTGGAAAAGAATAATGGTCAAATGTTGCACAATCCGGGTTGTGGAAAGCTCTTCGAAACTTACCCAGAAAGACTCACTACTGTAATCACTGCCAGAGGTGACGGACATGTATTGACTCAGGGGGGTTGAATTCTTGTCTAATCAAGATGCACTGAGTGGACAAAACATGAGGAACATCTGCTCTTTCCGTGACAGACTGACCAGGTGAATCCAAATCACATGTTATTGGTCACAAACACATGGTTAGCAGATGTTATTGGTCGCGTGCTTAGCAGATGTTATTGGTCGCGTGCTTAGCAGATGTTATTGGTCACATGGTTAGCAGATGTTTTTGGTCACATGCTTAGCAGATGTTATTGGTCACATGGTTAGCAGATGTTTTTGGTCACATGGTTAGCAGATGTTATTGGTCACATGGTTAGCAGATGTTATTGGTCACATGGTTAGCAGATGTTTTTGGTCACATGCTTAGCAGATGTTATTGGTCACATGCTTAGCAGATGTTTTTGGTCACATGCTTAGCAGATGTTATTGGTCGCGTGCTTAGCAGATGTTATTGGTCACATGGTTAGCATATGTTATTGAGTGTAGTGAAATGCTTTTCCAGGTAAAATAATGATCCCTTATTGATGTTACTTTTTAAGTCTTGAGACATGGATTGTGTGTGTGTGTCATTCAGAAAGTGAATGGACAAGACAAAATATTTAAGTGTCTTTGAACGGGGGTAGGGTAGTAGGTGCCAGGCACACCAGTGTGTCAAAAACTGCAACGCTGGTGAGTTTTTCACGCTCAACCGTTTCCTGTGTGTGCCACGAACGGTCCACCACGGAAAGGACATCCAGCCAACTTGACACAACTGTGGGAAGCATTGGAGTCAACATGGGCCAGCATCCCTGTGGAACGCTTTCAACACCTTGTAGAGTCAACATGGACCAGCATCCCTGTGGAACGCTTTAGACACCTTGTAGAGTCAACATGGACCAGCATCCCTGTGGAACGCTTTAGACACCTTGTAGAGTCCACATGGGCCAGCATCCCTGTGGAACACTTTAGACACCTTGTAGAGTCAACATGGACCAGCATCCCTGTGGAACGCTTTAGACACCTTGTATAATCAAACTGGACTATGTCTAGGAGTGTGAATACAATCAAACTGGACTATGTCTAGGGGTGTGAATACAATCAAACTGGACCATGTCTAGGGGTGTGAATACAATCAAACTGGACTATGTCTAGGGGTGTGAATACAATCAAACTGGACCATGTCTAGGGGTGTGAATACAATCAAACTGGACCATGTCTAGGGGTGTGAATACAATCAAACTGGACCATGTCTAGGGGTGTGAATACAATCAAACTGGACCATGTCTAGGGGTGTGAATACAATCAAACTGGACCATGTCTAGGGGTGTGAATACAATCAAACTGGACCATGTCTAGGGGTGTGAATACAATCAAACTGGACCATGTCTAGGGGTGTGAATACAATCAAACTGGACCATGTCTAGGGGTGTGAATACAATCAAACTGGACCATGTCTAGGGGTGTGAATACAATCAAACTGGACCATGTCTAGGGGTGTGAATACAATCAAACTGGACTATGTCTAGGGGTGTGAATACAATCAAACTGGACTATGTCTAGGGGTGTGAATACAATCAAACTGGACCATGTCTAGGGGTGTGAATACAATCAAACTGGACCATGTCTAGGGGTGTGAATACAATCAAACTGGACCATGTCTAGGGGTGTGAATACAATCTGAAAGCTCTGTACAAACTCCGGCTGTTATTCTACATGAGCCCCTGAAATTACCACCTCTCTCTCTCTCTCTCGCGCCGTCCAGGTATGTTCTGAGCGCCACATACAGCGCTCCAAATCATTCTGTAACCACACAGAGATTGAGAAGCTGCTGGACAAGGAGCTGATTGGAGATTTCACCAAATCCTTCGCCCTGTCTACCGTGGAGGGAAAACACCAGGACCTCAAATACATCACTCCTGAGATGGTGAGGAAGAGTCACCCTTTTATTTCTTTACCACGATAGGCTTGTTCTGTCCCTTTACCTGAGTTGATGAGGACCAGTGTTTAGCTGTAGCCCCCCTCCCGAAAAATGAAACATGATAACATTTTGCATTGTATCAGCCACAGGAGGTTGGTGGCACCTTTTGAATTGGGAGGACGGGCTCGTGGTAATTGCTTGAGTGGAAGGGTATTCAATACATCACACAAACATGGTTTGCCATAATAAATAAATAACACATTCAGAAATGGAAAAAAATGAATCGTAATAACAAGTTTTGAAGTGTTGGTCCTCTATCTAGGAGATATAAGAGCAGCAGCTGTGTAGCGCCCAGTTGGGGAGAGGTAATGCTGTATTTAAGATGCTGTATGGAAAAGCTACTGTGCCTTGCCTGTGGATTTCTTCACATTTTAATTTTTTACAAAGTGAGATTAAAATAGATTTGTCAACAATCTACACAAAATACTGGGTCAGTGGAAGATCTTTTTTTTTTTTTGTGGATAATAACTAAAATAGTTATTGCATGAGTATTCAGTCCCTTTGTTTAGGCGAGCCACCATTCTGTTCAGGAGGCAAATGTGGCATCTTCAATAATAGGGGTTGACATGTCTGAATGACTACTCCTTCCTCTGTCCCACATACACACACACACACACCCATATCCATCCATCCATCAGTAACGTCCCTCAGGTAGATGGGTAACAAATCAGACAGTGAATATCTCTTTATGGTCAAGTATTGTATTAAACCACCCAGACACCAAGATAGTCGACCTTATGAACTGCAGAACAGGAAGGACACTGTTCAGGGAGCCATGAGGGCCGTTGGTGATTTTTAAAACACAGTTCAATGGTTGTGATGGAAGAACTGAGGATGGATCAACAACATTGTACTGATAGTGACTGAGCTGAGAGTGTCCGACTGTCCCCAATGACCTCATGAGTACAAATATACAGAATAATAATCTTGTATACAACAAGGTACTAAACTAATACTGCAAAAAAAAAACACAGCAAAGGAATATACTTTTTGGCCTGAAGTCAAAGCATTTTATGTTTGGGGTAAAAAAAATAGATTAAATATAATTTATTTTCTATCTACACACACTATCCCATAATGACAAAGCGAAAAACTGTTTTTTAGAGTTAGTTTTTCCCTTAAAAAAACATCTTATAAAATACAAATTTTCCACCATAATTTGTAAATAAATTCATTAAAAGTCCTACAATGGGATTTTCTGGATTTTTTTTCTCTCATTTTGTCTGTCATAGTTGAAGTGTACCTATGATGACAATTACAGGTCTCATCTTTTTAAGTGGGAGAACTTGCACAATTGGTGGCTGACTAAATACTTTTTTGCCCCACTGTATATGGCTCATCAGGCATCAGGCTTGAATGTTCATGCTGCTTAAAGCTCTAATCAAATCCTGACATTAATATGCTTTAGATTGACCTCTTGTCGAGAGGATCTATAACCTGGGACTAACCTGTCTGTCTGTTCCTCAGATGGTGTCTGTCTGTTCCTCAGATGGTGTCTGTCTGTCCCTCAGATGGTGTCTGTCTGTCCCTCAGATGGTGTCTGTCTGTTCCTCAGATGGATCCTCTATAACCTGGGACTAACCTGTCTGTCTGTTCCTCAGATGGTGTCTGTCTGTTCCTCAGATGGTGTCTGTCTGTTCCTCAGATGGTGTCTGTCTGTTCCTCAGATGGTGTCTGTCTGTTCCTCAGATGGATCCTCTATAACCTGGGACTAACCTGTCTGTCTGTTCCTCAGATGGTGTCTGTCTGTCCCTCAGATGGTGTCTGTCTGTCCCTCAGATGGTGTCTGTCTGTTCCTCAGATGGTGTCTGTCTGTTCCTCACATGGTGTCTGTCTGTTCCTCACATGGTGTCTGTCTGTTCCTCACATGGTGTCTGTCTGTTCCTCACATGGTGTCTGTCTGTTCCTCAGATGGTGTCTGTCTGTTCCTCAGATGGTGTCTGTCTGTTCCTCAGATGGTGTCTGTCTGTTCTTCAGATGGATCCTCTATAACCTGGGACTAACCTGTCTGTCTGTTCCTCAGATGGTGTCTGTCTGTCCCTCAGATGGTGTCTGTCTGTTCCTCAGATGGTGTCTGTCTGTCCCTCAGATGGTGTCTGTCTGTTCCTCAGATGGTGTCTGTCTGTCCCTCAGATGGTGTCTGTCTGTTCCTCAGATGGATCCTCTATAACCTGGGACTAACCTGTCTGTCTGTCCCTCAGATGGTGTCTGTCTGTTCCTCAGATGGTGTCTGTCTGTCCCTCAGATGGTGTCTGTCTGTTCCTCAGATGGATCCTCTATAACCTGGGACTAACCTGTCTGTCTGTTCCTCAGATGGTGTCCGCTCTGAGCGGCCAGCTGCATCACGTTGTCGAGAGGATCGTGGTGATTGACTGTCGCTACCCGTATGAGTTTGAGGGGGGCCACATCAAAGGAGCCCTGAACCTCTACCAGGAGGAGCAGGTAGAGGAGTACCTCCTACGCACCCCCATCGCCCCTCTCTCCCCTGACCACAGGGTCCTCCTCATCTTCCACTGTGAGTTCTCCTCGGAGCGAGGGCCCGGGATGTGTCGTTTCGTACGTCGGAGGGACAGGGCGACGAACGAGTACCCTAACCTGCACTACCCAGAGCTCTACGTCCTCAAGGGAGGCTACCAGGAGTTCTTCCATCACTTCCGGGTAAAACACAATCATAGATGACAAAACGTTTTCATCTCTAGAATCAGAGGTGTGCTCATTGAAATGATCGTTACCATGCAGCCATGTCATATTTATTTCTATAACAAAAGACACGTAGTTAGGATACAGCGTTGACCGGGCCGTAGCGTTGACCGGGCCGTAGCGTTGACCGGGCCGTAGCGTTGACCGGGCCGTAGCGTTGACCGGGCCGTAGCGTTGACCGGGCCGTAGCGTTGACCGGGCCGTAGCGTTGACGGGGCCGTAGCGTTAACCGGTCCGTAGCGTTAACCGGGCCGTAGCGTTGACCGGGCCGTAGCGTTGACGGGCCGTAGCGTTGACGGGGCCGTAGCGTTGACGGGGCCGTAGCGTTGACGGGGGCCTCAGCGTTGACGGGGGCCTCAGCGTTGACGGGGGCCTCAGCGTTGACGGGGGCCTCAGCGTTGACGGGGGCCTCAGCGTTGACGGGGGCCTCAGCGTTGACGGGGGCCTCAGCGTTGACGGGGGCGTAGCGTTGACGGGGCCGTAGCGTTGACGGGGCCGTAGCGTTAACCGGTCCGTAGCGTTGACCGGGCCGTAGCGTTGACGGGGCCGTAGCGGTAACCGGGCCGTAGCGTTAACCGGGCCGTAGCGTTGACGGGGGCCTCAGCGTTGACGGGGGCCTCAGCGTTGACGGGGGGGTAGCCAGACTGTCCTCTCTGGGCAGCCAGGTTTGTCTGTGACGACCGGTCTCTATAGCCAGACTGTCCTCTCTGGTCCTGTATCTAGTCAAATGTTTTCCTCAGTTTTCTATCAGTCACAGTGGTCAGGTAGTACATGGTGGCAGACTGTCTGTTTAGAGACAAATAGCATTGTAGTAGAAGTTGACCTTTTTGTGGTGTCTTTCCAACAGGTGATTTTAGTTTAGTTTTGTGATGATTTGGTTGGGCCAGAATTTCTGAGTGCAGTCCTGAGTGTCTATGGGGTTGGTTTGGGTTGGTGAACTGAGCCTCAGAACCAGCTGGCTGAGTGCTGTCCTGAGTGTCTATGGGGTTGGTTTGGGTTAGTGAACTGAGCCTCAGAACCAGCTGGCTGAGTGCTGTCCTGAGTGTCTATGGGGTTGGTTTGGGTTGGTGAACTGAGCCTCAGAACCAGCTGGCTGAGTGCTGTCCTGAGTGTCTATGGGGTTGGTTTGGGTTAGTGAACTGAGCCTCAGAACCAGCTGGCTGAGTGCTGTCCTGAATCTCTATGGGGTTGGTTTGGGTTAGTGAACTGAGCCTCAGAACCAGCTGGCTGAGTGCTGTCCTGAATCTCTATTGGGTTAGTGAACTGAGCCTCAGAACCAGCTGGCTGAGTGCTGTCCTGAGTCTCTATGGGGTTGGTTTGGGTTAGTGAACTGAGCCTCAGAACCAGCTGGCTGAGTGCTGTCCTGAATCTCTATGGGGTTGGTTTGGGTTAGTGAACTGAGCCTCAGAACCAGCTGGCTGAGTGCTGTCCTGAGTCTCTATGGGGTTGGTGAACTGAGCCTCAGAACCAGAACCAGCTGGTTTGAGTGCTGTCCTGAGGCTCTATGGGGTTGGTCTTTGGGTTAGTGAACTGAGCCTCAGAACCAGCTGGCTGAGTGCTGTCCTGAGGCTCTATGGGGTTGGTTTGGGTTAGTGAACTGAGCCTCAGAACCAGCTGGCTGAGTGCTGTCCTGAGGCTCTATGGGGTTGGTTTGGGTTGGTGAACTGAGCCTCAGAACCAGCTGGCTGAGTGCTGTCCTGAGGCTCTATGGGGTTGGTTTGGGTTAGTGAACTGAGCCTCAGAACCAGCTGGCTGAGTGCTGTCCTGAGGCTCTATGGGGTTGGTTTGGGTTAGTGAACTGAGCCTCAGAACCAGCTGGCTGAGTGCTGTCCTGAGGCTCTATGGGGTTGGTTTGGGTTGGTGAACTGAGCCTCAGAGCCAGCTGGCTGAGGGGACTCTTGTTTCATCTCTTGACATTGTAGAGCTGTGTGATGGAATGTTTTGGGGTCACGTGTTTTTAGATGGTTGTAAAATGTGATGTCTCCTTTTTTCTCTATGTATGAAGTGTGTGTTTTGGTCCAATTCTGATCTACATGGGTTATTTGGAGGGTTTCTTTGTACTTCCAACACAGTCTGGCAAAACTCTGCACTTCGTTTGGATGTTTGTCCCCTTTTGGTAAATTCATTATGAGAGATTGGATCCCATACTTCACTGCCATGTAGAGCAATTGGTTCTATAACTGATATGAAAATGTTGAGCCAGATTCTAATTGGAATTTCTATGCCATTAAAATAAACATTAAATTAGAAGGCTCTTCTTGCTTTGTCTCTCAGCTCGTTCACAGCCTTGTGAAAGCTACCTGTGTTGCTGATATTCAGCCTTGTGAAAGCTACCTGTGTTGCTGATATTCAGCCTTGTGAAAGCTACCTGTGTTGCTGATATTCAGCCTTGTGAAAGCTACCTGTGTTGCTGATATTCAGCCTTGTGAAAGCTACCTGTGTTGCTGATATTCAGCCTTGTGAAAGCTACCTGTGTTGCTGATATTCAGCCTTGTGAAAGCTACCTGTGTTGCTGATATTCAGCCTTGTGAAAGCTACCTGTGTTGCTGATATTCAGCCTTGTGAAAGCTACCTGTGTTGCTGATATTCAGCCTTGTGAAAGCTACCTGTGTTGCTGATATTTAGTCGGTTTTGGTGTGTTCTAATAGAACTGTGTCCAAATACAATTTATATTTGTCATCCTGATTTCCAGAAGAAAAAAAATGGATTATATATTTTTTTAGATTAACGGTCAGAGCCCAGGTCTGACAGAACCCAGGTCTGACAGAACCTGTGGTTAACGGTCAGAGCCCAGGTCTGACAGAACCCAGGTCTGACAGAACCTGTGGTTAACGGTCAGAGCCCAGGTCTGACAGAACCCAGGTCTGACAGAACCTGTGGTTAACGGTCAGAGCCCAGGTCTGACAGAACCCAGGTCTGACAGAACCTGTGGTTAACGGTCAGAGCCCAGGTCTGACAGAACCTGTGGTTAACGGTCAGAGCCCAAGTCTGGCAGAACCTGTGGTTAACGGTCAGAGTCCAGGTCTGACAGAACCTGTGGTTAACGGTCAGAGTCCAGGTCTGACAGAACCTGTGGTTAACGGTCAGAGCCCAGGTCTGACAGAACCTGTGGTTAACGGTCAGAGCCCAGGTCTGACAGAACCTGTGGTTAACGGTCAGAGCCCAGGTCTGACAGAACCTGGGCAGATGATTTAGGTGCTCCTGTAACTTAGTGGGAGACAGCAGACCCTCCTTAGTGGGAGACAGCAGACCCTCCTTAGTGGGAGACAGCAGACCCTCCTTAGTGGGAGACAGCAGACCCTCCTTAGTGGGAGACAGCAGACCCTCCTTAGTGGGAGACAGCAGACCCTCCTTAGTGGGAGACAGCAGAGCCTCC
Source organism: Oncorhynchus nerka (assembly GCF_034236695.1). Lineage (NCBI taxonomy): Eukaryota > Metazoa > Chordata > Actinopteri > Salmoniformes > Salmonidae > Oncorhynchus > Oncorhynchus nerka. The sequence goes on along the minus strand of NC_088413.1, from coordinate 83,391,031 downwards.
TTAGTGGGAGACAGCAGAGCCTCCTTAGTGGGAGACAGCAGACCCTCCTTAGTGGGAGACAGCAGACCCTCCTTAGTGGGAGACAGCAGACCCTCCTTAGTGGGAGACAGCAGAGCCTCCTTAGTGGGAGACAGCAGAGCCTCCTTAGTGGGAGACAGCAGACCCTCCTTAGTGGGAGACAGCAGACCCTCCTTAGTGGGAGACAGCAGCACCAGGTCATCTGTCTACAGCAGAGCCTCCTTAGTGGGAGACAGCAGACCCTCCTTAGTGGGAGACAGCAGACCCTCCTTAGTGGGAGACAGCAGACCCTCCTTAGTGGGAGACAGCAGCACCAGGTCATCTGTCTACAGCAGAGCCTCCTTAGTGGGAGACAGCAGACCCTCCTTAGTGGGAGACAGCAGACCCTCCTTAGTGGGAGACAGCAGACCCTCCTTAGTGGGAGACAGCAGCACCAGGTCATCTGTCTACAGCAGACCCTCCTTAGTGGGAGACAGCAGCACCAGGGAGACAGCAGCACCAGGTCATCTGTCTACAGCAGACCCTCCTTAGTGGGAGACAGCAGCACCAGGTCATCTGTCTACAGCAGACCCTCCTTAGTGGGAGACAGCAGCACCAGGTCATCTGTCTACAGCAGACCCTCCTTAGTGGGAGACAGCAGCACCAGGTCATCTGTCTACAGCAGACACTTGATTTCAGTGTTGTGTAAGGTGATACCAGGTGCTGCCGATTCTTCTAATGTTTTTGCCAATACATTAATGTAGATGTTAAATAGTGTTGGACTTACTGGACAGCCCTGTTTCACTCCACGTCCCTGAGAGAAGTTTGCTTGTTGCTAATGTTTACCTCACATTTGTTTTTAGTGTACATTGATTTAATAACATGTTTAGTCTATTAGTTTATAGACAATGTAAAAAAATTGTACTGAAATGAATCAAATAAAATATTTTATTTGTCACGTGCTCCGAATACAACAGGTTTTTACCTTACCGTGAAATGCTTACTTACAAGCCATTAACCAACAATGTAGTTCAAGAAAGAGTTAAGAAAATGTTTACTAAATAAACTATAGTAAAATTTAAATTAAGAGTAACACAATAAAAATAACAACAACGAGCCTATATACATGGGGAACCGAGTCAATGTGCGGGGGCACAAGTTAAGTTATTTTGTACATGTAGGTAGGGGTAAAGTGACTATGCATAGATAATAAGTTCAACAATTTAAAGGCAACGCTACCAAATACTAATTGAGTGCATGTAAACTTCTGACCCACTGGGAATGTGATGAAAGAAATAAAAGCTGAAATAAATCCTTCTCTCTACTATTATTCTGACATTTCACATTCTTAAAATAAAGTGGTGATCCTAACTGACCTAAAACAGGGAATATTTAAATGTCAGGTATTGTGAAAAACCGACTTTAAATGCTGCCTACTCTTCAACTGTACTTATGGTGCTGCCTACTCTTCAACTGTACTTATGGTGCTGCCTACTCTTCAACTGTACTTATGGTGCTGCCTACTCTTCAACTGTACTTATGGTGCTGCCTACTCTTCAACTGTACTTATGGTGCTGCCTACTCTTCAACTGTACTTATGGTGCTGCCTACTCTTCAACTGTACTTATGGTGCTGCCTACTCTTCAACTGTACTTATGGTGCTGCCTACTCTTCAACTGTACTTATGGTGCTGCCTACTCTTCAACTGTACTTATGGTGCTGCCTACTCTTCAACTGTAGGTAGGGAACTGGTCTGTGCCAATATAAAGTATCAATACTGGAGGAGGCAGGTGGCAGCGGGAGGAGGAACTGGTCTGTCTGCCCAATATAAAGGATCAATATATTTACATTTACATTTAAGTCATTTAGCAGACGCTCTTATCCAGAGCGACTTACAAATTGGTGCATTCACCTTATGACCTCCAGTGGAACAGCCACTTTACAATAGTGCATCTAAATCTTTTAAGGGGGGGGGTGAGAAGGATTACTTTATCCTATCCTAGGTATTCCTTAAAGAGGTGGGGTTTCAGGTGTCTCCGGAAGGTGGTGATTGACTCCGCTGTCCTGGCGTCGTGAGGGAGTTTGTTCCACCATTGGGGGGTCAGAGCAGCGAACAGTTTTGACTGGGCTGAGCGGGAACTGTACTTCCTCAGTGGTAGGGAGGCGAGCAGGCCAGAGGTGGATGAACGCAGTGCCCTTGTTTGGGTGTAGGGCCTGATCAGAGCCTGGAGGTACTGAGGTGCCGTTCCCCTCACAGCTCCGTAGGCAAGCACCATGGTCTTGTAGCGGATGCGAGCTTCAACTGGAAGCCAGTGGAGAGCGCGGAGGAGCGGGGTGACGTGAGAGAACTTGGGAAGGTTGAACACCACACGGGCTGCGGCGTTCTGGAGGAGTACTGGAGGAGGAGGGAGGGAGGGAGGAGGTGGGGAACTGGTCTGTCTGCCCAATATAAAGGATCAATACTGGAGGAGGCAGGTGGGAGGAGGTGGGGAACTGGTCTGTGCCAATATAAAGGATCAATACTGGAGGAGGCAGGTGGGAGGAGGTGGGGAACTGGTCTGTCTGCCCAATATAAAGGATCAATACTGGAGGAGGCAGGTGGGAGGAGGTAGGGAACTGGTCTGTCTGCCCAATATAAAGGATCAATACTGGAGGAGGTGGGGAACTGGTCTGCCTGCCCAATATAAAGGATCAATACTGGAGGAGGCAGGTGGGAGGAGGTGGGGAACTGGTCTGTCTGCCCAATATAAAGGATCAATACTGGAGGAGGCAGGTGGGAGGAGGTAGGGAACTGGTCTGTCTGCCCAATATAAAGGATCAATACTGGAGGAGGTGGGGAACTGGTCTGTGCCAATATAAAGGATCAATACTGGAGGAGGCAGGTGGGAGGAGGTAGGGAACTGGTCTGTGCCAATATAAAGGATCAATACTGGAGGAGGCAGGTGGGAGGAGGTAGGGAACTGGTCTGTCTGCCCAATATAAAGGATCAATACTGGAGGAGGAATAAAAATAGCATCAATAGGAAAGTAATCCAGTTTCATTTGAGGACCAGGATGTTGACAGCTGTGCCGTACAGATTCCAGGGTACAGGGTATGCGTGGTTTTATATATCAACGCAAGATTCAAGACTTCGTGCTTTTTAGCTAAAATGATTTTATAGAATTCTTGCCACCAACAAAATGGTGAATATTTAGGGCATAAAATCATCGAAGCTCTGCAGATTTTGTTGTGAGGATACAGAATCAAGACTGTTTATTTTGGTATTAATTAACCTCAGGTAGCCTGTTTCTGGTCTCATGTTCAGGAATGGCTGAAAATGCATAGCATTGATCTAAAATTCACCCTAGAAATAGTACTGTTAGGAGATCTGGAGAGACCAGGTCAGTTAATTACTAAACTACTAATACTCTTAGTAAAAGTATTTATCTTCAATCTGTAGATTCTATTCGATAGATTGACAGGTTGATTGGTCTGTCAGTCTCTGTCCCTCAACTTATGGCAGGCAGCAATGTAGTGCCCTGACAACCCACAGCTCTCTGCGTCCTCCCCCAACAGGACGGGTAGCCTATCCTCATCAGAGAGCTCTTCAATGTAGTGGTCTGCCAACCCACAGCTCTCTGCGTCCTCCCACCAACAGGACGGGTAGCCTATCCTCATCAGAGAGCTCTTCAATGTAGTGGTCTGCCAACCCACAGCTCTCTGCGTCCTCCCCCAACAGGACGGGTAGCCTATCCTCATCAGAGAGCTCTTCAATGTAGTGGTCTGCCAACCCACAGCTCTCTGCGTCCTCCCCCAACAGGACGGGTAGCCTATCCTCATCAGAGAGGTCTTTGAAACCTTGAATAAGGGTTTCAAATTTGGGGGGAATGAGACTCTCTAATTGTAAATTTGACATTTTGTCAGGAAATGCATCTCCGTCTCAGGTTCTGCTGTGGTGCAGTGGTTGCACGCCCTTTCCTCTACAGGAAGTCAGGTTTTCATGTGTCTACCCTTCTCGATGGAAAGCCTTTGCTCACTGAGTCTGTACATCTCATCACTAATCATGGTCAAATAGTTTGCCACGGTGTTCTGTCAATTTAGGGCCAGATAGCAGTGCATTTTGCTTTGTGTTTGTGTTTCCCAATAAGTCATGTAGTTTTGTTTTGACTGTGTTGTAATTTGGTTTATCCTGATTGATTGGATGTTCTGGTCCTGAGGCTTCAGTGTGTTAGTAGAACAGGTTAGTGAACCTAGCCCCAGGACCAGCTGGATGAGGGGACTGAGGTTTCAGTGTGTTAGTAGAACAGGTTTGTGAACTCAGCCCCAGGACCAGCTGGATGAGGGGACTGAGGCTTCAGTGTGTTAGTAGAACAGGTTAGTGAACTCAGGTCCAGCTGGATGAGGGGACTGAGGCTTCAGTGTGTTAGTAGAACAGGTTAGTGAACTCAGCCCCAGGACCAGCTGGATGAGGGGACTGAGGCTTCAGTGTGTTAGTAGAACAGGTTAGTGAACTCAGGACCAGCTGGATGAGGGGACTGAGGCTTCAGTGTGTTAGTAGAACAGGTTAGTGAACTCAGGACCAGCTGGATGAGGGGACTGAGGCTTCAGTGTGTTAGTAGAACAGGTTAGTGAACTCAGCCCCAGGACCAGCTGGATGAGGGGACTGAGGCTTCAGTGTGTTAGTAGAACAGGTTAGTGAACTCAGGACCAGCTGGATGAGGGGACTGAGGTTTCAGTGTGTTAGTAGAACAGGTTTGTGAACTCAGCCCCAGGACCAGCTGGATGAGGGGACTGAGGCTTCAGTGTGTTAGTAGAACAGGTTAGTGAACTCAGGTCCAGCTGGATGAGGGGACTGAGGCTTCAGTGTGTTAGTAGAACAGGTTAGTGAACTCAGCACCAGGACCAGCTGGATGAGGGGACTGAGGCTTCAGTGTGTTAGTAGAACAGGTTAGTGAACTCAGGACCAGCTGGATGAGGGGACTGAGGCTTCAGTGTGTTAGTAGAACAGGTTAGTGAACTCAGCCCCAGGACCAGCTGGATGAGGGGACTGAGGCCTCAGTGTGTTAGTAGAACAGGTTTGTGAACTCAGCACCAGGACCAGCTGGATGAGGGGACTGAGGCTTCAGTGTGTTAGGAGAACAGGTTAGTGAACTCAGCCCCAGGACCAGCTGGATGAGGGGACTGAGGCTTCCGTGTGTTAGTAGAACAGGTTAGTGAACTCAGGACCAGCTGGATGAGGGGACTGAGGCTTCAGTGTGTTAGTAGAACAGGTTAGTGAACTCAGCCCCAGGACCAGCTGGATGAGGGGACTGAGGCTTCAGTGTGTTAGTAGAACAGGTTAGTGAACTCAGCCCCAGCTGGATGAGGGGACTGAGGCTTCAGTGTGTTAGTAGAACAGGTTAGTGAACTCAGCCCCAGGACCAGCTGGATGAGGGGACTGAGGCTTCAGTGTGTTAGTAGAACAGGTTAGTGAACTCAGCCCCAGGACCAGCTGGATGAGGGGACTGAGGCTTCAGTGTGTTAGTAGAACAGGTTAGTGAACTCAGCCCCAGCTGGATGAGGGGACTGAGGCTTCAGTGTGTTAGAACAGGTTAGTGAACTCAGCCCCAGGACCAGCTGGATGAGGGGACTGAGGCTTCCGTGTGTTAGTAGAACAGGTTAGTGAACTCAGGACCAGCTGGATGAGGGGACTGAGGCTTCAGTGTGTTAGTAGAACAGGTTAGTGAACTCAGCCCCAGGACCAGCTGGATGAGGGGACTGAGGCTTCAGTGTGTTAGTAGAACAGGTTAGTGAACTCAGCCCCAGGACCAGCTGGATGAGGGGACTGAGGCTTCAGTGTGTTAGTAGAACAGGTTAGTGAACTCAGCCCCAGGACCAGCTGGATGAGGGGACTGAGGCTTCAGTGTGTTAGTAGAACAGGTTAGTGAACTCAGGACCAGCTGGATGAGGGGACTGAGGCTTCAGTGTGTTAGTAGAACAGGTTAGTGAACTCAGCCCCAGGACCAGCTGGATGAGGGGACTGAGGCTTCAGTGTGTTAGTAGAACAGGTTAGTGAACTCAGCCCCAGGACCAGCTGGATGAGGGGACTGAGGCTTCAGTGTGTTAGTAGAACAGGTTAGTGAACTCAGCCCCAGGACCAGCTGGATGAGGGGACTGAGGCTTCAGTGTGTTAGTAGAACAGGTTAGTGAACTCAGGACCAGCTGGATGAGGGGACTGAGGCTTCAGTGTGTTAGTAGAACAGGTTAGTGAACTCAGCCCCAGCTGGATGAGGGGACTGAGGCTTCAGTGTGTTAGTAGAACAGGTTAGTGAACTCAGCCCCAGGACCAGCTGGATGAGGGGACTGAGGCTTCAGTGTGTTAGTAGAACAGGTTAGTGAACTCAGGACCAGCTGGATGAGGGGACTGAGGCTTCAGTGTGTTAGTAGAACAGGTTAGTAAACTCAGGACCAGCTGGATGAGGGGACTGAGGCTTCAGTGTGTTAGTAGAACAGGTTAGTGAACTCAGGACCAGCTGGATGAGGGGACTGAGGCTTCAGTGTGTTAGTAGAACAGGTTTGTGAACTCAGCCCCAGGACCAGCTGGATGAGGGGACTGAGGCTTCAGTGTGTTAGAACAGGTTAGTGAACTCAGCCCCAGGACCAGCTGGATGAGGGGACTGAGGCTTCCGTGTGTTAGTAGAACAGGTTAGTGAACTCAGGACCAGCTGGATGAGGGGACTGAGGCTTCAGTGTGTTAGTAGAACAGGTTAGTGAACTCAGCCCCAGGACCAGCTGGATGAGGGGACTGAGGCTTCAGTGTGTTAGTAGAACAGGTTAGTGAACTCAGCCCCAGGACCAGCTGGATGAGGGGACTGAGGCTTCAGTGTGTTAGTAGAACAGGTTAGTGAACTCAGGACCAGCTGGATGAGGGGACTGAGGCTTCAGTGTGTTAGTAGAACAGGTTAGTGAACTCAGCCCCAGGACCAGCTGGATGAGGGGACTGAGGCTTCAGTGTGTTAGTAGAACAGGTTAGTGAACTCAGGACCAGCTGGATGAGGGGACTGAGGTTTCAGTGTGTTAGTAGAACAGGTTTGTGAACTCAGCCCCAGGACCAGCTGGATGAGGGGACTGAGGCTTCAGTGTGTTAGTAGAACAGGTTAGTGAACTCAGGACCAGCTGGATGAGGGGACTGAGGCTTCAGTGTGTTAGTAGAACAGGTTAGTGAACTCAGGACCAGCTGGATGAGGGGACTGAGGCTTCAGTGTGTTAGTAGAACAGGTTAGTGAACTCAGGACCAGCTGGATGAGGGGACTGAGGCTTCAGTGTGTTAGTAGAAGAGGTTTGTGAACTCAGCCCCAGGACCAGCTGGATGAGGGGACTGAGGCCTCAGTGTGTTAGTAGAACAGGTTAGTGAACTCAGCCCCAGGACCAGCTGGATGAGGGGACTGAGGCTTCAGTGTGTTAGTAGAACAGGTTAGTGAACTCAGCCCCAGGACCAGCTGGATGAGGGGACTGAGGCTTCAGTGTGTTAGTAGAACAGGTTAGTGAACTCAGGACCAGCTGGATGAGGGGACTGAGGTTTCAGTGTGTTAGTAGAACAGGTTTGTGAACTCAGGACCAGCTGGATGAGGGGACTGAGGCTTCAGTGTGTTAGTAGAACAGGTTAGTGAACTCAGCCCCAGGACCAGCTGGATGAGGGGACTGAGGCTTCAGTGTGTTAGTAGAACAGGTTAGTGAACTCAGGACCAGCTGGATGAGGGGACTGAGGCTTCAGTGTGTTAGTAGAACAGGTTAGTGAACTCAGCCCCAGGACCAGCTGGATGAGGGGACTGAGGCTTCAGTGTGTTAGTAGAACAGGTTAGTGAACTCAGGACCAGCTGGATGAGGGGACTGAGGCTTCAGTGTGTTAGTAGAACAGGTTAGTGAACTCAGAACCAGCTGGATGAGGGGACTGAGGCTTCAGTGTGTTAGTAGAACAGGTTAGTGAACTCAGGACCAGCTGGATGAGGGGACTGAGGCTTCAGTGTGTTAGTAGAAGAGGTTTGTGAACTCAGCCCCAGGACCAGCTGGATGAGGGGACTGAGGCCTCAGTGTGTTAGTAGAACAGGTTAGTGAACTCAGCCCCAGGACCAGCTGGATGAGGGGACTGAGGCTTCAGTGTGTTAGTAGAACAGGTTAGTGAACTCAGCCCCAGGACCAGCTGGATGAGGGGACTGAGGCTTCAGTGTGTTAGTAGAACAGGTTAGTGAACTCAGCCCCAGGACCAGCTGGATGAGGGGACTGAGGCTTCAGTGTGTTAGTAGAACAGGTTAGTGAACTCAGGACCAGCTGGATGAGGGGACTGAGGTTTCAGTGTGTTAGTAGAACAGGTTTGTGAACTCAGCCCCAGGACCAGCTGGATGAGGGGACTGAGGCTTCAGTGTGTTAGTAGAACAGGTTAGTGAACTCAGCCCCAGGACCAGCTGGATGAGGGGACTGAGGCTTCAGTGTGTTAGTAGAACAGGTTAGTGAACTCAGGACCAGCTGGATGAGGGGACTGAGGCTTCAGTGTGTTAGTAGAACAGGTTAGTGAACTCAGGACCAGCTGGATGAGGGGACTGAGGCTTCAGTGTGTTAGTAGAACAGGTTAGTGAACTCAGGACCAGCTGGATGAGGGGACTGAGGCTTCAGTGTGTTAGTAGAACAGGTTTGTGAACTCAGGACCAGCTGGATGAGGGGACTGAGGCTTCAGTGTGTTAGTAGAACAGGTTAGTGAACTCAGCCCCAGGACCAGCTGGATGAGGGGACTGAGGCTTCAGTGTGTTAGTAGAACAGGTTAGTGAACTCAGCCCCAGGACCAGCTGGATGAGGGGACTGAGGCTTCAGTGTGTTAGTAGAACAGGTTAGTGAACTCAGCCCCAGGACCAGCTGGATGAGGGGACTGAGGCTTCAGTGTGTTAGTAGAACAGGTTAGTGAACTCAGGACCAGCTGGATGAGGGGACTGAGGTTTCAGTGTGTTAGTAGAACAGGTTTGTGAACTCAGCCCCAGGACCAGCTGGATGAGGGGACTGAGGCTTCAGTGTGTTAGTAGAACAGGTTAGTGAACTCAGCCCCAGGACCAGCTGGATGAGGGGACTGAGGCTTCAGTGTGTTAGTAGAACAGGTTAGTGAACTCAGCCCCAGGACCAGCTGGATGAGGGGACTGAGGCTTCAGTGTGTTAGTAGAACAGGTTAGTGAACTCAGGACCAGCTGGATGAGGGGACTGAGGCTTCAGTGTGTTAGTAGAACAGGTTAGTGAACTCAGGACCAGCTGGATGAGGGGACTGAGGCTTCAGTGTGTTAGTAGAACAGGTTAGTGAACTCAGGACCAGCTGGATGAGGGGACTGAGGCTTCAGTGTGTTAGTAGAACAGGTTAGTGAACCCAGGACCAGCTGGATGAGGGGACTGAGGCTTCAGTGTGTTAGTAGAACAGGTTAGTGAACTCAGGACCAGCTGGATGAGGGGACTGAGGCTTCAGTGTGTTAGTAGAACAGGTTAGTGAACTCAGGACCAGCTGGATGAGGGGACTGAGGCTTCAGTGTGTTAGTAGAACAGGTTAGTGAACTCAGCCCCAGGACCAGCTGGATGAGGGGACTGAGGCTTCAGTGTGTTAGTAGAACAGGTTAGTGAACTCAGCCCCAGGACCAGCTGGATGAGGGGACTGAGGCTTCAGTGTGTTAGTAGAACAGGTTAGTGAACCCAGGACCAGCTGGATGAGGGGACTGAGGCTTCAGTGTGTTAGTAGAACAGGTTAGTGAACTCAGCCCCAGGACCAGCTGGATGAGGGGACTGAGGCTTCAGTGTGTTAGTAGAACAGGTTAGTGAACTCAGGACCAGCTGGATGAGGGGACTGAGGCTTCAGTGTGTTAGTAGAACAGGTTAGTGAACTCAGGACCAGCTGGATGAGGGGACTGAGGCTTCAGTGTGTTAGTAGAACAGGTTAGTGAACTCAGGACCAGCTGGATGAGGGACTGAGGCTTCAGTGTGTTAGTAGAACAGGTTAGTGAACTCAGCCCCAGGACCAGCTGGATGAGGGGACTGAGGCTTCAGTGTGTTAGTAGAACAGGTTAGTGAACTCAGCCCCAGGACCAGCTGGATGAGGGGACTGAGGCTTCAGTGTGTTAGTAGAACAGGTTAGTGAACTCAGCCCCAGGACCAGCTGGATGAGGGGACTGAGGCTTCAGTGTGTTAGTAGAACAGGTTAGTGAACTCAGCCCCAGGACCAGCTGGATGAGGGGACTGAGGCTTCAGTGTGTTAGTAGAACAGGTTAGTGAACTCAGGACCAGCTGGATGAGGGGACTGAGGCTTCAGTGTGTTAGTAGAACAGGTTAGTGAACTCAGCCCCAGGACCAGCTGGATGAGGGGACTGAGGCTTCAGTGTGTTAGTAGAACAGGTTAGTGAACTCAGCCCCAGGACCAGCTGGATGAGGGGACTGAGGCTTCAGTGTGTTAGTAGAACAGGTTAGTGAACTCAGCCCCAGGACCAGCTGGATGAGGGGACTGAGGCTTCAGTGTGTTAGTAGAACAGGTTAGTGAACTCAGGACCAGCTGGATGAGGGGACTGAGGCTTCAGTGTGTTAGTAGAACAGGTTAGTGAACTCAGGACCAGCTGGATGAGGGGACTGAGGCTTCAGTGTGTTAGTAGAACAGGTTAGTGAACTCAGGACCAGCTGGATGAGGGGACTGAGGCTTCAGTGTGTTAGTAGAACAGGTTAGTGAACTCAGCCCCAGGACCAGCTGGATGAGGGGACTGAGGCTTCAGTGTGTTAGTAGAACAGGTTTGTGAACTCAGCCCCAGGACCAGCTGGATGAGGGGACTGAGGCTTCAGTGTGTTAGTAGAACAGGTTAGTGAACTCAGCCCCAGGACCAGCTGGATGAGGGGACTGAGGCTTCAGTGTGTTAGTAGAACAGGTTAGTGAACTCAGGACCAGCTGGATGAGGGACTGAGGCTTCAGTGTGTTAGTAGAACAGGTTTGTGAACTCAGCCCCAGGACCAGCTGGATGAGGGGACTGAGGCTTCAGTGTGTTAGTAGAACAGGTTAGTGAACTCAGCCCCAGGACCAGCTGGATGAGGGGACTGAGGCTTCAGTGTGTTAGTAGAACAGGTTAGTGAACTCAGCCCCAGGACCAGCTGGATGAGGGGACTGAGGCTTCAGTGTGTTAGTAGAACAGGTTAGTGAAACCCAGGACCAGCTGGATGAGGGGACTGAGGCTTCAGTGTGTTAGTAGAACAGGTTAGTGAACTCAGGACCAGCTGGATGAGGGGACTGAGGCTTCAGTGTGTTAGTAGAACAGGTTAGTGAACTCAGGACCAGCTGGATGGGGACTGAGGCTTCAGTGTGTTAGTAGAACAGGTTAGTGAACTCAGGACCAGCTGGATGAGGGGACTGAGGCTTCAGTGTGTTAGTAGAACAGGTTAGTGAACTCAGCCCCAGGACCAGCTGGATGAGGGGACTGAGGCTTCAGTGTGTTAGTAGAACAGGTTAGTGAACTCAGCCCCAGGACCAGCTGGATGAGGGGACTGAGGCTTCAGTGTGTTAGTAGAACAGGTTAGTGAACTCAGCCCCAGGACCAGCTGGATGAGGGGACTGAGGCTTCAGTGTGTTAGTAGAACAGGTTAGTGAACTCAGGACCAGCTGGATGAGGGGACTGAGGCTTCAGTGTGTTAGTAGAACAGGTTAGTGAACTCAGCCCCAGGACCAGCTGGATGAGGGGACTGAGGCTTCAGTGTGTTAGTAGAACAGGTTAGTGAACTCAGGACCAGCTGGATGAGGGGACTGAGGCTTCAGTGTGTTAGTAGAACAGGTTAGTGAACTCAGCCCCAGGACCAGCTGGATGAGGGACTGAGGCTTCAGTGTGTTAGTAGAACAGGTTAGTGAACTCAGCCCCAGGACCAGCTGGATGAGGGGACTGAGGCTTCAGTGTGTTAGTAGAACAGGTTAGTGAACTCAGGACCAGCTGGATGAGGGGACTGAGGCTTCAGTGTGTTAGTAGAACAGGTTAGTGAACTCAGGACCAGCTGGATGAGGGGACTGAGGCTTCAGTGTGTTAGTAGAACAGGTTAGTGAACTCAGGACCAGCTGGATGAGGGGACTGAGGCTTCAGTGTGTTAGTAGAACAGGTTAGTGAACTCAGCCCCAGGACCAGCTGGATGAGGGGACTGAGGCTTCAGTGTGTTAGTAGAACAGGTTAGTGAACTCAGCCCCAGGACCAGCTGGATGAGGGACTGAGGCTTCAGTGTGTTAGTAGAACAGGTTAGTGAACTCAGCCCCAGGACCAGCTGGATGAGGGACTGAGGCTTCAGTGTGTTAGTAGAACAGGTTAGTGAACTCAGCCCCAGGACCAGCTGGATGAGGGGACTGAGGCTTCAGTGTGTTAGTAGAACAGGTTAGTGAAACAGCCCCAGGACCAGCTGGATGAGGGGACTGAGGCTTCAGTGTGTTAGTAGAACAGGTTAGTGAACTCAGCCCCAGGACCAGCTGGATGAGGGGACTGAGGCTTCAGTGTGTTAGTAGAACAGGTTAGTGAACTCAGGACCAGCTGGATGAGGGGACTGAGGCTTCAGTGTGTTAGTAGAACAGGTTAGTGAACTCAGCCCCAGGACCAGCTGGATGAGGGGACTGAGGCTTCAGTGTGTTAGTAGAACAGGTTAGTGAACTCAGGACCAGCTGGATGAGGGGACTGAGGCTTCAGTGTGTTAGTAGAACAGGTTAGTGAACTCAGGACCAGCTGGATGAGGGACTGAGGCTTCAGTGTGTTAGTAGAACAGGTTAGTGAACTCAGGACCAGCTGGATGAGGGGACTGAGGCTTCAGTGTGTTAGTAGAACAGGTTTGTGAACTCAGCCCCAGGACCAGCTGGATGAGGGACTGAGGCTTCAGTGTGTTAGTAGAACAGGTTAGTGAACCAGGACCAGCTGGATGAGGGGACTGAGGCTTCAGTGTGTTAGTAGAACAGGTTAGTGAACTCAGGACCAGCTGGATGAGGGACTGAGGCTTCAGTGTGTTAGTAGAACAGGTTAGTGAACTCAGCCCCAGGACCAGCTGGATGAGGGGACTGAGGCTTCAGTGTGTTAGTAGAACAGGTTAGTGAACTCAGCCCCAGGACCAGCTGGATGAGGGACTGAGGCTTCAGTGTGTTAGTAGAACAGGTTAGTGAACAGCCCCAGGACCAGCTGGATGAGGGGACTGAGGCTTCAGTGTGTTAGTAGAACAGGTTAGTGAACTCAGCCCCAGGACCAGCTGGATGAGGGGACTGAGGCTTCAGTGTGTTAGTAGAACAGGTTAGTGAACTCAGCCCCAGGACCAGCTGGATGAGGGGACTGAGGCTTCAGTGTGTTAGTAGAACAGGTTAGTGAACTCAGGACCAGCTGGATGAGGGGACTGAGGCTTCAGTGTGTTAGTAGAACAGGTTAGTGAACTCAGGACCAGCTGGATGAGGGGACTGAGGCTTCAGTGTGTTAGTAGAACAGGTTTGTGAACTCAGCCCCAGGACCAGCTGGATGAGGGGACTGAGGCTTCAGTGTGTTAGTAGAACAGGTTAGTGAACTCAGCCCCAGGACCAGCTGGATGAGGGGACTGAGGCTTCAGTGTGTTAGTAGAACAGGTTAGTGAACTCAGCCCCAGGACCAGCTGGATGAGGGGACTGAGGCTTCAGTGTGTTAGTAGAACAGGTTAGTGAACTCAGCCCCAGGACCAGCTGGATGAGGGACTGAGGCTTCAGTGTGTTAGTAGAACAGGTTAGTGAACTCAGGACCAGCTGGATGAGGGACTGAGGCTTCAGTGTGTTAGTAGAACAGGTTAGTGAACTCAGCCCCAGGACCAGCTGGATGAGGGGACTGAGGCTTCAGTGTGTTAGTAGAACAGGTTAGTGAACTCAGCCCCAGGACCAGCTGGATGAGGGGACTGAGGCTTCAGTGTGTTAGTAGAACAGGTTAGTGAACTCAGCCCCAGGACCAGCTGGATGAGGGACTGAGGCTTCAGTGTGTTAGTAGAACAGGTTAGTGAACTCAGGACCAGCTGGATGAGGGGACTGAGGCTTCAGTGTGTTAGTAGAACAGGTTAGTGAACTCAGGACCAGCTGGATGAGGGGACTGAGGCTTCAGTGTGTTAGTAGAACAGGTTAGTGAACTCAGGACCAGCTGGATGAGGGGACTGAGGCTTCAGTGTGTTAGTAGAACAGGTTAGTGAACTCAGCCCCAGGACCAGCTGGATGAGGGGACTGAGGCTTCAGTGTGTTAGTAGAACAGGTTAGTGAACTCAGCCCCAGGACCAGCTGGATGAGGGGACTGAGGCTTCAGTGTGTTAGTAGAACAGGTTAGTGAACTCAGCCCCAGGACCAGCTGGATGAGGGACTGACTAGAACAGGGTGAACTCAGGACCAGCTGGATGAGGGACTGAGGCTTCAGTGTGTTAGTAGAACAGGTTAGTGAACTCAGCCCCAGGACCAGCTGGATGAGGGACTGAGGCTTCAGTGTGTTAGTAGAACAGGTTAGTGAACTCAGCCCCAGGACCAGCTGGATGAGGGGACTGAGGCTTCAGTGTGTTAGTAGAACAGGTTAGTGAACTCAGCCCCAGGACCAGCTGGATGAGGGGACTGAGGCTTCAGTGTGTTAGTAGAACAGGTTAGTGAACTCAGCCCCAGGACCAGCTGGATGAGGGGAACTTCAGTGTGTTAGTAGAACAGGTTAGTGAACCCAGGACCAGCTGGATGAGGGGACTGAGGCTTCAGTGTGTTAGTAGAACAGGTTAGTGAACTCAGGACCAGCTGGATGAGGGGACTGAGGCTTCAGTGTGTTAGTAGAACAGGTTAGTGAACTCAGCCCCAGGACCAGCTGGATGAGGGGACTGAGGCTTCAGTGTGTTAGTAGAACAGGTTAGTGAACTCAGGACCAGCTGGATGAGGGGACTGAGGCTTCAGTGTGTTAGTAGAACAGGTTAGTGAACTCAGCCCCAGGACCAGCTGGATGAGGGGACTGAGGCTTCAGTGTGTTAGTAGAACAGGTTAGTGAACTCAGGACCAGCTGGATGAGGGGACTGAGGCTTCAGTGTGTTAGTAGAACAGGTTAGTGAACTCAGCCCCAGGACCAGCTGGATGAGGGGACTGAGGCTTCAGTGTGTTAGTAGAACAGGTTAGTGAACTCAGCCCCAGGACCAGCTGGATGAGGGGACTGAGGCTTCAGTGTGTTAGTAGAACAGGTTAGTGAACTCAGGACCAGCTGGATGAGGGGACTGAGGCTTCAGTGTGTTAGTAGAACAGGTTAGTGAACTCAGCCCCAGGACCAGCTGGATGAGGGGACTGAGGCTTCAGTGTGTTAGTAGAACAGGTTAGTGAACTCAGGACCAGCTGGATGTAGGGGACTGAGGCTTCAGTGTGTTAGTAGAACAGGTTAGTGAACTCAGCCCCAGGACCAGCTGGATGAGGGGACTGAGGCTTCAGTGTGTTAGTAGAACAGGTTAGTGAACTCAGCCCCAGGACCAGCTGGATGAGGGGACTGAGGCTTCAGTGTGTTAGTAGAACAGGTTAGTGAACTCAGCCCCAGGACCAGCTGGATGAGGGGACTGAGGCTTCAGTGTGTTAGTAGAACAGGTTGTTCAGCCCCAGGACCAGCTGGATGAGGGGACTGAGGCTTCAGTGTGTTAGTAGAACAGGTTAGTGAACTCAGGACCAGCTGGATGAGGGGACTGAGGCTTCAGTGTGTTAGTAGAACAGGTTAGTGAACTCAGGACCAGCTGGATGAGGGACTGAGGCTTCAGTGTGTTAGTAGAACAGGTTAGTGAACTCAGGACCAGCTGGATGAGGGGACTGAGGCTTCAGTGTGTTAGTAGAACAGGTTAGTGAACTCAGGACCAGCTGGATGAGGGACTGAGGCTTCAGTGTGTTAGTAGAACAGGTTAGTGAACTCAGGACCAGCTGGATGAGGGGACTGAGGCTTCAGTGTGTTAGTAGAACAGGTTTGTGAACTCAGCCCCAGGACCAGCTGGATGAGGGGACTGAGGCTTCAGTGTGTTAGTAGAACAGGTTAGTGAACTCAGGACCAGCTGGATGAGGGGACTGAGGTTTCAGTGTGTTAGTAGAACAGGTTTGTGAACTCAGCCCCAGGACCAGCTGGATGAGGGGACTGAGGCTTCAGTGTGTTAGTAGAACAGGTTAGTGAACTCAGCCCCAGGACCAGCTGGATGAGGGGACTGAGGCTTCAGTGTGTTAGTAGAACAGGTTAGTGAACTCAGCCCCAGGACCAGCTGGATGAGGGGACTGAGGCTTCAGTGTGTTAGTAGAACAGGTTAGTGAACTCAGCCCCAGGACCAGCTGGATGAGGGGACTGAGGCTTCAGTGTGTTAGTAGAACAGGTTAGTGAACTCAGGACCAGCTGGATGAGGGGACTGAGGCTTCAGTGTGTTAGTAGAACAGGTTAGTGAACTCAGCCCCAGGACCAGCTGGATGAGGGGACTGAGGCTTCAGTGTGTTAGTAGAACAGGTTAGTGAACTCAGGACCAGCTGGATGAGGGGACTGAGGCTTCAGTGTGTTAGTAGAACAGGTTAGTGAACTCAGCCCCAGGACCAGCTGGATGAGGGGACTGAGGCTTCAGTGTGTTAGTAGAACAGGTTAGTGAACTCAGCCCCAGGACCAGCTGGATGAGGGGACTGAGGCTTCAGTGTGTTAGTAGAACAGGTTAGTGAACTCAGGACCAGCTGGATGAGGGGACTGAGGCTTCAGTGTGTTAGTAGAACAGGTTAGTGAACTCAGCCCCAGGACCAGCTGGATGAGGGGACTGAGGCTTCAGTGTGTTAGTAGAACAGGTTAGTGAACTCAGGACCAGCTGGATGAGGGGACTGAGGCTTCAGTGTGTTAGTAGAACAGGTTAGTGAACTCAGCCCCAGGACCAGCTGGATGAGGGGACTGAGGCTTCAGTGTGTTAGTAGAACAGGTTAGTGAACTCAGCCCCAGCTGGATGAGGGGACTGAGGCTTCAGTGTGTTAGTAGAACAGGTTAGTGAACTCAGCCCCAGGACCAGCTGGATGAGGGGACTGAGGCTTCAGTGTGTTAGTAGAACAGGTTAGTGAACTCAGGACCAGCTGGATGAGGGGACTGAGGCTTCAGTGTGTTAGTAGAACAGGTTAGTAAACTCAGGACCAGCTGGATGAGGGGACTGAGGCTTCAGTGTGTTAGTAGAACAGGTTAGTGAACTCAGGACCAGCTGGATGAGGGGACTGAGGCTTCAGTGTGTTAGTAGAAGAGGTTTGTGAACTCAGCCCCAGGACCAGCTGGATGAGGGGACTGAGGCCTCAGTGTGTTAGTAGAACAGGTTTGTGAACTCAGCACCAGGACCAGCTGGATGAGGGGACTGAGGCTTCAGTGTGTTAGTAGAACAGGTTAGTGAACTCAGCCCCAGGACCAGCTGGATGAGGGGACTGAGGCTTCCGTGTGTTAGTAGAACAGGTTAGTGAACTCAGCCCCAGGACCAGCTGGATGAGGGGACTGAGGCTTCAGTGTGTTAGTAGAACAGGTTAGTGAACTCAGCCCCAGGACCAGCTGGATGAGGGGACTGAGGCTTCAGTGTGTTAGTAGAACAGGTTAGTGAACTCAGGACCAGCTGGATGAGGGGACTGAGGCTTCAGTGTGTTAGTAGAACAGGTTAGTGAACTCAGGACCAGCTGGATGAGGGGACTGAGGCTTCAGTGTGTTAGTAGAACAGGTTAGTGAACTCAGGACCAGCTGGATGAGGGGACTGAGGCTTCAGTGTGTTAGTAGAACAGGTTAGTGAACTCAGGACCAGCTGGATGAGGGGACTGAGGCTTCAGTGTGTTAGTAGAACAGGTTAGTGAACTCAGGACCAGCTGGATGAGGGGACTGAGGCTTCAGTGTGTTAGTAGAACAGGTTAGTGAACTCAGCCCCAGGACCAGCTGGATGAGGGGACTGAGGCTTCAGTGTGTTAGTAGAACAGGTTAGTGAACTCAGCCCCAGGACCAGCTGGATGAGGGGACTGAGGCTTCAGTGTGTTAGTAGAACAGGTTAGTGAACTCAGGACCAGCTGGATGAGGGGACTGAGGCTTCAGTGTGTTAGTAGAACAGGTTAGTGAACTCAGCCCCAGGACCAGCTGGATGAGGGGACTGAGGCTTCAGTGTGTTAGTAGAACAGGTTAGTGAACTCAGCCCCAGGACCAGCTGGATGAGGGGACTGAGGCTTCAGTGTGTTAGTAGAACAGGTTAGTGAACTCAGGACCAGCTGGATGAGGGGACTGAGGCTTCAGTGTGTTAGTAGAACAGGTTAGTGAACTCAGCCCCAGGACCAGCTGGATGAGGGGACTGAGGCTTCAGTGTGTTAGTAGAACAGGTTAGTGAACTCAGGACCAGCTGGATGAGGGGACTGAGGCTTCAGTGTGTTAGTAGAACAGGTTAGTGAACTCAGCCCCAGGACCAGCTGGATGAGGGGACTGAGGCTTCAGTGTGTTTAGAACAGGTTAGTGAACTCAGCCCCAGGACCAGCTGGATGAGGGGACTGAGGCTTCGTGTGTTAGTAGAACAGGTTAGTGAACTCAGGACCAGCTGGATGAGGGGACTGAGGCTTCAGTGTGTTAGTAGAACAGGTTAGTGAACTCAGCCCCAGGACCAGCTGGATGAGGGGACTGAGGCTTCAGTGTGTTAGTAGAACAGGTTAGTGAACTCAGCCCCAGGACCAGCTGGATGAGGGACTGAGGCTTCAGTGTGTTAGTAGAACAGGTTAGTGAACTCAGCCCCAGGACCAGCTGGATGAGGGGACTGAGGCTTCAGTGTGTTAGTAGAACAGGTTAGTGAACTCAGGACCAGCTGGATGAGGGACTGAGGCTTCAGTGTGTTAGTAGAACAGGTTAGTGAACTCAGGACCAGCTGGATGAGGGGACTGAGGCTTCAGTGTGTTAGTAGAACAGGTTAGTGAACTCAGGACCAGCTGGATGAGGGGACTGAGGCTTCAGTGTGTTAGTAGAACAGGTTTGTGAACTCAGCCCCAGGACCAGCTGGATGAGGGGACTGAGGCTTCAGTGTGTTAGTAGAACAGGTTAGTGAACTCAGGACCAGCTGGATGAGGGGACTGAGGCTTCAGTGTGTTAGTAGAACAGGTTAGTGAACTCAGCCCCAGGACCAGCTGGATGAGGGGACTGAGGCTTCAGTGTGTTAGTAGAACAGGTTAGTGAACTCAGGACCAGCTGGATGAGGGGACTGAGGCTTCAGTGTGTTAGTAGAACAGGTTAGTGAACTCAGCCCCAGGACCAGCTGGATGAGGGGACTGAGGCTTCAGTGTGTTAGTAGAACAGGTTAGTGAACTCAGCCCCAGGACCAGCTGGATGAGGGGACTGAGGCTTCAGTGTGTTAGTAGAACAGGTTAGTGAACTCAGGACCAGCTGGATGAGGGGACTGAGGCTTCAGTGTGTTAGTAGAACAGGTTAGTGAACTCAGCCCCAGGACCAGCTGGATGAGGGGACTGAGGCTTCAGTGTGTTAGTAGAACAGGTTAGTGAACTCAGGACCAGCTGGATGAGGGGACTGAGGCTTCAGTGTGTTAGTAGAACAGGTTAGTGAACTCAGGACCAGCTGGATGAGGGGACTGAGGCTTCAGTGTGTTAGTAGAACAGGTTAGTGAACTCAGCCCCAGGACCAGCTGGATGAGGGGACTGAGGCTTCAGTGTGTTAGTAGAACAGGTTAGTGAACTCAGCCCCAGGACCAGCTGGATGAGGGGACTGAGGCTTCAGTGTGTTAGTAGAACAGGTTAGTGAACTCAGCCCCAGGACCAGCTGGATGAGGGGACTGAGGCTTCAGTGTGTTAGTAGAACAGGTTAGTGAACTCAGCCCCAGGACCAGCTGGATGAGGGGACTGAGGCTTCAGTGTGTTAGTAGAACAGGTTAGTGAACTCAGGACCAGCTGGATGAGGGGACTGAGGCTTCAGTGTGTTAGTAGAACAGGTTAGTGAACTCAGCCCCAGGACCAGCTGGATGAGGGGACTGAGGCTTCAGTGTGTTAGTAGAACAGGTTAGTGAACCCCAGGACCAGCTGGATGAGGGGACTGAGGCTTCAGTGTGTTAGTAGAACAGGTTAGTGAACTCAGGACCAGCTGGATGAGGGACTGAGGCTTCAGTGTGTTAGTAGAACAGGTTAGTGAACTCAGGACCAGCTGGATGAGGGGACTGAGGCTTCAGTGTGTTAGTAGAACAGGTTAGTGAACTCAGCCCCAGGACCAGCTGGATGAGGGGACTGAGGCTTCAGTGTGTTAGTAGAACAGGTTAGTGAACTCAGCCCCAGGACCAGCTGGATGAGGGGACTGAGGCTTCAGTGTGTTAGTAGAACAGGTTAGTGAACTCAGCCCCAGGACCAGCTGGATGAGGGGACTGAGGCTTCAGTGTGTTAGTAGAACAGGTTAGTGAACTCAGGACCAGCTGGATGAGGGGACTGAGGCTTCAGTGTGTTAGTAGAACAGGTTAGTGAACTCAGCCCCAGGACCAGCTGGATGAGGGACTGAGGCTTCAGTGTGTTAGTAGAACAGGTTAGTGAACTCAGCCCCAGGACCAGCTGGATGAGGGGACTGAGGCTTCAGTGTGTTAGTAGAACAGGTTAGTGAACTCAGGACCAGCTGGATGAGGGGACTGAGGCTTCAGTGTGTTAGTAGAACAGGTTAGTGAACTCAGCCCCAGGACCAGCTGGATGAGGGACTGAGGCTTCAGTGTGTTAGTAGAACAGGTTAGTGAACTCAGGACCAGCTGGATGAGGGGACTGAGGCTTCAGTGTGTTAGTAGAACAGGTTAGTGAACTCAGCCCCAGGACCAGCTGGATGAGGGGACTGAGGCTTCAGTGTGTTAGTAGAACAGGTTAGTGAACTCAGCCCCAGGACCAGCTGGATGAGGGGACTGAGGCTTCAGTGTGTTAGTAGAACAGGTTAGTGAACTCAGGACCAGCTGGATGAGGGGACTGAGGCTTCAGTGTGTTAGTAGAACAGGTTAGTGAACTCAGCCCCAGGACCAGCTGGATGAGGGGACTGAGGCTTCAGTGTGTTAGTAGAACAGGTTAGTGAACTCAGGACCAGCTGGATGAGGGGACTGAGGCTTCAGTGTGTTAGTAGAACAGGTTAGTGAACTCAGCCCCAGGACCAGCTGGATGAGGGGACTGAGGCTTCAGTGTGTTAGTAGAACAGGTTAGTGAACTCAGGACCAGCTGGATGAGGGACTGAGGCTTCAGTGTGTTAGTAGAACAGGTTAGTGAACTCAGGACCAGCTGGATGAGGGGACTGAGGCTTCAGTGTGTTAGTAGAACAGGTTAGTGAACTCAGGACCAGCTGGATGAGGGGACTGAGGCTTCAGTGTGTTAGTAGAACAGGTTAGTGAACTCAGCCCCAGGACCAGCTGGATGAGGGGACTGAGGCTTCAGTGTGTTAGTAGAACAGGTTAGTGAACTCAGGACCAGCTGGATGAGGGGACTGAGGCTTCAGTGTGTTAGTAGAACAGGTTAGTGAACTCAGGACCAGCTGGATGAGGGGACTGAGGCTTCAGTGTGTTAGTAGAACAGGTTAGTGAACTCAGGACCAGCTGGATGAGGGACTGAGGCTTCAGTGTGTTAGTAGAACAGGTTAGTGAACTCAGCCCCAGGACCAGCTGGATGAGGGGACTGAGGCTTCAGTGTGTTAGTAGAACAGGTTAGTGAACTCAGCCCCAGGACCAGCTGGATGAGGGGACTGAGGCTTCAGTGTGTTAGTAGAACAGGTTAGTGAACTCAGGACCAGCTGGATGAGGGGACTGAGGCTTCAGTGTGTTAGTAGAACAGGTTAGTGAACTCAGCCCCAGGACCAGCTGGATGAGGGGACTGAGGCTTCAGTGTGTTAGTAGAACAGGTTAGTGAACTCAGGACCAGCTGGATGAGGGGACTGAGGCTTCAGTGTGTTAGTAGAACAGGTTTGTGAACTCAGGACCAGCTGGATGAGGGGACTGAGGCTTCAGTGTGTTAGTAGAACAGGTTAGTGAACTCAGGACCAGCTGGATGAGGGGACTGAGGCTTCAGTGTGTTAGTAGAACAGGTTAGTGAACTCAGCCCCAGGACCAGCTGGATGAGGGGACTGAGGCTTCAGTGTGTTAGTAGAACAGGTTAGTGAACTCAGCCCCAGGACCAGCTGGATGAGGGGACTGAGGCTTCAGTGTGTTAGTAGAACAGGTTAGTGAACTCAGCCCCAGGACCAGCTGGATGAGGGGACTGAGGCTTCAGTGTGTTAGTAGAACAGGTTAGTGAACTCAGGACCAGCTGGATGAGGGGACTGAGGCTTCAGTGTGTTAGTAGAACAGGTTAGTGAACTCAGCCCCAGGACCAGCTGGATGAGGGGACTGAGGCTTCAGTGTGTTAGTAGAACAGGTTAGTGAACTCAGGACCAGCTGGATGAGGGGACTGAGGCTTCAGTGTGTTAGTAGAACAGGTTAGTGAACTCAGCCCCAGGACCAGCTGGATGAGGGGACTGAGGCTTCAGTGTGTTAGTAGAACAGGTTAGTGAACTCAGGACCAGCTGGATGAGGGGACTGAGGTTTCAGTGTGTTAGTAGAACAGGTTTGTGAACTCAGCCCCAGGACCAGCTGGATGAGGGGACTGAGGCTTCAGTGTGTTAGTAGAACAGGTTAGTGAACTCAGCCCCAGGACCAGCTGGATGAGGGGACTGAGGCTTCAGTGTGTTAGTAGAACAGGTTAGTGAACTCAGGACCAGCTGGATGAGGGGACTGAGGCTTCAGTGTGTTAGTAGAACAGGGTGAACTCAGCCCCAGGACCAGCTGGATGAGGGACTGAGGCTTCAGTGTGTTAGTAGAACAGGTTAGTGAACTCAGCCCCAGGACCAGCTGGATGAGGGGACTGAGGCTTCAGTGTGTTAGTAGAACAGGTTAGTGAACTCAGGACCAGCTGGATGAGGGGACTGAGGCTTCAGTGTGTTAGTAGAACAGGTTAGTGAACTCAGCCCCAGGACCAGCTGGATGAGGGGACTGAGGCTTCAGTGTGTTAGTAGAACAGGTTAGTGAACTCAGCCCCAGGACCAGCTGGATGAGGGGACTGAGGCTTCAGTGTGTTAGTAGAACAGGTTAGTGAACTCAGGACCAGCTGGATGAGGGGACTGAGGCTTCAGTGTGTTAGTAGAACAGGTTAGTGAACTCAGCCCCAGGACCAGCTGGATGAGGGGACTGAGGCTTCAGTGTGTTAGTAGAACAGGTTAGTGAACTCCAGGACCAGCTGGATGAGGGGACTGAGGCTTCAGTGTGTTAGTAGAACAGGTTAGTGAACCCAGGACCAGCTGGATGAGGGGACTGAGGCTTCAGTGTGTTAGTAGAACAGGTTAGTGAACTCAGGACCAGCTGGATGAGGGGACTGAGGTTTCAGTGTGTTAGTAGAACAGGTTTGTGAACTCAGCCCCAGGACCAGCTGGATGAGGGACTGAGGCTTCAGTGTGTTAGTAGAACAGGTTAGTGAACTCAGGACCAGCTGGATGAGGGGACTGAGGCTTCAGTGTGTTAGTAGAACAGGTTAGTGAACTCAGGACCAGCTGGATGAGGGGACTGAGGCTTCAGTGTGTTAGTAGAACAGGTTAGTGAACTCAGGACCAGCTGGATGAGGGACTGAGGCTTCAGTGTGTTAGTAGAACAGGTTAGTGAACTCAGCCCCAGGACCAGCTGGATGAGGGGACTGAGGCTTCAGTGTGTTAGTAGAACAGGTTAGTGAACTCAGGACCAGCTGGATGAGGGGACTGAGGCTTCAGTGTGTTAGTAGAACAGGTTAGTGAACTCAGGACCAGCTGGATGAGGGGACTGAGGCTTCAGTGTGTTAGTAGAACAGGTTAGTGAACTCAGGACCAGCTGGATGAGGGGACTGAGGCTTCAGTGTGTTAGTAGAAGAGGTTTGTGAACTCAGGACCAGCTGGATGAGGGGACTGAGGCCTCAGTGTGTTAGTAGAACAGGTTAGTGAACTCAGCCCCAGGACCAGCTGGATGAGGGGACTGAGGCTTCAGTGTGTTAGTAGAACAGGTTAGTGAACTCAGGACCAGCTGGATGAGGGGACTGAGGCTTCAGTGTGTTAGTAGAACAGGTTAGTGAACTCAGCCCCAGGACCAGCTGGATGAGGGGACTGAGGCTTCAGTGTGTTAGTAGAACAGGTTAGTGAACTCAGCCCCAGGACCAGCTGGATGAGGGGACTGAGGCTTCAGTGTGTTAGTAGAACAGGTTAGTGAACTCAGGACCAGCTGGATGAGGGGACTGAGGCTTCAGTGTGTTAGTAGAACAGGTTTGTGAACTCAGGACCAGCTGGATGAGGGGACTGAGGCTTCAGTGTGTTAGTAGAACAGGTTAGTGAACTCAGGACCAGCTGGATGAGGGGACTGAGGCTTCAGTGTGTTAGTAGAACAGGTTAGTGAACCCAGGACCAGCTGGATGAGGGGACTGAGGCTTCAGTGTGTTAGTAGAACAGGTTAGTGAACTCAGCCCCAGGACCAGCTGGATGAGGGGACTGAGGCTTCAGTGTGTTAGTAGAACAGGTTAGTGAAACCCAGGACCAGCTGGATGAGGGGACTGAGGCTTCAGTGTGTTAGTAGAACAGGTTAGTGAACTCAGGACCAGCTGGATGAGGGGACTGAGGCTTCAGTGTGTTAGTAGAACAGGTTAGTGAACTCAGCCCCAGGACCAGCTGGATGAGGGGACTGAGGCTTCAGTGTGTTAGTAGAACAGGTTAGTGAACTCAGGACCAGCTGGATGAGGGGACTGAGGCTTCAGTGTGTTAGTAGAACAGGTTAGTGAACTCACCCAGGACCAGCTGGATGAGGGACTGAGGCTTCAGTGTGTTAGTAGAACAGGTTAGTGAACTCAGGACCAGCTGGATGAGGGGACTGAGGCTTCAGTGTGTTAGTAGAACAGGTTAGTGAACTCAGCCCCAGGACCAGCTGGATGAGGGGACTGAGGCTTCAGTGTGTTAGTAGAACAGGTTAGTGAACTCAGGACCAGCTGGATGAGGGGACTGAGGCTTCAGTGTGTTAGTAGAACAGGTTAGTAAACTCAGGACCAGCTGGATGAGGGGACTGAGGCTTCAGTGTGTTAGTAGAACAGGTTAGTGAACTCAGGACCAGCTGGATGAGGGGACTGAGGCTTCAGTGTGTTAGTAGAACAGGTTTGTGAACTCAGCCCCAGGACCAGCTGGATGAGGGGACTGAGGCTTCAGTGTGTTAGTAGAACAGGTTTGTGAACTCAGCACCAGGACCAGCTGGATGAGGGGACTGAGGCTTCAGTGTGTTAGTAGAACAGGTTAGTAAACTCAGGACCAGCTGGATGAGGGGACTGAGGCTTCAGTGTGTTAGTAGAACAGGTTAGTGAACTCAGCCCCAGGACCAGCTGGATGAGGGGACTGAGGCTTCAGTGTGTTAGTAGAACAGGTTAGTGAACTCAGGACCAGCTGGATGAGGGGACTGAGGCTTCAGTGTGTTAGTAGAACAGGTTAGTGAACTCAGGACCAGCTGGATGAGGGGACTGAGGCTTCAGTGTGTTAGTAGAAGAGGTTTGTGAACTCAGCCCCAGGACCAGCTGGATGAGGGGACTGAGGCCTCAGTGTGTTAGTAGAACAGGTTAGTGAACTCAGCCCCAGGACCAGCTGGATGAGGGGACTGAGGCTTCAGTGTGTTAGTAGAACAGGTTAGTGAACTCAGCCCCAGGACCAGCTGGATGAGGGGACTGAGGCTTCAGTGTGTTAGTAGAACAGGTTAGTGAACTCAGCCCCAGGACCAGCTGGATGAGGGGACTGAGGCTTCAGTGTGTTAGTAGACCAGCTGGATGAGGGGACTGAGGTTTCAGTGTGTTAGTAGAACAGGTTTGTGAACTCAGCCCCAGGACCAGCTGGATGAGGGGACTGAGGCTTCAGTGTGTTAGTAGAACAGGTTAGTGAACTCAGCCCCAGGACCAGCTGGATGAGGGGACTGAGGCTTCAGTGTGTTAGTAGAACAGGTTAGTGAACTCAGGACCAGCTGGATGAGGGGACTGAGGCTTCAGTGTGTTAGTAGAACAGGTTAGTGAACTCAGCCCCAGGACCAGCTGGATGAGGGGACTGAGGCCTCAGTGTGTTAGTAGAACAGGTTTGTGAACTCAGCACCAGGACCAGCTGGATGAGGGGACTGAGGCTTCAGTGTGTTAGAACAGGTTAGTGAACTCAGCCCCAGGACCAGCTGGATGAGGGGACTGAGGCTTCAGTGTGTTAGTAGAACAGGTTAGTGAACTCAGGACCAGCTGGATGAGGGGACTGAGGCTTCAGTGTGTTAGTAGAACAGGTTAGTGAACTCAGCCCCAGGACCAGCTGGATGAGGGGACTGAGGCTTCAGTGTGTTAGTAGAACAGGTTAGTGAACTCAGCCCCAGGACCAGCTGGATGAGGGACTGAGGCTTCAGTGTGTTAGTAGAACAGGTTAGTGAACTCAGGACCAGCTGGATGAGGGGACTGAGGCTTCAGTGTGTTAGTAGAACAGGTTAGTGAACTCAGCCCCAGGACCAGCTGGATGAGGGGACTGAGGCTTCAGTGTGTTAGTAGAACAGGTTAGTGAACTCAGGACCAGCTGGATGAGGGGACTGAGGTTTCAGTGTGTTAGTAGAACAGGTTTGTGAACTCAGCCCCAGGACCAGCTGGATGAGGGGACTGAGGCTTCAGTGTGTTAGTAGAACAGGTTAGTGAACTCAGGACCAGCTGGATGAGGGACTGAGGCTTCAGTGTGTTAGTAGAACAGGTTAGTGAACTCAGGACCAGCTGGATGAGGGGACTGAGGCTTCAGTGTGTTAGTATAACAGGTTAGTGAACTCAGGACCAGCTGGATGAGGGGACTGAGGCTTCAGTGTGTTAGTAGAACAGGTTAGTGAACTCAGGTCCAGCTGGATGAGGGGACTGAGGCTTCAGTGTGTTAGTAGAAGAGGTTAGTGAACTCAGCCCCAGGACCAGCTGGATGAGGGGACTGAGGCTTCAGTGTGTTAGTAGAACAGGTTAGTGAACTCAGCCCCAGGACCAGCTGGATGAGGGGACTGAGGCTTCAGTGTGTTAGTAGAACAGGTTAGTGAACTCAGGACCAGCTGGATGAGGGGACTGAGGCTTCAGTGTGTTAGTAGAACAGGTTTGTGAACTCAGCCCCAGGACCAGCTGGATGAGGGGACTGAGGCTTCAGTGTGTTAGTAGAACAGGTTAGTGAACTCAGCCCCAGGACCAGCTGGATGAGGGGACTGAGGCTTCAGTGTGTTAGTAGAACAGGTTAGTGAACTCAGGACCAGCTGGATGAGGGGACTGAGGCTTCAGTGTGTTAGTAGAACAGGTTAGTGAACTCAGGACCAGCTGGATGAGGGGACTGAGGCTTCAGTGTGTTAGTAGAACAGGTTAGTGAACTCAGCCCCAGGACCAGCTGGATGAGGGGACTGAGGCTTCAGTGTGTTAGTAGAACAGGTTAGTGAACTCAGGATCTCGCATCTCTGCATGTCTGGCAGACATATCAGTGTGGATGACGGATCATCACCTCAAGCTGAACCTCGGCAAGACGGAGCTGCTCTTCCTCCCGGGGAAGGACTGCCCGTTCCATGATCTCGCCATCACGGTTGACAACTCCATTGTGTCCTCGTCCCAGAGCGCTAAGAACCTTGGCGTGATCCTGGACAACACCCTGACCAGTTCTCAAATAACATCAAGGCGGTGGCCCGTTCCTGTAGGTTCATGCTCTACAACACAGGTACTGACCTGCCTCACACAGGAAGAGGGGCTGAGGTCCTAATCCAGGCACTTGTCATCTCCAGGTCTGGATTACTGCAACTCAGCTGGTTGGCTGGGCTCCCTGCCTGTGCCATTAAACCCCTACAACTCATCCAGAACGCTGGAGAGCCTGAGTCTGGTGTTCAACCTTCCCAAGTTCTCTCACGTCACCCGCTCCTCCGCTCTCAACACTGGCTTCCAGTGTTAGTAGAACATCCGCTGAACAAGACCATGGTGCTTGCCTACGGAGCTGTGAGGGGGGACTCACTACCTCCAGGCTCTGATCAGGCCCTACACCCAAACAAGGGCACTGCGGTTCATCCACCTCTGGCCTGCTCGCCTCCCTACCACTGAGGGTACAGTTCCCGCTCAGCCCAGTCAAAACTGTTCGCTGCTCTGACCCCCAATGGTGGAACAAACTCCCTCAGTGACGCCAGGACAGCGGAGTCAATCACCACCAGGACCAGCTGGAGACACCTGAAACCCCAGTCTGTTAAGGAATACTCAGGATAGGATAAAGTAATCCTTCTCCCCCCTTAAAAGACCTAGATGCACTATTGTAAAGTGGCTGTTCCACTGATGTCATGTGTTAAAGAACAATTTGTAAGTCGCTCTGGATAAGAGCGTCTGCTAAATGACTTAAATGTAAATGTAAATGTAAGGACCAGCTGGATGAGGGGACTGAGGCTTCAGTGTGTTAGTAGAACAGGTTAGTGAACTCAGGACCAGCTGGATGAGGGGACTGAGGCTTCAGTGTGTTAGTAGAACAGGTTAGTGAACTCAGGACCAGCTGGATGAGGGGACTGAGGCTTCAGTGTGTTAGTAGAACAGGTTAGTGAACTCAGGACCAGCTGGATGAGGGGACTGAGGCTTCAGTGTGTTAGTAGAACAGGTTAGTGAACTCAGGTCCAGCTGAATGAGGGGACTGATGCTTCAGTGTGTTAGTAGAACAGGTTAGTGAACTCAGGTCCAGCTGGATGAGGGGACTGAGGCTTCAGTGTGTTAGTAGAACAGGTTAGTGAACTCAGGACCAGCTGGATGAGGGGACTGAGGCTTCAGTGTGTTAGTAGAACAGGTTAGTGAACTCAGGTCCAGCTGAATGAGGGGACTGAGGCTTCAGTGTGTTAGTAGAACAGGTTAGTGAACTCAGGTCCAGCTGGATGAGGGGACTGAGGCTTCAGTGTTAGGAACAGGTCCAGCTGGATGAGGTTAGGAACTCAGGTCCAGCTGGATGAGGGACTGAG
Organism: Oncorhynchus nerka; assembly: GCF_034236695.1. Lineage (NCBI taxonomy): Eukaryota > Metazoa > Chordata > Actinopteri > Salmoniformes > Salmonidae > Oncorhynchus > Oncorhynchus nerka. The sequence continues at coordinate 83,362,066 of NC_088413.1, read as the reverse complement.
GCTTCAGTGTGTTAGTAGAACAGGTTAGTGAACCTCAGGACCAGCTGGATGAGGGACTGAGGCTTCAGTGTGTTAGTAGAACAGGTTAGTGAACTCAGCCCCAGGACCAGCTGGATGAGGGGACTGAGGCTTCAGTGTGTTAGTAGAACAGGTTAGTGAACTCAGCCCCAGGACCAGCTGGATGAGGGGACTGAGGCTTCAGTGTGTTAGTAGAACAGGTTAGTGACCTCAGGACCAGCTGGATGAGGGGACTGAGGCTTCAGTGTGTTAGTAGAACAGGTTAGTGAACTCAGCCCCAGGACCAGCTGGATGAGGGGACTGAGGCTTCAGTGTGTTAGTAGAACAGGTTAGTGACCTCAGGACCAGCTGGATGAGGGGACTGAGGCTTCAGTGTGTTAGTAGAACAGGTTAGTGAGCCCAGGACCAGCTGGATGAGGGGACTGAGGCTTCAGTGTGTTAGTAGAACAGGTTAGTGACCTCAGGACCAGCTGGATGAGGGGACTGAGGCTTCAGTGTGTTAGTAGAACAGGTTAGTGAACTCAGCCCCAGGACCAGCTGGATGAGGGGACTGAGGCTTCAGTGTGTTAGTAGAACAGGTTAGTGAACTCAGCCCCAGGACCAGCTGGATGAGGGGACTGAGGCTTCAGTGTGTTAGTAGAACAGGTTAGTGAACTCAGCCCCAGGACCAGCTGGATGAGGGGACTGAGGCTTCAGTGTGTTAATAGAACAGGTTAGTGAGCCCAGGACCAGCTGGATGAGGGGACTGAGGCTTCAGTGTGTCAGTAGAACAGGTTAGTGACCTCAGGACCAGCTGGATGAGGGGACTGAGGCTTCAGTGTGTTAGTAGAACAGGTTAGTGAGCCCAGGACCAGCTGGATGAGGGGACTGAGGCTTCAGTGTGTTAGTAGAACAGGTTAGTGAGCCCAGGACCAGCTGGATGAGGGGACTGAGGCTTCAGTGTGTTAGTAGAACAGGTTAGTGAGCCCAGGACCAGCTGGATGAGGGGACTGAGGCTTCAGTGTGTTAGTAGAACAGGTTAGTGAACTCAGGACCAGCTGGATGAGAGGACTGAGGCTTCAGTGTGTTTAGTAGAACAGGTTAGTGAACTCAGCCCCAGGACCAGCTGGATGAGGGGACTGAGGCTTCAGTGTGTTAGTAGAACAGGTTAGTGACCTCAGCCCCAGGACCAGCTGGATGAGGGGACTGAGGCTTCAGTGTGTTAGTAGAACAGGTTAGTGACCTCAGGACCAGCTGGATGAGGGGACTGAGGCTTCAGTGTGTTAGTAGAACAGGTTAGTGAACTCAGCCCCAGGACCAGCTGGATGAGGGGACTGAGGCTTCAGTGTGTTAGTAGAACAGGTTAGTGAACTCAGGACCAGCTGGATGAGGGGACTGAGGCTTCAGTGTGTTAGTAGAACAGGTTAGTGTGAGCCCAGGACCAGCTGGATGAGGGGACTGAGGCTTCAGTGTGTTAGTAGAACAGGGTTAGTGACCTCAGGACCAGCTGGATGAGGGGACTGAGGCTTCAGTGTGTTAGTAGAACAGGTTAGTGAACTCAGCCCCAGGACCAGCTGGATGAGGGGACTGAGGCTTCAGTGTGTTAGTAGAACAGGTTAGTGAACTCAGCCCCAGGACCAGCTGGATGAGGGGACTGAGGCTTCAGTGTGTTAGTAGAACAGGTTAGTGAACTCAGCCCCAGGACCAGCTGGATGAGGGGACTGAGGCTTCAGTGTGTTAATAGAACAGGTTAGTGAGCCCAGGACCAGCTGGATGAGGGGACTGAGGCTTCAGTGTGTCAGTAGAACAGGTTAGTGACCTCAGGACCAGCTGGATGAGGGGACTGAGGCTTCAGTGTGTTAGTAGAACAGGTTAGTGAGCCCAGGACCAGCTGGATGAGGGGACTGAGGCTTCAGTGTGTTAGTAGAACAGGTTAGTGAGCCCAGGACCAGCTGGATGAGGGGACTGAGGCTTCAGTGTGTTAGTAGAACAGGTTAGTGAGCCCAGGACCAGCTGGATGAGGGGACTGAGGCTTCAGTGTGTTAGTAGAACAGGTTAGTGACCTCAGGACCAGCTGGATGAGAGGACTGAGGCTTCAGTGTGTTCGTAGAACAGGTTAGTGAACTCAGCCCCAGGACCAGCTGGATGAGGGGACTGAGGCTTCAGTGTGTTAGTAGAACAGGTTAGTGACCTCAAGACCAGCTGGATGAGGGGACTGAGGCTTCAGTGTGTTAGTAGAACAGGTTAGTGAACTCAGCCCCAGGACCAGCTGGATGAGGGGACTGAGGCTTCAGTGTGTTAGTAGAACAGGTTAGTGACCTCAGGACCAGCTGGATGAGGGGACTGAGGCTTCAGTGTGTTAGTAGAACAGGTTAGTGAGCCCAGGACCAGCTGGATGAGGGGACTGAGGCTTCAGTGTGTTAGTAGAACAGGTTAGTGACCTCAGGACCAGCTGGATGAGGGGACTGAGGCTTCAGTGTGTTAGTAGAACAGGTTAGTGAACTCAGCCCCAGGACCAGCTGGATGAGGGACTGAGGCTTCAGTGTGTTAGTAGAACAGGTTGGTGACCTCAG